>NC_142463.1:107834153-108137183 GCF_049115385.1 Moschus berezovskii | reverse complement strand
TGCGTGTAGAAGTTAGAAAACACATTGCGATTTTAGTGGCATCAGTGTTTCCTATTCACGCAAACCTCTTTAGATGGTAAGAGATCTTTTAACTTATAGGATTGCCCCTTCCCAGAACCCCCTCATAAATCCATAATTATATTGAAAATTTTTTCTCAAGTTTCAAGAAAAAAGCCCTTCTTATTTACTATGGGATATTTTACTTTATTCCTTTAGTTTGGGTCACATTTTTATTTAGGGCTCAGGTGTTGGAGAAGACTCTTGAGAGTCCCTTATACTGCAAGGAGATCCAACCAGTCCATTCTAAAGGAGATCAATCCTGGATGTTCATTGGAGGGACTGATGCTAAAGCTGAAACTGCAATACTTTGGCCACCTCATGCGACGAGTTAACTCACTGGAAAAGATTCTGATGCTGGGAAAGGTTGGGGGCGGGAGGAGAAGGGGACGACGGAGAATGAGATGGCTGGATGGCATCACCGACTCGATGGACATGAGTTTGAGTGTACTCTGGGAGTTGGTGATGGACAGGGAGGCCTGGCGTGCTGTGATTCATGGGGTCGCGGAGAGTCGGACACGACTGAGCGACTGAACTGAACTGAACTGAACTGAACTGGAGATGGCTGGATGGCATCACCGACTCTGTGGACATGAGTTTGGGTGAACTCCAGGAGTTGGTGATGGACAGGGAGGCCTGGCGTACTGTGATTCATGGGGTCGTGGAGAGTCGGACAAGACTGAGCGACTGAACTGAACTGAACTGGAGAAGACTCTTGAGAGTCCCTTGTACTGCAAGGAGATCCAACCAGACCATTCTAGAGGAGATCAATCCTGGGTGTTCATTGGAAGGACTGATGCTAAAGCTGAAACTGCAATACTTTGGCCACCTCATGCGACGAGTTGACTCACTGGAAAAGACTCTGATGCTGGGAAAGGTTGGGGGCGGGAGGAGAAGGGGACGACAGAGAATGAGATGGCTGGATGGCATCACCAACTCTGTGGACATGAGTTTGAGTGAACTCCGGGAGTTGGTGATGGACAGGGAGGCCTGGCGTGCTGTGATTCATGGGGTCGCAGAGAGTTGGACACGACTGAGCGACTGAACTGAACTGAACTGAACTGAACACTCAGACATCGGAGAAGGCAATGGCAAGCCGCTCCAATACTCTTGCCTAGAAAATCCCATGGACGGAGGAGCCTGGTAGGCTGCAGTCCATGGGGTCGCTACGAGTCAGACACGACTGAGCGACTTCACTTTCACTTTCACACATTGGAGAAGGAAATGGCAACCCACTCCAGTGTTCTTGCCTGGAGAATCCCAGGGACGGGGGAGCCTGGTGGGCTGCCATCTATGGGGTCACACAGAGTCGGATACGACTGAAGTGACTTAGCAGCAGCAGCAGCAACACTCAGACATAACGTTTATCATCATTCTACTCAAGTTTTATATATGAAATCCCTCTCTCCATTTATGTCTGCTTGATCATCCCTGTGGCCAAGGAATGGCTGTTTATCTCTGAATAGTTATGGGATCTAACACAACTAGCAACCATTCCATTCACTAAATACTTTTATATTTGGCTTTCTAATTTCTAAATATATAGATTTCAAAAGTATGATCAAAATAGTGGCAGAGTTATCTACATTTAAACTAAATAGAAAATAAACCATGTTAAGGACTGTGACTTCTTAAAAAAGATTTTTTCCCCCTTGGTCTTCCACTATTTAAAACTAAGGGCTGATTTATGATTCTGTCATGAAACTCATACCAAAAGAGATTAAAATTACTAAGTCTACATATTTTAAAACTATATTATGCACAGATACTGAAAGTATTTTAATATTGAACATGTATTCCATCTATCATTTGAAGGCTGATATACAGTGATATACTATATTTTATTGATTATTAGAAATATATAACTATGAAATATGTTGTAACCAGAAATTTAAAAGTGGCTTGCGGTCCCCAATTTTTTTTAAATGATACCCAATATATCTAATATTTATTAAATAATTACCTTCTACATGTTTCATTAACTTAGCATTATTTTCTTTAATTTCACAATATTTTCTTATATGGTGATTAAATAGTACATAAACATATTTTTTCTGGGATATGAAGCCAAGTAAGTTCATTGGAAGGACTGATGCTAAAGCTGAAACTCTAATACTTTGGCCACCTCATGCGACGAGTTGACTCACTGGAAAAGACTCTGATGTTGGGAAGGATTGGGGGCGGGAGGAGAAGGGGACGACAGAGAATGAGATGGCTGGATGGCATCACCGACTCGATGGACATGAGTTTGAGTGAACTCCGGGAGTTGGTGATGGACAGGGAGGCCTGGCGTGCTGTGATTCATGGGTTCACAAAGAGTCGGACACGACTGAGCAACTGAACTGAACTGAACTGAAAGATGTTGATCACATTAAAGCTTTTTGTAATTAAAAGGAAAAATAAAAAGTACATCTGGTAGGAAATAGTAGCCAAAGGGAAGAAACCAGAGAATAATATAAAGAGCAAAAATGCCACCTGCTCACAATTTCTTTCTCTTTATCGAGCAGTAGTTTCACTGAACATTAAGAATTTGGCACAACAATCTACTTTATGTATTCTGGGCAGCTATGTGCCCTGGATATCTTCAAATATATTATTCAAATATAGTCGTTACATTTTTTACTTATATAATTTTCTTGGTGTGTAAAGATCTAGTTAATGCTGCATAAGTGGTAAAATATGAATACCTTAAATCTGTTTGAAAATTTTGACTGCATTAATAGGGTACATATATATATGTGTGTGTGACTTTTATAATTATGAAATAGTTGTGAGTATTTAATATGGTATTACTAAAATGTTTTTCTTATAATTTCACAAGTGAGAATGTGTATTGGTGAGAAGAGTTCAGGAAACATTTTCTCAAAGTCTTAAAAGCTGCTAATGTGAGGCATTAACCATTTTTCTCATTGAAAATGAATAAGCTGTCTAGTTTCATATGGAGTTTATGTCTTAACAACTGCCTCTGGACTCATGAATCATGAAGGTGTAAACAAGAGAACAAATGGAGACTTTCACATATTTTCTCCAGACAGTTCATTCTGAAGTTTTTCAGTTTGTCTTAAATTTGACAATATCACTCATCCAATTTTCATGAAGAAAGAAAAATATCCATTTTTTCCCTTGTTTTTAGAGATTAGAGAGGAAAATTGCAAAGTAAATTTTGGTGTTTTACATATGTATACATATATACATTTGTATAGACTATTGTATTTTACAAAAATATTAACATGCATTATCTTAGCCTTTAATACAACTATCTGATTATGTAGAGTCTGTTTATTATAAAAGTTAGTAAACATAATTTTAGCCCTAGGCATCACCTTAGGTTTAGATAACATGAAAACTGACCTGTCCCTCACAAATTATGTAAAAGTCAGAATCTTACTTAATGAGTTAATAATATCTCATAAATGCAAGATAAGAAAAAGCAACAATCATATTAGAATAGAATAAATAGACATATACTAGACATAGGACCTTCTTCTGTTCCTAAGCCTATTATATACTCATTACCTAATTTGATCATCATGATACATTTATCTTTCCCATTAGTAACAGAACATAAGGACTAAGTGCAATCCCACAATCTGACAACAGATTACAAAGTTCCATGGAAAGGGACCCTCGGTTTATGTTGAAATTATTTTTGTGCCGTGGAGGATAAGGTGGAGGATAAATGTGAGAATAAAAAGACTGAAACACAAGTTGATTCTTGAAGTGTCACCAAGAATTCCATGTGAAAGTGGTGAGAAAGACATTGCAAATCAAAAAGCAACTCATACACAGGTCTTAGATCAATATGATGTGTTTGAAACATAACTGTTTGCTATGTGGTACAAGTAGCTTCTATTAACAATATGTACAAAAACATGGTGAAAGTGAGGATGAAAAGTTCAGTTCAGTTCAGTCGCTCAGTCGTGTCCGACTCTTTGTGACCCCATGAATTGCAGCACGCTAGGCCTGCCTATCCATCACCAACTCCCGGAGTCCACCCAAACCCATGTCCATCGAGTCGGTGATGACATCCAACCATCTCAACCTCTCTTGTCCCCTTCTCCTGCCCTCAATCTTTCCCAGCATCAGGGTCTTTTCCAATGAGTCAAGTCTTCGTATCAGGTAGCCAAAGTATTGGAGTTTCAGCTTCAGCATCAGTCCTTCCAATGAAGCCCAGGACTGATCTCTTTTAGGATGGAATGGTTGGATCTCCTTGCAGTCCAAGGGACTCTCAAGAGTCTTCTCCAGCACCACAGTTCAAAAGCATCAATTCTTCTGCGCTCAGCTTTCTTTATAGTCCAACTCTCACATCCATACATGACCACTGGAAAAACCATAGCCTTGACTAGACGGACCTTTGTTGGCAAAGTAATGTCTCTGCTTTTTAATATGCTGTCTAGGTTGGTCATAACTTTCCTTCCAAGGAGTAAGTGTCTTTTAATTTCATGGCTGCAATCAGCATCTGCAGTGATTTTGGAGCCCAAAAAAGTAAAGTCTGACACTGTTTCCACTGTTTTTCCATCTATTTCCCATGAAGTGATGGGACCAGATGCCATGATCTTAGTTTTCTGAGCTTCAAGCCAACCTTTTCACTCTCCTCTTTCACTTTCATCAAGAGGCTTTTGAGTTCCTCTTCACTTTCTGCCATAAAGGTAGTGTCCTCTGCATATCTGAGGTTATTGCTATTTCTCCCGGCAATCTTGATTCCAGCTTGTGCTTCTTCCAGCCCAGCGTTCCTCACAATGTACTCTGCATATAAATTAAATAAGCAAGGTGACAATATACAGCCTTGACATACTCCTTTTCCTATTTGGAACCAGTCTGTTGTTCCATGACCAGTTCTGACTGTTGCTTCCTGACCTGCATACAGGTTTCTCAAGAGGCAGGTCAGGTGGTCTGGGATTCCCATCTCTTTCAGCATGTTCCACAGTTTATTGTGATCCACACAGTCAAAGGCTTTGGCATAGTCAATGAAGCAGAAATAGATGCTTTCTGGAACTCTCTTGCTTTCTCCATGATCCAGCGGATGTTGGCAATTTGATCTCTGGTGCCTCTGCCTTTTCTAAAACCTGCTTGAACATCTGGGAGTTCACGGTTCACATATTGCTGAAGTCTGGCTTGGAGAATTTTGAGCATGACTTTATTAGGCCCCGGCGGTGCAGACGTGAGAGACGCCGGCCTCGGCGCAACCGACCACGCAAAGAGGCGTGGCCCTGAGGAGCTACCCCACGCCTGAAGCCAGGGCCGGTGGCTGAGAGGAGCTACCCCACGTTCAAGGTCAGGGGGGCGGCCTTGAGGAGATACCCCTCATCCAAGGTAAGGTGCAGCGGCTGCACTTTCTTGGAGCAGCTGGGAAGAGATATCCCATGCCCAAGGTAAGAGAAACCCTACTAAGACGGTAGGTATTGCGAGGGGGCATCAGAGGGCAGACACACTGAAATCATAATCACAGGAAACTAGTTAATCTGATCTCATGGACCACAGCCGAATGTGGTCCACTGGAGAAGGGAATGGCAAACCATTTCAGCATACTTGCCTTGAGAACCCCATGAACAGTATCAAAGGGCAAAATGATAGGCTACTGAATAAGGAATTCCCCAGGTGGGTAGGTGCCCAGTATGCTACTGGAGATCAGTGGAGAAATAACTCTAGAAGAAATAAAGGGATGGAGCAAAAGCAAAACCAATACCCAGTTGTGGATGTGACCGGTGATAGAAGCAAGGTCCGGTGCTGTAAAGAGCAATATTGCATAGGAACCTGGAAGGTTATGTCCACGAATCAAGGCAAATTGGAAGTGGTCAAACAGGAGATGGCAAGAGTGAACATAGACATTCTAGGAATCAGTGAATTAAAATGGACTGGAATGGGTGAATTTAACTCAGATGACCATTATATCTACTACTGTGGGCAGGAATCCCTTAGAAGAAATGGAGTAGCCATCATGGTCAACAAAAGAGTCAGAAATGCAGTACTTGGATGCAATCTTAAAAACGACAGAATGATTTCTGTTCGTTTCCAAGGCAAACCATTCAATATTACAGTAATCCAGGCCTATGCCCCAACCAGTAACACTGAAGAAGCCGAAGTTGAATGGTTCTATGAAGACCTACAAGACCTTTTAGAACTAACACCCAAAAAAGATGTCCTTTTCATTATAGGGGACTGGAATGCAAAAGTAGGAAGTCAAGAAACACCTGGAGTGACAGGCAAATTTGGCCTTGGAGCACGGAATGAAGCAGGGCAAAGGCTAATAGAGTTTTGTCAAGAGAACGCACTGGTCATAGCAAATACCCTCTTCCAACAACACAAGAGAAGACTCTACACATGGACATCACCAGATGGTCAACACCAAAATCAGATTGATTATATTCTTTGCAGCCAAAGATGGAGAAGCTGTATACAGTTAGCAAAAACAAGACCAGGAGCTGACTGTGGCTCAGATCATGAACTCCTTATTGCCAAATTCAGACTTAAATTGGAGAAAATAGGGAAAACCACTAGACCATTCAGATATGACCTCAATCAAATCCCTTATGATTATACAGTGGAAGTGAGAAATAGATTTAAGGGACTAGATCTGATAGATAGAGTGCCTGATGAACTCTGGACGGAGGTTCGTGACATTGTACATGAGACAGGGACCAAGACCATCCCCATGGAAAAGAAATGCAAAAAAGTGAAAGGGCTGTCTGGGGAGGCCTTACAAATAGCTGTGAAAAGACGAGAAGCGAAAAGCAAAGGAGAAAAGGAAAGATATAAGCATCTGAATGCAGAGTTCCAAAGAATAGCAAGGAGAGATAAGAAAGCCTTCCTCAGCGATCAATGCAAAGAAATAGAGGAAAACAACAGAATAGGAAAAACAAGAGATCTCTTCAAGAAAATTAGAGATCGCAAGGGAACATTTCATGCAAAGATGAGCTCGATAAAGGACAGAAATGGTATGGACCTAACAGAAGCAGAAGATATTAAGAAGAGGTGGCAAGAATACACAGAAGAACTGTACAAAAAAGATCCTCACAACCAAGATAGTCACGATAACGTGATCACTGACCTAGAGCCAGACATCTTGGAATGTGAAGTCAAGTGGGCCTTAGAAAGCATCACTACGAACAAAGCTAGTGAAGGTGATGGAATTCCAGTTGAGCGATTTCAAATCTTGAAAGATGATGCTGTGAAAGTGCTGCAGTCAATATGCCAGCAAATTTGGAAAACTCAGCAGTGGCCACAGGACTGGAAAAGGTCAGTCTTCATTCCAATCCCAGAGAAAGCGAATTAGTGAGGTAGACAGCCACTATTTAATGGTAAAATGTTAGCAAGAAGATAAATGCTTCGTGGCTGAGACAGTAAAGAATCTGCCTGCAATGTAGCAGGCAGATTGTAGGTGAGAACAAGCTGCTCACACCTGAAGCCGACTGAGAAGTGGAAAAGTGCCCATAAGATGCCAAAGAAGTGGCAAACATGTTTGATGCCAAATATCAGTGACAAAGACATATTTATAAATCCACAGAGATATGAGATATGACTTGGAACCTTTTCAAAGTACAACTTCAACATAAAAGGCATTAGATCCCAGACCAAACAAGCAAACAAAACCCTTCAAGACTGTTTTCACATTATTATAACTTATTTCCAGAAATTGCTTCTTTATACTCACATACATATATCCTGTTCAAAACCCAACCCATTGTGACCTTATAATCATGAGATAGTCATTTTGGTCAGTACCAAAATTGTCACAATTCTCATTGGACTGTAGTTTAATTATTGAGTATAATTTGAAGACTTTAATAAATGCAATCCAAAAATTATTCACAATTTTTCAACTACAAAATTTTGTGTGTAGTTTACATTTCTTCCTTGAAAATGTAAGGTCCATTTCAACTTAGTAACAATGTAACAATATAGTTACTTGCCAAATTTTACTTTGTTATATTTGAGTGGACAAAATTTTATTGACATCAACTATGTCAGTTGCCGGGAGCCAGCGAGGGAAATCCTACCCATGGCAAAGGTCAATTGGGGAAGAGGCCTGACGGGCAAAAGCTAATCAGGACTCGAGGAGCCCCCTGGACTTACCTGAGCATCTACCCCAAAGAAAACTGGAATCTGACTGCTTTACTATCTTACGCCTCTTACCAAGTCCTCTAATACTTACGGGGGCTTCCCCCCAACCACCTTTCTCTGAAAACATTAATTCAGAGCTGTAGTTTAAAAGTTCTCCTCGGCTTAATAGGAGTGTTCCAATCCAAGCCCCTCTGATAGCTTTCTAACTTGCATGACAAGTTTGTCCGGGCTCTTACAACTATGAGTGTGACTGTTTATAGCCTCCCAGCCATGCAAGGACAGAAAGCCTAATATTCTAAAATACGGGAATCTGTTGAAGAAGTTAAAATCATTAGAGTAGTACTAAAAAAGATTTCATTGTTGAATCAATGCTTGCTGCAGTTTCCTCTATCTATTGTATCCTTGGATATATTAATCACATATAGAGAATATAAGTAGTAGCCTTTGAAAGTCACCTTAAAAGAAAAGTCTTTTACTTGCTAACTAACCTATTGTCAGGAGAGAGGGCTATAAACTGTTAGCAGGCCCCCTGGCCAGAAGAGGATGTAAACCACCTAAAACTTTTATCACAAGACACACAAAAATAAGCCCTGATCCTGATAAGGGTCAAGACTGCTGACCCCACGTGATTTTGGCGTGAATCTATACCTCCCTTTCTCTGTTTCTTATGCGCATAACTTAGGGTATAAAAGCAACACTGGAAAATAAAGTTTTGGGCCTTGCTCACTGAAGCTTGGTCTCCCCGTGTCGTTCTTTCTCTTTTTCCATCCTTTTCTCTATTCTCCTTTTTCTGGTTGAGATCCTTGGAGCGCTGGGCCCTCTGAGTTTACTTATCTGCCTGGGCTTCTAAGACTCACTCGAGGGGGTGCCCTGGTGAGGTGCCTCCAGTGATTCGAGAGGGCGCCTGCGGCCTACGTAAACAGAGCAAGCCCCGTGCTGGGGTTTTATTGGTTTCCAGCGTAAACCAAGGAATCATCAGTCCCTGTCTCTCTCTCTTTCTCTCTCTCTCTCTCTGACGCCGACGCCGTTCATCCCAAGGATACCCTGGGTCATATCGAGGCTGTTCCCCGATAGTCAGTTAAGTATTAATATTTATTCTTCCAAGAAGAAAAAAACAGAGTCAGAAACTGGATGCATATTTATAGGTTTATTGTGTGCTGTGTGCTAAGTTGCTTCAGTTGTGTTCTACTCTTTGCAACCCTATAGACTGTGGCCTGCCAAGTTCTTCTGTCCATGGGATTCTCCAGGCAAGAATTCTAGGGTGGGTTGCCATTTCCTTCTCCAGGGGATTTTCCCAACCCAGGGACTGAACCTGCATCTCTCATGTCTCCTGCATTGGCAAGCAGGTTCTTTACTCCCAGTGTCACTTGGGTACTTGGGATTAGATCTCAGAAATTTTACTGGAGAAAATACTCCTTCCACTAAACTCTCCAGTATTCTGTTTTTCTTCTTTGGACAAATTAGTGTTTCTTTTATGCCTTTGCAGAGATATTGTAACAGAGAACAACAACCCTAACTCCATATTGAATCTATTCCTTTAACACGTGTGCTCTGTTGCCTGTGCTTAGAAATGCTGGCTCTGCACATTTTGTAAAAGAATGTTGCCCATAGCATGAAATATACATTCTCAAGGCTCTGATCTTTACAGGTATAATACTTCAATTCATATAGAGATCAAAAGTTGCAGAACATAATAGCTGATAACTTCCCTAACATGGGAAAGGAAATAGTCAACCAAGTCCAGGAAGCACAGAGAGTCCCAGGCAGGATAAACCCAAGGAGGAATGCACCAAGACACATAGTAACTAAACTGACAAAAATTAAAGACAAAGATAAAATATTAAAAACAACAAGGGAAAAATGACAAATAACATACAAGGTAACTCCCATCAGGCTATCAGCTGATTTCTCAAAAGATACTCCACAAGCCAGAAGGGAAAGGCACAATATATTTAAAGTAATGAAAGGGAAGAACCTACAACCAAGAATACCCAGGAAGACTCTCATTCGGATTTGATGGAGAAATCAAAAGCTTTCCAGACAAGCAAAAGTTAAGAGAATTTCGCAACACCAAATCAGCTTTGCAACAAATGCTGAAGGAATTTCTCCATGCAGGAAACACAAGGAAAAGGCCTACAGAAAATAAACCCAAAACAATTCAGCAAATGGTGATAGGTTTCTAGTGAGCAGTCATGGTTAAAACAACTGGACTGTATGATGATCTTTTACTTTTATCTAGTTTGTTTCACTTCTTCTCTTTCATATTCTGTGGTCCTGTTTCATTTAGTTTGTTTTCCAGTTTCTCCATCTCTTCCTTTTTTTTTATATTCTTTCTCTAGCTTTTATCAAGTGTAGTAGAAATGCTTTTGTATACATATACATATAAATAATATGTATAATAAACATATTTTTAGAAAACACGAACTTTCACCTAATTAAAAAATTTATGGCATTTGATTCCAGTTGTTTGACTTAGCATGAATAGAATGCTTTATTTCTAATTATAAAATAGATATGCAACAAGCAACAAATGTTTACTGGATAGCATAGGGAACTATAGTGAATATCTTATAATGACCTATGATGGAAAATAATATCGAAGAATGTATAGGTATAGCTGAATACCTTGCTGTGCACCTGAATGTCTGTAAGCCAACTATACTTCAATTATATATAATATATACACATATATATATATTAAACAGTTGCAGAATAGAGAATAACATTTGTCGTTTTTAAAGGTTTATAAGAACATGTGACCAAATTTACATGGAAAGCTGCAAGAGCAAAGGATTCTGGTACCAAGAAGTTTGCAACAGCTAGCAGTACCCCTTCCCCTTTTAGTATGAAAGAAGGCTGAGTTATAAACTGAGTAAGATGGTTCTTTTGAGCTACACTAGCCCATCACCTTCTTGGTCAGCTGTATTTCTGAATAAAATTGCTATCCCTACTGCAACAGCTTGCTTCTGGATTTGTTGTTCTATTGTGTGGTGAGCAGGATGAGCTTGGTCTCTGTAGCAAAATCTACATTTTTATGAATTCCCACACTTTCTGTGTCTCTTTTCTCCATCATTTTGCATTCCAACCTTTATCCTCCCAACTGATTCAATAACACAGAAACACATTTGCTTTGTAATAAAAATAATTTTATTAAAATTGCTTCTACAGTTTTAATAGGTGTCCAAGTATCACTCTAAATAATTCAGTTACAGAAAATATCAACTTTAGGTATTAGGATGGATTTTGGGGTAATATCTTAAGTTATATACACTAAGTATGGTGTTTTCCCAAAAAAATTAAAAATAGAAATACCATGTGATCCAGCAATTCCACTTATGTGTATTTTTTCAAAGTGTGTATCAAGAGATGAATGGATAAGATGTGGTCTATATGGGTTATTACTCAGCCACAAAGAAGAGTGAAATCTTGTCACTTGCGACAGGATGGATGGACCTAGAGGGTATTATGCTGAGCAAAATAAGTCAGGCAGAGCGACAAACACAGTGTGACGTCACTGTATATGGAAACTGAAAACCAGAACAAATGAACCAACATAACCAAACAGTAATGAAGTCATAGATACAGAGAACAAAGAAGTGGTTGCCAGAGAGGGGAGGGATATGGTGAGAGAACTAGTGAGAGAGATTAAGACTTACAAACTTCCCTTAAAATAAATGAGTATGGGGACAAAATATACACCGTGGAGAATATAGTCAATGAGAGTAATGTGGTTACAGATGGAACAGGGGACTCTGGGATCAAGGACTAAAAGCTTGGGTCCCCCCACCCCATCTAGGCCTTGGGAGGAGCAGGAGTTCAGATGCCACAGGGGATCGGATAACCTGCCCACCCATTCTACACTCAGTACATCTACCACTGAGACCTGAGCATTGGGAATGGACAGACACCTGGAGGCTCTGCTTTCCCTAATAATTCTTTCTAACCCCCAGCCAAAGTCTCCTGAGGTTTATGATTTTAAACTGCTATTATGCTGTTTTAATTAAAAAGTACATTTTCTCTGTTTAGCATATTGTAACATTAAAATTTGACAGAAGACACTGCTTTTCAAACTGTAATAAAACAAGATATGTTATAAATGACAGAATCGGAAAAAAATAAAAGGAACATGAGTAACTTGAATCCTGCCACCCATCCCAAGCGTGCTGCTCAGTCATTTCAATCGTGTCCGACTCTTTGCAACCCTATGGATTATAGCCCACCAGGCTCCTCAGTCACTGGGATTCTCCAGGCAAGAATAATGGAGAGGGTTGCCATTTGCTTCTCCGGAGGATCTTCCCTATGCAGGGGTCAAATCCGAATCTCTTGTGTCTCGGCATTGGCAGGTGGGTTCTTTACCACTAGCACCACCATCCCAAGTGCACTCTGCTCTGAATTGCTTGCTGGTGTTTCTCTATTTGGAGTAGGACACATACACAAAAGAATCTACAGAACCTCCAACTTCAGGTTGAGAAACGGTGCCCCGAGGTGACTCAGGCCCCCCAGGGTTCCGGGACCTAAGGGACCCCAGACTTGGGCACCCCTAGGCTGGCTGGGATTCTCAGGGCCAGGGAGCACCCACAGCGGGCAGAGCTGCCAGGTGACTCCCTGCCTGCACGAGCTCTGGGAGTGTGTGTCTCCTTCATTCTGTCCCAGGAGCCCAGGATGGGGGAAGGTGGGGCTGCCCCAATCTCTTACCATAGCTGGTGATGAACTAGGGATGCCCCTATGCCTTTAAGGGGGTTGGGAGGGCAGAGCTGGGTCCTGCAGAGGGAGATGAGGGAACCCCACCCGCCACCAGTGAGAATCGTCAAAGAGAACACACTGAAACAGCATCTCATGGATCCCAGTTCTTTCTTGCTAAATCCTATCAAGAGTTGTTCCCTAACTGCGTTCTCCTCCACATCCCTGCCGCAAATACTCTCCACGATCCATTCTGTAGAAACACAGTCATGAGCAATAATACAGTTATTATACAAGTTGACCCACCCATTTCTCCTTCTCCACTTGGCTCACACAGCATCTCCCTGGTCTTCCCTCCAGGTTCCCAGACCTGCTCTGTTCTTTGTGGAGTTAGAGCCCTTCAACAAGTTGTTGATCACAGTTGCAACATTTCACATGAGAAAGAAATGCTGAGAGAATCACCTTTCAACCTTATACTTCTATAGGCCCAATATAGCTTTCGCCTTCAAGTTTACCAACATGAAATTCCAACACTTATGGACACACTTGGAATACGACTAGTGTGACTAGGCCATTGCTAAGGTTTTGTGTGTCTTTAAAAACAAGTTGATTATTGTTTGAATCATGTTAATTATAGATAGGCAGATCTGACTAGTGGGTACTACAGTGGAAAGTTCAGCTCTAAGAACTGAAAAGATAAGGAAAAGGCAATCAAATGCCTGTCCCTGGTTGTTCTTTATTGCAGAAGGTCTGATGGCCTGATATGAACATTTATATGTAGGTATATCTGGGGCTCTTGGACCCAGGCCAGGCATTGCTGCTGCTGCTGCTAAGTTGCTTCCGTCATGTCCAACTCTGTGCGACCCCATAGATGGCAGCCCACCAGGCTCCTCCGTCCCTGAGATTCTCCAGGCAAGAACACTGGAGTGGGTTGCCATTTCCTTCTCCAATGCATGAAAGTGAAATATGAAAGTGAAGTCACTCAGTCGTGTCCGACTATCTGAGACCCCATGAACTGCAGCCTACCAGGCTCCTCCATCCATAGGATCCTCCAGGCAAGAATACTGGAGTGGGTCGCCATTGCCCTCTCCGGCCAGGCATTGGGATTCCATTTAACTGAGGTATCTAAAGGAAAACTCAGAGAAGGATGGTTTTAAGAGCTGGGAGGAGGTTGACATGGGGAGTGTCTGTTCAATGGTTATAAAGTTTTAGTTACAAGATGAAAAAGTTCTAGAGATGTGCTAAACAACCCGATGCGTTGAGTTAACGAGACTGACTGGACACTTCAAAACTTAAGAGGCAAAACTGGAGTGAACATCCTCCATTTACACCTGGAGGCGCCTCCTTTCTCACATTCCTCTAGAACTGGGTGTGGCATGTCAGTACTGCCAGGGACTCCCTGCAGAAGGAAGGAGGCCCCCAGTACCAGATGTCTCAGGTGAGGGGGAAGGATTCATTCTGAGGCTCTAATAGCAAAGAGTTTGAATGGGGGAAGTGGCTGAGTGATGAATCATGATCAATCAAAATGCCATAAGAACTACTAAGAGGTGAGATTTACTTTCAAATGAAGCTGTGGCTGACCAAATAAGCGGCGTTCTGAAATGGAGTTTTGTTCACTAAGAAGCCAGTAGGACTTCCCTGGTGGCTCAGTGGTTAAGAATCTGCCTGCCAATAAAGGAGATTTGGGCTTGATCCCTGATCTAGAAAGAGTCTAAATGTCCCAGAGCAACTAAGCCTGTGTAATACAACTACTGACCCAGTGCTCTAGAGCCCAGGAGCAGCACTACTGAGCCCACATGCCAAAACTACTGAAGCCCAAGAGCCCTAGAACCCATGCTCTGCAAGGAAGAAGCCACCACAGTGAGAATCCTATGGTGTGAGGAGCCCACAGTGAGAAGTGTAGGCTTCTCACACCATAATTAGAGAGTAGGCCTCACTCTTCACAAGAAAGGACCAATGAAGACCCAGTGAAGACCCAGCATAACAACAAAAAATTAAATAAAAATTAAAAAGAATGCTGTAAACATTTCCCTGGGTAATGATGGGATTTGTCTTCCAGGTTAAAGGATGTTCACTTGGTATAAAATCAATGTATACAGTGAATGTGCATGCTGCTGCTGCTGCTGCTAAGTCACTTCAGTCGCGTCCGACTCCTAGCGATCCCATGGACTGCAGCCTACCAGGCTCCTCTGTCCATGGGATTTTCCAGGCAAGAGTACTGGAGTGGGTTGCCATTTCCTTCTCCATGAATGTGTATACTTCGTTTAATTTTTATATACTTACTCTTTCATGGTGCAATCGTGATGGGCATTTTGAGGGGGAATTTGACACCATTAACAGTGATATTTAGATTGACATAATCAAGGCAATCACAACACAAAAAATTCACACCCACACACAGAATCACATTATTTATTACACATAGAGACACATGCAGTCCCAAGGATACAAACCTACACTCTTAACCATATACAACTTCCTGGGACTACAGTAATTGGTCACGTTACTTGTAATTTCTATCACTGAGGCTGCTATAGTCATTCCTAGCAGGAATTTGGAATCAGTTTGGCCTCTACACTAAAACTAGCGAGAAAGTCCCAACTTTCTCATCGACAAAGCATTTCCTCCCCAAGAGAATGATTCCAGAAAGCATACTGCTTTCACATGCTGAAAAGGCCACTTGCAAGTACAGAAGAGAAGACGTTATGAGGATGCACAGTCTTTGGTTCATTTGGTGACCATAGAAAACCTGAGGACCTGTGGTGGAGTCAAGGGAACCCAGCAAGATCAGAGCACACATCCTCAGGATGAAAGGCAAGACCTTTGCCTGGAGGATGGAACTTCCAAGTCCACTTGGTTGGAAATCACAGAATTCTTTTCCTAGAGGAAAATTTGCTGCAGGAAAGAGAACTCTGTACTCTACAGGGTGTAATGGATGCTAGCAATTTTAATGTCTTACGGACTGAGGTATCATGCATTGGTAATAAGACTCTCACTCCATACTCTCCCAATCAAGGGAATAGTCTGTATTTGGAATGCACACCCTCAAATATTCATAACTTAATTTTACTGAAAGAGAAATAAACCGATATTTCTGTTTCAAACCAGAAAGAAAAGAAACACCAAACAGCTTCCCAACAGCTTGCCTTGGAGACACATGGAGTCTCTTCTGTCCTGTCACAGGGTGGGTGACTGGCAGGTCCTTAGTGAAAGCTAGAGGAACACAGAATAGCTGTTAAAAAACTGGTGAAGTTAACATTCAGGGGGTTTTCTCTTTGTGTGGACGTGGGGTGGTGTGTATGGGTGTGGGAGGTTAATAAGCATGGGCTAAACTTGCGTTCATCCATCCTCTTCGGAGGAGGAAGGAAAGCGAACGAAGGAGAGGAAGGAAATGAAAACAGAGCTTTGGTTTTCTAGCTAAGAGGAACCTAATCAAAAGGAAATATTCAATCTAAAAAAAAGGAAAACTCTAAAATGCATTCTCCTTTTCAATGACAGAGACCAAAAACTCCTCCTGCCTGTTTTGAGCTCCTGCTAAATTGCCACTGTCTCTTGAGTTTTCCCAGATCACTCTTTCTCCAGGATCCACAGTTGCTGCTACTCTACTCACCACTTTTTTTAACGAGACTTTGACCTTGACTAAAAGCAAACTCTGTTAGAGGAGTGAGTTCAATCCTAGGCAAATTTGCTATTACATTTATTCACTAATCACTTGTCTTAAAGAAAATCACATATATGATGTTTGATAATACTGAATTCCTACCATTTATATATAGCCAGTATTAATAATATCATATTTTTCTATCAGTATGCATTTTCTATACAATGTGTGCAGGTCCACTGAGTCAGTGTCTGTCCATATTCGCAGGGGCCACACATTTAGTGGGACGGTTGATTATAGAAAGCACACAGTAGGCACTGTCCATCCCTAACCCAGCAAGGGAGGAGATTATCAGCAAGTCATGGTCACCAGGCTGACAATCAAGTTTTACTTTGAGTTCTTAGTTGCCACTCTCCCTTGGGTGTGTGCTGCAGGAAATGATCACTTGAAAGGCTTATGGTAATCTTACCCAACACAATAACACATCTTCTTAATTCTTATCCGTTTGTGCCCTTGTTTAAGCAATGACACCTGCACTGAGAGATGTGACCTGTATTGTCTACAGGAAGCCATACAACTTTCTGTGAGGTGACAGAAGGATAAGGATCCCGAGGTGACTTTCACACTAATGACTGTGCCAAAGTTGGCTGTTAATCCCCCCACAGCAGCCCTGCATTCAGTGACCACAGGGGCCACCTTATAATTATGGGCGAGGTCTGGAACTCTGGAGCTGCTAGTACTTCTAGCAGGGAAGTGACTGAGGATCCCCTGACTGACTAATACGGGCAGCTCAGGGGTCCAGAACATTTACACTTGAATCCAAAACTGGGTTGTCAGTTTGGCATTTCCACTTAGGAGATCAAGAGCTGATAACATGGATCTCTTCACCACCTCCAGCTGATGAAAGGCAACATAAACTGCACCTGGGGAAGAGCTATGTTGAAGGCATAAGAGGGAAGGTACACACAGTGTGCAGTGGTGATAAGAAATTTTGCAAAGATAATTGACGGGTTTATTGTCTAGGAGGAAACACCTCCTGAAGAAATGCACACACAGGAAGATTCACAATCACATTATGTGGATTCAACATGTGACCACCTCCAAACACCCTCATTCACACAATCCCAACCATCTAAATGATGCAGTTGCTTCTGGAGACACTAGAACTCGGCCAGAGCTTTTTCCTGGAAAATCAATCTCTGGACTCCAGTCATCACCCCTTGTAGGGGCCCAGGATTAGGACACCTCTCCAACCAGAGCTGGCAAGAGAGCCCCACCTTCAACTAGATTGTTCCTCAGCAGAGGGATGAGCTCTGAATATTTATAGTTTTCAATGACTGTGCCATTTATAGTTTTCAACTAACAAGTTCCACTGTGAGATCTATTTGACACCTTTCCTTGAGAGTGTGCTACAGAGTTTAATCAATGTAAGGCTTATGGTCATGTCACCCAATACAATGAAATATCTCCCTAATCACAGATATGACCTGTATTATCTACATGAGGCCACACATCTCTCAGAATGTGTGAGCTGACCAGGAGGATGTGAGTCCCGAGGTATCTTTCACACGAATAACTGTGCCAAAGTTGACTGTTAATCCACCTAGATGTGCCCTGGGTTCTGTGACCACTGAGGCTACCTTATAAGGATGGGCAGGATCTGGACCTCTGGAGCTGCTAGTACCTCCAGGTATGGACGTAGGTGCAGGGATCCCCTTGCTCCATGACTGAGGTCCTCATGGCTGAGTGATAAGTGCAGGTCAGGGGTCCAGAGCAGCCACATTGGGACCACCCCTGGGTTCTCAGTCTGGCTTTCCCACTTAGGAGGTCAGGAGCTTGGGCCATTTGTCTCAGCACCGTCTCCATCTGAGGAAAATGAACATTACCAAACCTGGGGAATGGCTGAGTTGAGGGAAGAATGAGGTAATGTATTGTCAGTGTGATGAGAAGTGTTTAGAAAGTTCACAGTTGACTTGTGTTGTGTAAGAGGGAAACATCTCCTGAGGAAACACACACACACAGAAAATCATACCACATGAGCTCACACATGTGCCCCCAACCTTGATTCAGACAAACCCACAGTATATAAATGATGTAGTTGTTTCCCAGAGTAAGATGACATTGCTCTTGCCTGGGAGATCAGTCTCTTGCTCTGTGCTCCCAGCCCTCACACCCTGAAGGGACCCAGAATCAGGAAACCTCTCCAACCAGAGCCAGCAAGAGAGCCCCACCTTCATCAACTAGATTGTTCCTCAGCAGAGGGATGAACCTTGAATATTTATGCTTTCCAATGTCTGTGCCATCCACCTGTGATTAGAAAGAAGAAAAGAGTGTGAGGGTGTCAGCTTCTTGTGTTCTCTGCACTAAGTCTTCTGTTATCTGATTTTTGTCCTCAGATAGCTAAAACTCAGTGGCCACAAAACAAAACAGTGAGGGCCCCTGTTGAAAGGCTGGACTATTTCACATAAGACCTCTCAGTTTCAATTTGACCTACAATTATAAAAATATTTTCAAGGAGGAAAAATATCTCCAAAGAAAATCACCTATTGTGAAACAGAAGTAACTGATCCTGTCTTTTTAAAATATCCTTTTGAATCAGGTCTGTGTTGATAATAGATTGATCCTCAATATTCCCCCAACCAAGGAAATTGTATACATCAGTGAAGTCAGATATCTGTAACTGTATTCAGCTGAGTAAAAATCAAAGAGAAGCAACATTCTTATCCCAGAGGAAGACAGGTGAGCTTACCTCCAGGTTATCCAGACTGTGTTCCTCTACCAGGACTGGGACAGTCAGTCCCTCCACCAGTTCTTCGTGGGGGCGAGAGGGACACAGACTAGCAGTCAGAGCACTGGTGAGGCTGCTCAGGAGTCACTCAGGGGGTTTTTCTTGCTGGGAACATGGCACAGAGTATATGCATGAGGGAGGTTAATAACTATGGACTGAGCTGCCATTGAATCATCCTCTTTTCTGGATGAAGGAGAATGTGTGAGCTGGCCAGGAAGTTGTGAATCCCAAGGTAACTTTCACATTAATAGCTGGGCCAAAGTTGACTGTTAATCCAACTAGAGGTGCCCTGGGTTCTCTGACCACTGAGGCTACCTTATAATGATGGGCAGTATCTGGACCTCTGGAGCTGCTAATACCTTCAGGCATGGATGTAGCTGCAGGCACCCCTTTGCTGTATGAGGAGCTAACCATTCCTTGGTTACAGATCAAGTAAATGGTAAAGTAAGGATTCGTACTCAAGCAGCTTAATTTCAGAGTTCATGTTTTTGCATTTATTTTATATCTCACAGAGCGTTTTTGCTTTCTTCATTAAAATTGTATATAACATAAATAAATTTTTTTCTGTCAACTGATGTTGTACTTACTTTTTATTAAAAGAGTAAAAATTAATTGATTTTAACAATATAAATCAAGTTCAGAAAAGGATATTAAATATGGAACACTTCATAGGATTCATTTTGTTTTGCATTTTATTAGCTCTATTTTATGTGTACATAATAACTACGTTCATGCAATATATAAACAAGTAAAACACATAGATCCAAAACTTATCATCAAATCACATGATTAACAATAAAATGTAAAGTTCAAGGAACTATTTATTAATTATAACTGTGAGAGAGAAAGAATGAGGGAGCTGATTTTTGTATTAATACACTAATCAAAATTTATCAACTAGACTTGTGCTTCTGCAATAATCAAGTGAAATGTTCAGATGTAACCTCAACCATGAACAACTGGAGAACAGGAGAAAAAACACAAACAAAAATAGACATTCAGTAATTGACAGCATAGGACTGTGGTCCCCCAAAGTGGGAAAACAAGTAATATGAGAAATAAAATTGCCTAGAGACGTATTATGGATCACAGTGCAGAGACAGTGATCCTGAGTAGAGCACAGTTATATCACTGAGCTAAGCATATAGGTAAAGAATCCCCCTGCACTGTAGGAGATGCAGGAGATGTGGGTTCGATCCCTGGGTTGGGAAGATTCCCTGGAGGAGGGCATGACAACCCATACCTGCATTCTTGCCTGGAGAATCCCATGGACAGAGGAGTTTGGTAGGCTATGGTCCATAGGGTCACAAAGAGTCAGACATGACTGGAGTGACTGAGCATCGGCACAAAGCATATAGAGATTAAAGTTTAGGTGCACTGAAGTGGTTGTAAGGTGCAAGGCATAACTCAACATAAAAGGAACCTATATAGAAAAAGAGCACCAAAACTCAGCATAGCAATTGCACTGAGTCTTCACAGAATACTAAATTACATATGTGTACAATGAAAGCTTATGAGACAAGGAAAAAAATGATAGGGTGATGGTATAAGCAGGATAATTCTCAGAGATTATATGAGGTGTGGAGATATTCAAGATCCAAACAACATACTGGAGAGCCAGCTCTCAATAACCTTGGGCATTCAGTAAGGTTCCCAGGAGGTTAATATTCTAGTAGTAAATCAAAGACGGTAGTAAGCCTAATTTATCTTGCCTAGAAGTAAGATTACAGGTCCTAAAAAGCCTAAATTTTCTCCATAGAAAAATAGAAAAATCTATTTTACACTCAAAATAGCAAAGCTTAAAAATAAGCCTAAATTCAACAAGATAGAAAGCCTAGAAATAAGCCCATGCACCTATGGGTACTTTATTTTTGACAAAGGAGGCAAGAATATACAATGGGGCAAAAGACAGCCTCTTCAATAAATGGTGCTGGGAAAACTGGACCACTACATGTAAAAAGAATGAAATTAAAACACTTCCTAACACCAGAAAACAAAGATAAACTCAAATGGATTAAAGAACTAAATATAAGACCAGAAACTATAAAACTCTTAGAGGAAAACAGGCAGAACACTCAATGACATAAATCAAACCAAGATCCTCTATGACCCACCTCCTTGAGTAACAGAAATAAAAACAAATGTAAGTGGGACCTGATTAAACTTAAAAGCTTTTGCACAACAAAGGAAACTAAAACCAAAGTGAAAAGACAACTCTCAGAATGGGAGAAAACTATAGCAAATGAAATAACTGACAAAGGATTAATTTCCAAAATATATAAGCAGCTCATACAAATCAATAACATGAAGGCAAAAACCCAACCAAAAAGTGGGCAAAAGACCCAAACAGACATTTTCTCCAAAGGAGACATACAGATGGCTAACAAACATATGAAAAAATGGTCTACATTGCTCATTATTAGGGGAATGCTAATCAAAACTACAATGAGATATCACCTCACACTGGTCAGAATGGCCCTCATCAAAAAGTCTACAAACAATAAATGCTGGAAAGGGTGTGGAGAAAAGGGAACACTCTTGCACTGTTGGTGTGAATGTAAACTGATATAGCCACTATGGAAGATGGTATGGAGATTCCTTAAAAAACTAGGAATAAAACCACCATATGACCCAGCAATCCCACTCCTAGGCATGTACCGAGGAAACCAAAATTGAAAGAGACACATGTATCCCATTGTTCATTGCAGCACTGTTTCCAATAGCTAGAACATGGAAGCAACCTAAATGTCTGTCGACAGATGAATGGATGAAGAAGTTGTGGTATATATACACAATGGAATATTACTCAGCCACAAAAGGAGTGCATTTGAGTCAGTTCTAATGAGATGGATGAACCTAGAACCTGTTATACGAGTGAAGTGAGTCAGAAAGAGAAAGATAAATACTATATTCTAACACATGTATATAGAATCTAGAAAAATGGCACTGAAGAATTTACTTACAGGGCAACGATGGAGAAACAGACATAGAGAACAGACTTAGGGGCGTGGGGAGAGGGAGGAGAGGGTGAGATGCATGGAAAGAGTAACATGGAAACTTGCATTACCGTATGTAAAATAGATATTCAATGGGAATTTGCTGTATGGCTCAGGAAACACAAACAGAGAGGGAGCTTCAAAAGGGAGGGGATATATGTATACCTATGGCTGTTCATGTTGAGGTTTGACAGAAAACAGAAAAATTCTGCAAAGCAATTACCCTTAAAAATTTTACTTAATTAAAAAAAAAGCTTAGAGAAAAATCAACCTGATGTGAGAATAATTTAATTGCCTTCTAAATCCCATCAGCAGAAAATTGGATTAAAGATCTATTGAGTATAGCCTTGCTCACCAGAGCAAGACCCAGTTTTCCCCAGAGCCAGTCCCTCCCTTCAGGAAGCTTCCACAAGCCTTTTATTCGCATCTATCAGAGCCCATACAGAATGAAAACTGCTCACATGGATCACAGCCTTGTCTAACTCAATGAAACTATGAACAAAGCCATGCAGGGCCAGCCAAGAAGGACAGGTCATGGTGGAGAGTTCTGACAAAACATGGTCAGAGAAGGGAATGACAAACCACTTCAGCATTCTTGCCTTGAGACCTCATGAACAGTATGAAAAGGAGAAAGATATGACACTGAAAGAAGAACTCCCCAGGTCAGTAGGTTCCCAATATCTACTGGAGAAGAGCAGAGAAATAGCTCCAGAAGGAATGAAGAGGCTGAGCCAAAGCAGAAACAACACACAGTTGTGAATGTGTCTGGTAGTGAAAGTAAAGTCTGATGCTGTAAAGATCTATATTGCACAGGAACCTGGAATGTTAGGTCCATGAATCAAGGTAAATTGGAAGTGCTCAAATACGAGATGGCAAGAGTGAACATCAACATTTTAGGGATCAGTGAATTAAAATGGACCAGAATGGGTGAATTTAATTCAGATGACACTATACCTATTATGGTGGGCAAGAATCCCTTAGAAGAAATGGGGTAGCCCTTATAGTCAACAAAATAGTCCAAGATGCAGTCCTTGGGTGAAATGCCAAAAACAACAGACTAATCTCGGTTTGTTTCCAAGGAAAAACATTCAGTATCACAGTAATCCAAGTCTATGCCCCAACCACTAATGCCAAAGAAGCTGAAGTTGAACCATTCTATAAAGACCTACAAGACTTTCTAGATCTAACACCAAAAAACCCACAAAAAATGGTGTCTGTTTTGTCTTAGGGGACTGGAATGAAAAAACAGGAAGTCAAGAGATACCTGGAGTATCAGGAGTTTGGCCTTGGAATACACAATGAAGCAGGGCAAAGGGTAACAGATTTTTGCCAAGAGAACGCACCAGTCATACAAACAACCTCTTTCAACAACACAAGAGACAACTCTACACATGGACATAATCAGATGATCAATATTGAAATCAGATTGATTGTATTCTTTGCAACCAAAGATGGAGAAGCTCTATACAGTCAGCAAAAACAAGACCGGGAGCAGACTGTGGCTCAGATCATGAACTCCTTATTGCAAAATTCAGGCCTAAATTAAATAAATAGGGAAAACCACTAGGCCATTCAGGTATGACCTAAATCAAACCCCTTGTGATTATACAATGGACGTGACAAATAGATTCAAGGCACTAGATCTGATAGAGTGCCTGAAGAACTATGGACAGAAGTTTACAGCACTGTATAGGAGGCAGTGATCAAAACCATCCCCAAGAAAAAGAAATGCAAAAAGGCAAAATCGTTGTCTGAGGAGGCCTTACAACTAGCTGAGAAAGAAGAGATGCGAAAGGCAAAGGAGAAAAGAAAAGATATATCCATCTGAATGCAGAGTTCCATAGAATCTTCCTGCAATGCAGGAGAGGCAGGTTTGACCCCTGAGTCGGGAAGATCCCCTGGAGGAAAGCATAGCAACCTACTCTGTGGGGTCGTAGGAGTCCGACATGACTTGGTGACTACACCAGCACAAAATCCAATTAAGAAAATTTCTAGACATGCCAAGAATCAGGAAAATGTGACTCACTAGCAGAATAATGGTCAGTAGGAGAACTATGAACTGTACAAAAAAGATCTTCATGACCCAGATAATCAAGATGGTGTGATCACTCACCTAGAACCAGACATCCTGGAATGTGAAATCAAGTGGGCCTTAGGAAGCATCACTACAAACAAAGCTAGTGGAGGTGATGGAATTCCAGTTGAGCTGTTTCAAATCCTGAAAGATGATGCTGTGAAAGTGTTGCATCAATATGCCAGCAAATTTGGAAAACTCAGCAGTAACCACAGGACTGGAAAAGGTCAGTTTTCATTCCAATCCCAAGAAAGACAATGCCAAAGAATGCTCAAACTACTGCACAATTGCACTCATCTCACACGCTAGTAAAGTAATGCTCAAAATTGTCCAAGCTAGGCTTCAGCAATATGTGAATCATGAACTTCCAGATGTTCAAACTGGTTTCAGAAAAGGCAGAGGAACCAGAAATCAAATTGCCAACATCCGCTGGATCATGGAGAAAGCAAGAGAGTTCTAGAAAAACATCTATTTCTGCTTCATTGACTATGCCAAAGCCTTTGACTGTGTAGATCACAATAAACTGTGGAAAATTCTGAAAGAGATGGGAATACCAGACCACCTGACCTGCCTCTTGAGAAACCTGTACGCAGGTCAGGAAGCAACAGTTCAAACTGGACATGGAACAGCATACTGGTTCCAAATAGGAAAAGGAGTATGTCAAGGCTGTATATTGTCACCTTGCTTATTTAACTTCTATGCAGAGTACGTCATGAGGAACGCTGGGCTGGAAGAAGCACAAGCTGGAATCGAGATTGCTGGGAGAAATATCAATAACCTCAGATATGCAGATGACACCACCCTTATGGCAGAAAGTGAAGAGGAACTCAAAGGCCTCTTGATGAAAGTGAAAGAGGAGAGTGAAAAGGTTGGCTTGAAGCTCAACATTCAGAAAACTAACATCATGACATTGGTCCCATCATTTCATGGCAAACAGATGGGGAAACAGTGGAAACAGTGTCAGACTTTATTTTTTTGGGCTCCAAAATCACTGCAGATGGTGATTGCAGCCATGAAATTAAAAGATGCTTACTCCTTGGAAGGAAAGTTATGACCAACCTAGACAGCATATTGAAAAACGGAGACATCACTTTGTCAACAAAGGTCCGTCGAGTCAAGGCTATGGTTTTTCCACTGGTCATGTATGGATGTGAGAGTTGGACTATAAAGAAATCTGAGCTCTGAAGAACTGATGCTTTTGAACTGTGGTGTTGGAGAAGACTCTTGAGAGTCCCTTGGACTGCAAGGAGATCCAACCAGTCCATCCTAAAGGAGATCAGTTCTGGGTATTCATGAGAAGGACTGATGTTGAAACTGAAACTCCATACTTTGGCCACCTGATGGGAAGAGCCAACTCATTGGAAAAGACCCTGATGCTGTGGAAGATTGAGGGCAGGAGGAGAAGGGGACGACAGAGGATGAGATGGTTGGATGGCATCAACGACTCGATGGACATGGGTTTGGGTGGACTCTGGGAGTTGGTGATGGACAGGGAGGCCTGGTGTGCTGCAGTTCAAGGGGTTGCAAATGTCGGACACAACTGAGCGACTGAACTGAACTGAAAGGATAAAAGTACCAAAAAGTACTTTGCATATTTGTGTGTTATAGGATTAAAGTAATTAAAGGAAAAATAGAAATATGAAAACGTAGCTATAAAGAAGACACTGTGAAAGGGAAGTTATTTGATGATACTAAAAACAGCTTAGATACCGCAGTAAAGATGAACACACTTGAAGAATATCAACAGGGATTATCCAAAAGCCCTGCAGAGACAGGGCTTCCCTGATGCGATAGCTTAGCGGTAAAGAATCTGCTTGCAATGCAGGAGACACAGGAGATGTAAGTTAGATTCCTGGGTTGAGAAGATCCCCTGGAGTAGGAAATGGCAACTCACTCCAGTGTTCTTGTCTGGAAAATCCCATGGACAGAGGAGCCTGGCGGGCTATAGTCCAAAGGTTCGCAAAGAGTCAGACATGCCTGAGCACA
The DNA here is from genome assembly GCF_049115385.1 of Moschus berezovskii. NCBI lineage: Eukaryota > Metazoa > Chordata > Mammalia > Artiodactyla > Moschidae > Moschus > Moschus berezovskii. Next base: position 108,110,940 of record NC_142463.1, on the reverse strand, counting down.
GCCCAGAGTGCAGAGACAAAAATAGATTAGTGGTTCCTAGTGTGTAGGACAAGGGATAGTGAGAAGAGATAGTTAGTAGGTACTACGTGTCTAAAAGTAAAATAATGTGTTATGGGCGAAATTTAATAAAGCTTGGATTGTAATGTCCAAGTTACTAAGTTACTAATGAGATTTCTACCAAACATGCCACTGGACTACTAACAATTATTTCTATATTGAAGAGACACTATTATAGTATAAAAGTACAGTATTTTCTGATAAAAAATAGTGTATGATTATGACTGATAGATATTTTCTTCAGCTAAATGCTAATGTACACCATTTATGTAAGTTGTTATGAGAATGTATTTTAGACTAGGTACAGGTTTGCTGCTGCTGCTGCTGCTAAGTCACTTCAGTCGTGTCCAACTCTGTGTGACCCCATAGATGGAAGCCCACCAGGCTCCCCTGTCCCTGGGATTCTCCAGGCAAGAACACTGGAGTGGGTTGCTATTTCCTTTTCCAATGTGTGAAAGTGGAAAGTGAAAAGTGAAAGTGAAGTCGCTCAGGCGTGTCTGACCCTTAGCGACCCCACGGACTGCAGCCTACCAGGCTCCTCCATCCATGGGATTTTCTAGGCAAGAGTACTGGAGTGGCTTACCATTACCTTCTCCGAGGTACAGGTTTAGCTAGGTTTCAAATAACATAGAAATGAATAAAATTCTGTATTACTCACCACTTGGTGAGTGAGTTCTGATCATACAGTAGCTCTCACATTATAATTAGCCTACACTGTAATAGTTTGCATTTACTGCCTGAGTGTATGCATCAGTAGATTTATCATAATAATAAAGATTTATAATAATAAAAGACCTTAATGTCAAGGAGACTTGTGATTATATTATAGCTGTAACTATATTTATTTAAATATTTAAATGTATTTAAAAATTACTTAAATGTAAATACAGCTTAGGTAGATTTATTATGTGGAATAGAAACAATACCAGAAATTACACATGTATTAATATTATTATATTATTTTTTTATTTCATGCAAAGACCGGAAAATAACTTTAAAAGCAACCTTTATTTATCATGGTCCCTATACAGAGAATTGGGCTTCCCAGGTGGCTCAGTGGCAAAGAATCTGTACCAATTCAGGAGCCGCAGGAGATGCAGGTTTCATCCCTGGGTTGGGAAGCTTTCCTAGGAGGAAGAAATGGAAATCCACTCCAGTACTTTTGCCTGGGAAATCCCATAGACAGAGGAGCCTGCTGGACTACAGTCCATGGGGTCACGAAGAGTTGGACATGAGTGAGAGACTGAGCATGCAGCAGAACATACATCGAATTAGGTAAAAATGAAGATTTGGAGGAAGTCAACATTATCTGTCAAGAGCAAAGGAAATTTGTTCCTAATTCTCTGGGAAATCTCTAGATGACAGAGAACTAAAATTATAGTTTAATTTCATGCATTTTTACCAGTATTTCTAGATTACCTAAAATTACTCATTCATATCATTGAGACAGTCTCATAGAAGCCTTTTAATACCTAGTTTATATGCAAATAAATGGAAAATGTTGATCATTGTCATAAGCATCAGTCTCTCTCTCTATATATACATATGCCAAAGGAATCAAGTAGTCAGGAGTGATATATACCCATGAAAACAATGTGATTTTTGAAAACTGATCAGCTAAGTCTTAGCCCTTTGCCCACTTACTTTACCAAAAACTTGGGTATTAATCGAACCAAGTACAGAAGGTGGGTGGAGATCAGCCAGATAATTTATTAGTTTTTAAATTGAGCCATCAGTCTGTTCAAAGGTTAATTAGACCAATCTGTGAATGTATCAATCCCATAATTAGTCAGACTAATTATATTAATCATTGAAAATATGTTCATGAAAAATTGCTAATGTCTAAACTTATGGTTTTGCAATGACCTTAGTTCAATGAGGAATTGAAATCCATGTATGATCCACTAAATCTGACAGAACAGGACTTTGTTAAAGCACATGTATAAATAAGTAGACCCAAAATTGGTGAGATGAAGTGAGTTTTAAAATATTTAATCAAGGACATGGCCCGAAAAAAAGTACTAGACACATCTTCATTAGGAGGAAATGAATGAAGATGTTATTACTTAATGATTTCTTCCTTCAAAACTCTTGTGTACATTGATGTGTGCTCATGTGCACACATGTGTGTACATGTGGATCTTGGAAGCTGCATATGTATGTGGATAATCACTTTTACCAGAAACAAGTACTAAATTCAGATGAACTCAATACATTTATTTAAAGCACCTGCCATATGCCAGACGGTAATGTTGTTGTTGTTTAGTTGCTGTCATGTACAACTCCTTTGCTACCCCATGGTGTGTAGCTATGAGGCTCCTCTCTTCATGGGATTCTCCACGCAATAATACTGGAGTGGGTTGCCATTTTTCTCCTCTGGGGGAATCTTCGCAACTCAGGGATCAAACCGTATCTCCTGAATTGGCAAGTGATTCTTTATCACTGATTGACCAGGGAAGCGCAGCATTCATATTAAATTGTGGTAAACTACGGGTGTAAAAGAAGAAGTTTCTTGAGGACAGGAATAGAAAAGTACATATACTAGCAATATTCATTAAGAGTCAGAGAATATTCAACACCGGGCTGAAGCTTACTGTCTACAGGCCGCAGTCAGAACGGGAAGACTGCAGCAGTCTGGAAGCCCAGGGACTCCAGCTGAAACTTCTCTGCCACTTAAGCCACATGAACCTGCAGATCTTACAGTGCTTGAAGAATTATTGGCAGATAGATATATTTTTCAGTGCCATTGGCAGGTCCCTATAGGTGAATCACATCTCCCATCCTTAGGGTTTTGGAACAAAGCCCAGACATCATCTGTGGAAAGCTAGTGTCCTTTTCAACATAGATTTTGGCTTATTTCTGCATCTTGTGAAAGACTAAAGCTTAATTGTGGGCCACCGAGTTACATGCATCTTGAACCATCCATGATGAGGTAAGGATTTCTGACCTACCAAGGCACAAAGTCAGGCATGTGTGACAGTGCTCCATTATCTAGTGGAAGTGGTTTGGAGGAGATGGGGCTTGAGCAGGTGCTGAGGGAAAAAGTAGGTTGTGTGAGGAAGTAGCTCAAAGGCCCATGGCTTCCACTCATATTTCACATTCTTAAGCCCAGTAAAGACAGTACTGCGTGATATGAAGAGACCACCCAAAGCTGACAGCCGTGGCCATCTAGTTTCTGTCTGGGGGCATCTCGAAAGGACAGGGGTGAATGGAGGCTCTCCCCGTAGGCAGGTAAAAGAGCGCTGCCAAGTGCAGCCCTTCGCTTGGCTCTGCTGCTGCTAAGTCACTTCAGTCGTGTCCGACTCTGTGCGACCCCATAGACGGAAGCCCACCAGGCTCCCCCGTCCCTGGGATTCTCCAGGCAAGAACACTGGAGTGGGTTGCCATTTCCTTCTCCAATGTGTGAAAGTGAAAAGTGAAAGTGAAGTCGCTCAGTCGTGTCCGACCCTTAGCGACCCCATGGACTGCAGCCTACCAGGCTCCTCCATCCATGGGATTTTCTAGGCAAGAGTACTGGAGTGGCTTGCCATTGCCTTCTCCGTCGCTTGGCTCTAGCTGTGAGCTATTACTCTGCACCCTGTTACCAGGCAACCAGTCCCCCTCAGCCGTTTGCAATGGGCCCCTCCCCCAAGCAAGCAACTGTCAGTGAGTGACCGTTAGTGGGCACATTCAGCCAAGGTCAGTGGAGCAGTGATCATCAGATAGATAGTGAGGTAAGACTTGGACCCCGGCCTTCTCCGCAGGGCCCTCCCGTTCATGCAGCCTCGGACCAGCGGGTGATCTGGGGGCCCAGGGGACAGGGGGGAGGCTGTGTCCTACTGTTCTCCAGAGCCCTCATTGTGGGACCTCACTGGCCGGACCCAGGCCTTGAGGCAGCAGTGACCCTCTCCCCGCCTCTGCCACCTCATGGCAGCTCAGTCTGCCTGGGATGCCATCTGCAGGACCTGCCCCGTCAGCCTGAGGGCCAGTTGGGTTGGGTGCCCAGCTCCCTAAGCATTGATGGCTGAGCAGGGTCTGAGGACCCGGCCCTGAGGGCACTGCCAGCTGAGCTCTAACTCAGCTACTACTGGACTTTGGAGGAGTTAAGTTGTGCCTCAGGACCTGCCCTTTTTTTGTCAGAACAGAGAATGAGACTCATTAGATATTTACAGGAACATAGTTACCTGACCATGACCTGACCTCCAGAACAAGGGCTCTGACATCCAGATGTTTACAACAACTCACCAGGCCCCTCCATCACCTTCCTAGAAAAGGGCTTCACTGAGAGCTTTCAGGGAGTATAGAGTTTGGTTCTTAAGGCATGAACCATTCCTCTCTGTAGAGCCCTCAGAACACCTTCTGGGCTCCTCACTCTGACCTTTTGTTCTTGCTTAGCCTCACTGTGCATCAGGCACACCGACTAATTTTTCAGTAAAAGGCAGAGCTTCAGTCAATGAAACTGCTTGTTTGCTTTTACCTTGAAGGAGAGGTGCCAAATGACCAGCTCTATGTCAATTCATGAATTGTGGCCAGTGGTAGGGTGGTATGATCAGGGGCACAGTTCTAAGATTCATGGTAAAAGAGTCTTACAGGTTGTACGTGGATAGAGATCTTTGGAAATAGGATAGGAAGATATTTGTGTTCCATGTGAATTAGTTACAGAGAGAGAGAGAAGGACTTTAAGAATCAGGTGACTAAGATGGCCTGTACTGTGAATGTCTGTCAACATCCTGCTCAGCCATTTCTGTCTTTGCCCAGTGACGCACGAACAAAGCAGCCTTGGTGACAAGGATGGGATCAGCATGAGCTTAGCAACGCTGAATTCCACCGCTATGGCTGGCCTGGTTATAGACACTGTTGAATGTCCATATCCCATTAATGGAGATTGACCCTGAATTCTCTGAGGTGATCAGCCAGCTACCTGGTGGCAGGTTGACTACATTAAATCTCTTTATTTATGGAATTGGGTAACATCTTGCTTTTACTAGAAAATACACTTACTCAGAAAATGAATTTGCTTTCCTTGTCCACAGTGGTTCCCTGCAGACTGCCATGCCTGCTGTATCCACTGTCATGGTTTCCCACACAGCTTTGCTTCTGAACGAAATCCTCCAGAATTCCCTTTCTAGTGTGTTTCTAACATTGGGTAGGCTACAGGAGCTACACGCCTGTGAAACTTCAAGGAGGCTTGAAGTGCATGCACACACCTCCCAGTGACTCGGTTACACACTCATCTCTGCACTGCTGTGTAGGGAATTTGCAGCTGTAATTAAAATGATTTAATTCATCAGTCCTAAGCATTCAATTTTATTAAAAGATGAATTATCCTGGGTGGGCCTGACTTAATTAATCAAAAGGCCTTTAAAAGAGGGTGTGTGTACACTCAGTCATGTCCCACTCTTAGTGAACCCATGGATGGTAGCCCACCAGGCTCCTCTGTTCATGCTATTTCCCAGCAAGAATACTGGAGTGGATTACTCTCTCCTTTTTCAGGGGATGTTTCTGACCCAGGGATCGAACCCATGTCTCCCACATTGGCAGGCAGGTTCTTTACCATTGGGCCACCTGGGAAACACTGTTAAAAGAGGATAGACCCTTTATATGTCCAGCGATCCCAAGCTTCGGTTCATATCGTTTCCAGTTATGATTGTTTCTTTTTGACTATATGCCTTGCCAGCTTCCTCTTGTTTAATCAGTTACAACAAGTGTGAGAACCAATCCCTTGTAATAAATATTGTTTCTTTTATTGAATTTTTGTACACAAAAGTAATACATGATATTAGAGATTATTTCTAACACCACAAAACCATTTTTTATTAATCCAGTTCAGTTCAGTCGCTCAGTCGTGTCCGACTCTTTGCGACCCCATGAATCACAGCACGCCAGGCCTCCCTGTCCATCACCAACTCCCGGAGTTCACTCAAACTTATGTCCATCGAGTCAGTGATGCCATCCAGCCATCGCATTCTCTGTCGTCCCCTTCTCCTCCCACCCCCAATCCCTCCCAGCATCAGACTCTTTTCCAGTGAGTCAACTCATCGCATGAGGTGGCCAAAGTATTGGAGTTTCAGCTTTAGCATCAGTCCTTCCAATGAACACCCAGGATTGATCTCCTTTAGAATGGACTGGTTGGATCTCCTTGCAGTCCAAGGGACTCTCAAGAGTCTTCTCCAGCACCACAGTTCAAAAGCATCGATTCTTCTGCTCTCAGCTTTCTTCACAGTCCAACTCTCACATCCATACATGACCACGGGAAAAACCATAGCCTTGACTAGACGGACCTTGGTTGGCAAAGTAATGTCTCTGCTTTTTAATATGCCATCTAGGTTGGTCATAACTTTCCTTCCAAGGAGTAAGCATCTTTTAATTTCCTGGCTGCAATCAGCATCTGCAGTGATTTTGGAGCCCCAAAAAATAAAGTCTGATACTGTTTCCACTGTTTCCCCATCTATTTGCCATGAAGTGATGGGACCAGATGCCATGATCTTGGTTTTCTGAATGTTGAGCTTCAAGCCAACCTTTTCACTCTCATCAAGAGGCCTTTGAGTTCCTCTTCACTTTCTGCCATAAGGGTGGTGTCATCTGCATATCTGAGGTTATTGATATTTCTCCCAGCAATTTTGATTCCAGCTTGTGCTTCTTCCAGCCCAGCGTTCCTCATGATGCACGTTTCTTTATTTTTTATTACAAATTTTACAACTGATGAATCAGTGTTGTCACATGATTATTAAGTAAGCACCATACTTTATGTTAGGTTTCACACTTTGTGTGGTGTAGTTCTATGCATTTTGACAAATAATATTGTATGGATAGTTTTATCACCCTAAAGACCCCTATGCGCCACTTATTCATCTCTGTTTCCCCTACCCTTCTACCAAACTCTTCCACCAAACTTCTGGCAAGGCCTGATCTTCTTAACATCTGTACAGCCTTGCCTTTTCCAGAATGTCTTATAGTTGATAGTATCCATTTATTCAGGCTTTTGAGAACTTCTTTCACTTAGTGGTATCTCTTTAAACCTGTTTCTTTCAAGGCTCAATAAATCATTTCTTTTTATTGCTGGATAATCTATTGTATGCATATATCACAGTTTATTCACTTATTGAAGGACAACTTGATTACTTCCAGTTTTTGGCAGTTAAGAATAAAGTTGCTCTAAATATCTGTGTGGAGGCGTTCATGTTTTCAGTGCATTTGGATAATTAAGTAGGAGTGTGATTGCTAGATGATATGGTAGGTAACCTATATTTAGCTTCATAAGAAACCTACAGAGTGCTTGTACCACTTTACATTCCAACAGCAGTTAATGAATTGAGTTCCTGTTGCTCTATATCTTCATCAGTATTTGGTGTTTTCTGTTTTTTGGAGTTTAGCCACTCTGATAACTGCATAGCGGTATCTCCTTTTAATAGAAATTAAATTTTAAATTCTTTATTACTTTATTTTAGACCTTATCTTTGTATTTATTTATTTAGTAGTGTAGCTATAGTCTAGTACTTGAAAACTTCTATCCTAGAATCACTTTTCTTTGATTCAAATTCCAACTCTACCTTTTACTCCTTGGGTGACATAGGCTAACTACTTAACAAGTGCTTCCATAATCTTATGGGCTTCCCTGGTAAGGAGCTCAGATGTGAAAGAATCCACCTGCAATGCAAGAGACCTGGGTTCGATCCCTGGGTCCAGAAGATCCCCTGGAGAAGGGAATGGCAACCCACTCCAGTATTCTTTTTTGGAGAATTCCATGGACAGAAGATTCAGTCAATGGGGTCACAAAGAGTTGGACAGGACTGAATGACTTTCACTTTTTTCAGTAGCCTTCCAGATAAGATTTACCTCACAGAGTTGTTATGGTAATTAAGTTAGATTTATCATAGAACATATACATAACAATGAGAGTATCTGACCTATACTAAACTCTTTTATTGTATAAACTAACTTCACCTTTTTATCAAGAGCAAGCAGTTTAGACTGAATAATTTGAAATACTGATAAAGTAATGGTAATTAATTTTAAATTGTAGAAAAACTCATTCACATGATAGCATTACTCCATTGGTGCATCATTACCATATTCAACTATCAGTACAGTATTTTAAATTGTAATTCAGTAACTTCACAGGTGTAGGTCTTTTCACAAATCTTCAACATTGAGAAGTTTTGGTTCTATTAATTTTTTTCAGATGGAGATGGTGCTGAGATAAATGGCCCAAGCTCCTGAACTCCTAAGTGAAAAAGCCAAACTGAGAACCCAGGGGTGGTCCCAACGTGGCTTCATTGACCTTATCACTCAGCCATGAAACCCTCAGTCATGGAGCAAGGGGCTCCCTGCATTTATGTCCGTGCATGGAGGTATTGGCAGCTCCAGATGTCCAGATCCTGCCCATCCTTAGGTAGCCTCAGTGGTCACAGAACCCAGGGCCCCTCTAGGTGGATTAACAGTCAACTTTGGCACAGCTATTAGAGTGAACGGGACCTTAGGACTCACATCTTTCTGGTCAGCTCACACATTCTGAGAGTTGTGTGGCCTCATCTAGACAATGTAGGTCATATCTGTTGGTGCCAGTGTCATTGCTTAAACAAGGGCAAAAGCAGATAATGATCAGGGTGATATTTCATTGTATTGGGTGACCTGTCCGTAAGCCTTACATTGATTAAACCCTGTATCACACTCTCAAGGGAAGGTGTCAAGTACATCTCACAGTGGCACTTGATAGATGGCCTAGTGACCATGACTCTTGTAAATCTCCTGCACAGCTGGGACAGAGATAGTCAGCGTCCACCCCATGCTTCCTCTCCATAATGAACTGTCCCACTAAATGCATGACTTCTGTGAGTGGAAAGCCACTTCTGTGAGAGGACAGCCACCAACTCAGGGGACATGCACACATTGTTTGGAAAATTAAGCCTGAGGAAAAATATCACGATTGATAATAAATATTTCGAAAAGGTAGGATTGAATGCAGTCCTCTAACAGAGTTTGCTTTTTATCAAGAACAAAGTCTCGTAGAAGGCTTGCTAAGTACAATGAGCTTCCACTGTGGATCCTGGAGAGTCAGTGATCTGGGAAGATGTCCAGAGGACAGGGGTGATTTAATGAAAGCTCAAAACAGGCAGGAGAGTCATGGGTCTCTGTCATGGAAAGCTAGCATGCATTTTTTAGTTCAGTTCAGTTCAGTTGCTCAGTTGTGTCTGATTTTTTGGGGTCCCATGGACTGCAGCATGCCAGAGTTACCTGTTCACAGGATTACTGTGATATTGAATGGTTTGCTTGGAAATGAACAGAGATCATTCTGTCATTTTTGAGACTGCACCCAAGTAGTGCATTTTGGATTCTTTGGTTCACTATGAGGGTTATTCCATTTCTTCTAAGAGATTCTTGACCACAGTTGCAGATATAGTGATCCTCTGAAATTAAATTTGCCCATTCAGGTCCATTTTGGTTCAGTTCAGTTCAGTTCAGTTCAGTTGCTCAGTCATGTCTGACTCCTTGCGACCCCATGAATCACAGCACGCCAGGCCTCCCTGTCCATCACCAACTCCCGGACTTCACTCAAACTCATGTCCATCCAGTCGGTGATGCCATCCAGCCATCTCATTCTCTGTCATCCCTGTCTCCTCCCACCACTAATCCCTCCCAGCATCAGACTCTTTTCCAATGAGTCAACTCATCGCATGAGGTGGCCAAAGTATTGGAGTTTCAGCTTTAGCATTAGTCCTTCCAATGAACACCCAGGATTGATCTCCTTTAGAATGAACTGGTTGGATCTCCTTGCAGTACAAGGGACTCTCAAGAGTCTTCTCCAGCACCATAGTTCAAAAGCATCAATTCTTCGGCAATCAGCTTTCTTCACAGTCCAACTCTCACATCCATACATGACCACGGGAAAAACCATAGCCTTGACTAGACGGACCTTGGTTGGCAAAGTAATGTCTCTGCTTTTTAATATGCTATCTAGGTTGGTCATAACTTTCCTTCCAAGGAGTAAGCATCTTTTAATTTCATGGCTGCAATCAGCATCTGCAGTGATTTTGGAGCCCAAAAAATAAAGTCAGCCACTGTTTCCACTGTTTCCCCATCTATTTGCCATGAAGTGATGGGACCAGATGCCATGATCTTTGTTTTCTGGATGTTGAGCTTTAAGCCAACTTTTTTACTCTCCTCTTTCACTTTCATCAAGAGGCTTTTTAGTTCCTCTTCACTTTCTGCCATAAGGGTAGTGTCATCTGCATATCTGAGGTTATTGATATTTCTCCCGGCAATCTTGATTCCAGCTTGTGCTTCTTCCAGCCCAGCGTTCCTCATGATGTACTCTGCATAGAAGTTAAATAAGCAAGGTGCCAATATACAGCCTTGACGTACTCCTTTTCCTATTTGGAACCAGTCTGTTGTTCTATGTCCAGTTCTAACTGTTGCTTCCTGACCTGCATATAGGTTTCTCAAGAGGCAGGTCAGGTGGTCTGGGATTCCCATCTCTTTCAGAATTTTCCACAGTTTATTGTGATCCACACAGTCAAAGGCTTTGGCATAGTTCACTGATACCTAAAATGTTGATGTTTACTCTTGCCATCTCCTGTTTGACCACTTTCAATTTACCTTTATTCATGGACCTAACATTCCAGGTTCCTTTGCAATATTGTTCTTTACAGCATCAGACTTTACTTTCATCACCAGTCACATCCACAACTGGGTGCTGTTTTTGCTTTTGGATCAGCCTCTTCATTCTTTCTTTTGTCTCTGCTCTCATGGCTCAGACGGTAAAGCGTTTGCCTACAATGCAAAAGACCCTGGTTTTTGATCCCTGGGTCAGGAAGATCCCCTGGAGAAGGAAATGACAACCCACTCCAGTACTCTTGACTGGAAAAATCCCATGGACAGAGGGGTCTGGCAGGCTCCATGGGGTCGCAAAGAGTCGGACATGACTGAGTAACTTCATTTTTCTTTCTTTCTTCATTCTTTCTGGAGCTATTTCTCCACTCTTCTCCAGTAGCATATATCTTTTTTGCCTTTTCATACTTTTCTTGGGGTTCTCAAGGCAAGAATGCTGAAGTGGTTTGCCATTCCCTTCTCTAGCAGGCCACATTTTGTCAAAACTCTCCACCAAGACCCATCTATCTTGGCTGGCCCTACATGGCATGGCTCATAGTTTCATTGAGTTAGACAAGGATGTGATCCGTGTGATTAGTTTGGTTAGTTTTCTATGATTGTGGTTTTCATTTTGTCTGCACTCTTATGGGTAAGGATAAGAGGCACAAGGAAGCTTGCTGATGGGAGGGACTGGCTATGGGGGAATCTGGGTCTTGCTGTGACAGGTTGGGCCATGCTCAGTAAATCTTTAATCTAATTTTCTGCTGATGGGTGGGGTTGTGTTCCCTCCTTGTAGTTTGGCCTGAGGCCAAACTGTGGTAGGAGTAATGACAGTAATGAAGACCTCCTTCCAAAGGACTTATGCTAGCAAGCTCCAGCTCCCAGGGCTGTTTTATTCAGTACCTCTGACCCCGCCTGTGGCAAGCTACTGTTGATCCACACCCCTGCTTGGAGACTCCTGGACACTTACAGGCAAGTCCGGCTCAGTCTGTTGGGGGTCATTGCTCCTTTCTCCTGGGTCCTGGTGGGCACAAGATTTTGTTTGTGCCCTTCAAGAGTCTGTTTCCCCAGTCCTGTGGAAGTTCTGTAGTCAAATCCCACTGACCTTCAAAGTCAAATTCCCTGGGGGTCTCAGTCCCTTTGCTAAAACTTTTGCAGGAGTGTGAAAACCTCTCGGTCTAACTTTTCTCCAGTTTGTGGGTTGTCTGCTCAGCAGCTGTATGGTGGGGCTAATGGTGACCTCCTGCAAGACTTTTGCCACACACCGTGCCTCCCAGGTCTGCAGCAGCCAGAGACCCTGTCTCCGTTGAAGGCCTCTGCTGATCCATGCCTCTGCAGGAGGCACTCAAACCCTTAAAGGCAGGTCTGGCTCAGTCACTTGTGGGGCTCCTGGGACCTGGTGTGTGCAAGGTTTAGTTTGAGCACTCTGAGCTACTCTGGTGGGTATGGAGTTTGATTCTAAATGTGACATCGCACCTCCTATCGTCTCACTGGGGCTTCTCCTTTGCCCTTGGATGTGGGGTATCTTTTCTAGGTGGGGTCCAACATTCTCCTGTTGATAGTTGTTCAGCAGCGAGTTGCAATTTTGGAATTTTCTCAGGAGAAGATGAGTAAACGTGCTTCTACTCTGCCATCTTGAATCACTGTTTCGAATCAGCATGCATTTTAGCATTTCTTTTTTCTGATCTGTTAGGTTCCCATTCATTAAAATCAGAAACTCTGTTTGATTCCTTTCCTGTTCCTCTCTTTTGCTCTCCTTCATCCAGCAAAGAGGATGATTCGACGGCAGCTCAGTCATAGTCACCAACCTCCCACATGCATACGCTCCATGTCCCCATGCCTCCATCAGAAAAAAACATAAGCAATTCCTGAGCAGCCTCACCAGTGTTCTCACAGCTACTCTGTGTCTCTCTAGCTCCCCATGAAGAAGAGGTGGAGGGACTGCCCCAAGCCTGGACTGAAGAACAGGCTTTGTGTACCTGGGAGGTAAGCTCAACTTCTTTATCTGGGATAAGAGTGTCGCTTCACTTCTTTATTTTTTATTCAGTCATAAACAGTTATAGAAATCTGACAATATACGTTACCACCGATGCATACAGTTTCCTTGATTGGGGGAATATTGAGGGTAAATGTGTTATCAACACAGACCTGATTGAATTCATGGGGCTGCAAACTGGTGCAGGTGCTATGGAGAGCAGTGTAGAGACTTCTTAAAAAGCTGGAAACAGAGCTGCCATACGAACCAGCAGCCCCACTGCTGGGCACACACACCGAGGAAACCGGAACTGAAAGAGACATGTGTAACCCAGTGTTCACTGCAGCTCTGTTTACAGCAGCCGGGACATGGAGGCAACCTGGATGTCCACCAGCAGAGGAATGGACAAGGAAGCTGTGGTACATGGACACAATGGAGTATTACTCAGCCATAAAAAAGAACACATTTGAGTCAGTTCCAGTGAGGTGCATGAAACTGCAGCCTAGTACACAGAGCGAAGTAAGCCAGAGAGATACCAGTATGGTATATTAACACATATATATGGAATTTAGAAAGATGGTAATGACCACCTTCTATGCAAGGCAGCAAAAGAGACACAGATGTAAAGAACAGACTTTTGGACACTGTGGGAGGAGGCGAGGGTGGGATGATTTGAGAGAATAGCATTGAAACATGTGTAATACCTTATGTAAAATAGATGACCAGTGGAAGTTTGATGCATGAAGCAGGGCACTGAAAGCTGGCGCTTTGGGACAACTGAGAGAGATGGGTGGGGAGGGAAGTGGGTGGGGGTTCAGGTCTGGGGGACACATGTGCACCCATGGCTCATTCACGTCAATGTATGCCAAAACCCACCACAATATTGTTAAGTAATTATCCTCCAATTAAAATTAAATAATTAATTTTAAGAAAAGACTCCCCCTGCAAAAGACATTTAAAAAAGAGCATCAGTTACTTCTATGTAACAGTAGGTACTTATCTCTGCAGACACAAAAGACTTTTGTAATAGTTGGTCAAACTGAAATGGAGAGATCTGAAATGGAGATGAAATAGTCCAGCATTTTCAACAGGGGTAGGAAAGTTTTCTGTTTTCTTTTGTGACTTATAGAGTTTTCTGAGGGCAAAAGTCAGATAAGAGAAGACTTAGTGCAGAGAACACAAGATGCTGACACCCTCACACTGTTTTCTTCTCTCTAATCACAGGTGGATGGCACAGACATTGAAAACCACATATATTCAGGGATCATCCTGCTAAGGAACCAATCTAGTTCGTGAAGGTGGGGCTTTCTTGCTGGCTCTGGTTGAAGAGGTTCCCTGATTCTGAGGCCCTATGGGGAGTGAGGGCTGGGAGTGCAGACCAAGAGACTGATCTCCCAGGCAAGAGCAATGTCTGTGTTCCGTGGTCCATGGAAACAACTACATCATTTAGATGCTGTGGGTTTGTCTGAATCAAGGTTGGGGACATGTGTGAGCCTGTGTGGTGTGATTTTGAAGCTGTGTGTGTTTCCTCAGGAGATATTTCCCTCTTACACAGAACAGGTCAACTGTCAACTTTGTAAAGACTTCTCATCACCACTGCCCACTGGCTATACCTTACCTGATTCTTCCCCCAACTCACCCATTCCTCAGATTTGGTTAATTTGGTTCATTTTCCTCAGATGGAGACGGTGCTGAGACAAATGGCCCAAGCTCCTGACCTCCTAAGTGGGAAAGCCAGACTGAGAACCCAGGGGTGGTCCCAATGTGGCTGCTCTGGACCCCTGACCTGCACTTATCACTCAGCCGTGAGGACCTCAGTCATGGAGCAAGGGGATCCCTGTATCTACGTCCATGCCTGGAGGTATTAGCAGCTCCAGACATCCAGATCCTGCCCATTCTTATAAGGTAGCCTCAGTGGTCACAGAACCCAGAACACCTCTAGGTGGATTAGCAGTCAACTTTGGCACAGTTATTAGTGTGACAGATACCTTGGGACTTACATCCTTCTGGCCAACTCACACATTCTGAGAGCTGTGTGGCCCCATGTAAACAATATAGCTCATATCTGTTGATGCTAGTGTCATTGCTTTAAAAAGGACAAAAGCAGATAACGACCAGGGAAATATTTCATTGTACTGGGTGACATGTCCATAAGTCTTACGCTGACTAGACACTGTAGCACACTCTCAAGGGAAGGTGTCAAATATATCTCACAGTGGAACTTGGTAGTTAGCCTAGAGACCGTGACTCTTGTTGCACATCTCCTGCACAGCTGGGTCAGAGAGAGTCAGCATCCACTCCCATAGTTCTTCTCTGTAATGAACTGTCCCACTAAATGTGTGACTTCTGTGAGTGTGGCCAGCCACTGACACAGTGGATGAGCACAGACTGTTTGGAAAATGAAGCTGGGAAAAAATATCACATGATTGCTAATAGCTATTTTGAAAAGGTAGGATTGAATGCAGTGCTCTAACAGAGTTTGCTCTTAATCAAGAAAAACGTCTTAGAAGACTTGCTAAGTACAAGAGCTTCCACTGTAGATCCTCGGGAGGCAGTGATCTGGGAAGAAATCCAGAAGAGAGGCGTGATTTAGCAGAAGCTCAAAACAGGCAGAAGGGTCATGAATCTCTGTCATGGAGAACTAGCAGGCATTTTAGTGTTTCTTTTTTCCCCATTGTTTAGGTTCCCATTTGTTAAAATGCAGAAGCTCCATTTCATATCTTTTCCGTTCCTCTTCTTTGCTCTCCTTCATCCAGAAAAGAGGATGATTCAACGGCAGCTCAGTCCATAGTCATTAACCCTGCCCATGCATACACTCAGCCTCCTGTCCCCAGCAAGAAAAACCCCCTGAGTGACTCCTGAGCAGCCTCACCAGTGCTCTGACTGCTAGTCTGTGTCCCTCTCGCCCCCACGAAGAACTGGTGGAGGGACTGACTGTCCCAGTCCTGGTTGAGGAACACAGTCTGGATAACCTGGAGGTAAGCTCACCTGTCTTCCTCTGGGATAAGAATGTTGCTTCAGTTCTTTGATTTTTACTCAGCTGAATACAGTTATAGATATCTGACAGTGTACACTTCACTGATGTATACAATTTCCTTGGTTGGGGGAATATTGAGGATCAATCTATTATCAACACATACCTGATTCAAAAGAACATTAAAAAAAGACAGCATCAGTTATTACTATATAACAGTAGGCACTTTCCTCAGGAGAAACTTTCCCTCTCTGAAAATGATTTTTGTAGTTGTTGGTCAAATTGAAACAGATCTTACATGAAGTAGTTCAGCCTTTTCAATAGGGATCCACTCTGTTTTCCTTTGGGGCCTTTAACTTAAAGAGTTTTAGCTATCTGAGGACAAAATCAGATAACAGAAGACTTAGTGCACAGGACACAAGATGCTGACACCTTCACACTCTTTTCTTCTTTCTAATCACAGGTGCACGGAACAGCCTATGAATATCATCAATACTAAAGGTTCATCCCTCTGCTGAAGAAAAATCCAGTTGATGAAGGTGGGGCTCTCTTGCTGTCTATGGTTGGAGAGGCACCCTGATCCTGGGTCCCTACAGGCAGTGAGGGCTGGGGATACAGAGCAAGAGACTGATCTCCCACGAAAATGCGCTGGCCACGTTCTAGTGTCTCCAGACACAATTGCATCAGTTAGGTGGTTGGGATTGTGTGAATGAGGGTGTTTGGAGGTGGACATGTGTTGAATCCACATAGTGTGATTGTGAATCTTCCTGTCTGCATATTTCCTCAGGAGATATTTCCTGCAGCGCACGCACAAGGGATAGCGGCAACTAAGAACTCAAAGTAAACTTGATTGTCAGCCTGGTGACCATGACTCTTGCTGATAATCTCCTACCTAGCTGATTTAGAGACTGTCAGTGCTTACTCTGTGCTTTGTATAATCAACTGTCCCACTAAACTTATGACCCCTCTGATTATGGACAGACACTGACCCAGTGGACATGCATACACGTATAGAAAATACATATTGATAGAGAAATATGGTTTTATTGATAGTGGCTATATTTAAATGGTAAGAATTCAGTATTATCAATCTTGTATATTTGCTTGTCTTTAAGACAAGTAGTTAGTTAATAAATACAGTAGCATACTTTGCCCAGGATTGAATTCACTCCTCTAACAGAGTTTGCTTTTAATCAAGTTCAAAGTCTCATAGAAAACATGGTGAGTAGAGTAGCAGCAACTGTGGATCCTGGAGGAAGAGAGATCTGGGAAAAATCAAGAGACGGGGCAATTTAGCAGGAGCTCAAAACAGGCAGGAGGAGTTTTTGGTCTCTGTCATTGAAAAGGAGAATGCATTTTAGAGTTTTCCGTTTTTAGATTGAATATTTCCTTTTGATTAGGTTCCTCTTAGCTAGAAAACCAAAGTTCTGTTTTCATTTCTTTCCTCCTCTGCTTCACTTTCCTTCCTCCTCCGAAGAGGATGGATGAACGCAAGTTTAGCCCATGCTTATTAACCTACCACATCCATACACACCACCCCACATCCACACAAAGTGAAAACCCCCTGTACACCTCCTGAGAAGCTTCACCAGTGTTCTAACAGCTACTCTGTGTCCCTGTAGCTTTCCCTGAACCTGCTAGTCACCCGCCTTGTGACAGGACAGAAGAGACTCCATGTGTCTCCAAGGCAAGCTGTTGGGAAGCCGTTTGTTTTTCCTGATCTGAGATAGAAATATTGGTTCATTTCTTTTTTAATAGAATTATTTATGTGTATTTGTGGGTGTTCATTCCAGATATAGATGATTCCCTTGATTGGAAAAGTGTGGAGTGAGAGATTTATTACCAACTCATGATGCCTGTCCATAAGGCATTAAAATTGTTAGCACTCCTTCCACTCTAGAGAGTACAGAGTTTTCTCTCCTGGAGCAACTTTTCCTTTAGGAAAAGAATTATGTAGTTTCCAACCTAAATGGACCTGGAAATGCCATCCTCCAGGCGAAGGTCTTCCTTTGATCCTGAGGATGTGTGCTCTGATCTTGTTGGGTTCCCTGGACTCCACAACTGTTCCTCATCAGGTTTTCTGCTGTCACCAAATGAAGCAAAGGCTGTTCATCACTGTGATCGTATCCTCATAGTTCTTCTCTTCTGTACTTGCAGGTGGCCCTTTCAGCATATGCATTCTAGAATCATTTGCTTGGGGAGGAAATGCTTTGTCGATGAGAAAGTTGGGGCTTTCAGCCGGTTTTAGTGTAGAGGTGAAACTGATTCCTGCTGGAAATGAGTATAGGGGCCCTGTTGATAGAAAGTAATGCAAGTAAAGTAATATGGGCTTACTGTAGTTCCAGGAAGAAGCTGTATAATGGTTAGCATTGTAGCTTTGTGTCTATGGGACTGGGTGTGTCTCTATGTGTAATGAATAGTATGATTCTTTGTGTGTGTATGAATTTTTTGTATTGTGATTTCTTTGATTTATGTCACCCTTAAACATCACTGTTACTGGTATCAACTTCCCCCCAAAAATGCCCATCACCTTTGCACCATGAATGAGTATATATATAAAAATTAAAGTATATGCATTCACTGTATACATTGATTTTATACCAAGTGAACATTCTTTAACCTGGAAGACAAATCCCATCACTACCCAGGGAAATGCTTACAGGATTATTTTTAATTTTTATTTATTTTTTATTAGTTGGGTCTTTTTTGCCACACAGGCTTTTCTCTACTTGTGGAGAGCGAGGCCTTCTCTCTAGTTGTGGTGTGTAGGCTTCTCACTGTGGTGGCTTCTTCCTTGCAGAGCATGGGTTCTAGGGCTCTTGGGCTTCAATAGTTTTGGCACATGGGCTCAGTAGTTCCTTCTCCTGGTCTCTAGAGCACTGGCTCAGTAATTGTGGGGCACAGGCTCAGTTGGTCTGTGGCATGTGAAATCTTCCTGGATCAGGGATCAAGCCCAAATCTCCTTTATTGGCAGGTGGATTCTTAAACCACTGAGCCACCAGGGAAGTCCTACTGGCTTCTTAGTGAACAAAACTCCATTTCAGAATGCCCCTTATTGGGTCAGTCACAGCTTCATTTGATAGTAAATCTCACCTCTTAGTAGGTCTTATGGCATTTTGATTGGTCATGATTCATCACTCAGCCACTTCCCCCATTCAAACTCTTTGCTATAGAGCCTCAGAATGAATCCTTCCCCCTCACCTGAGACATCTGGTACTGGGGGCCTCCTTCCTTCTGCAGGGAGCCCCTGGTGGTACCGACATGCCACACCCAGTTCTAGAGGAATCTGAGAAAGGAGGAGCCTCCAGGTGTAGACGGAGGAAGTTCACTCCAGCTTTGCCTCTTAAGCTTTGATATGTCCTTTCAGTCCTGCTCATTCCATGCACCGTGTTGTATAGCACATCTCTAGAACTTTTCCATGTTGCAACTAAAATTTTATAAGCATCGAACATACACTCTGCATGTCAACCTCCTTCCAGCTGCTGGAACCACCCTTCTACTCTCTGAGTTTTGATTTAGATGCCTCAGTTAAAGGAAACCATGCAGTGTTTCTCATCCTGCGACTGGCTTATTTCACTCTCACTAATGTCATCCAGCTTCATCCATATTGCTGCCAACGACAGGATCTCCTTCTATTTTAAAGACGGAATCACATTCCACTGTACCTATACACAACATTTTCTTTATTGATTCATCTGCTTCTGGACACTGGGCAGTGTTTCTATTTGGTTGCTGTGTACAGTGTGGCCATGGACATGAGATTGTAGATACCTCCTGGACATTATAGTTTTATTTCCTTTGGACATAAACTCTAATGAGTCACTGCTGGATCTTATGATCGTTCTCTTAATAATTTTTTCAGGGACCCCCAAACTGCTTTCCATAATGGCTATGCCATTTTACATTCCTACCAACATGGTATAAAAAGTTCCACTTGTCCGCTTGCCAACAACTGTTATTCTTTTTTTTTTTAAACACATCCTGAAAGGTGATATCTCCTTTTTACTTGGTTTCCATTTTGCTGATACTTAGTGATGCTGAGCACTTTTCCTATATATATTGATCACTTCTCTGTCTTCTGTGAAGATATGTCTATTGAAACTTTCTACACATTTTATAAACTCAGTTATTTGCCTGCTGTTGCTTTGAAGTTGAGTTGTTAGCTGCTTCTGTATTCTGGATATTGGCCCCTTATTCAGATACAAAGTTTGCAGATACATCCTCTTATTCTACAGGTTCCCTTTTTATTATGTTGATTGTTCAGGAAACTATCCTCTCTTCACTTGGTAATTTCAGAACCTCGGCAAAGACCATTTGGCCACACATGTGTGAATTATTTGAGATTCCCTTCTCACGGCTCCTGGGTCTCTCTGCCTATTTTGTTGCTGCTGGAACACAGTGTTGACTGCGCTGGCATTCTTCTGTGTTTTGAATTAAGGAAGCCTGAGTCACCATTGTTGTTCTTTGCTCTCAAGAGTGTTCTTTCTCTTTGGGTTTCTTTTGGGTTCCATAAGGATTAATATTTTTGGATTTTTGGATTTTTTTCCCATTTCTATAAAAATGGCACGGGACTTTGTGAGTGGTTACAGTGTATATGTCCATTACTTTTAGCAGTAGAGGAAGGTCAACAACACTAAATATTTCAGTCTATGAATGTGTATGTCACTCCGATGACTTGTCTTTTCTTTCTTTCAACAGTGTCCTCTGGTTTTCAGTGCATAAATCTGTCACTTCCTAAGGAGCCTTTTCCCCTGCCTTGCTTGTGTCCTCGAGAGTCAGGGATAGGAAGGATGGGCTCATGAAGAGAGTGAAAGTCCCTCCCTCCCCACTGTACCTACTCTCTGGTTACATGTAGTACAGGTGTCCTGGGCCATGGCCTTCACGTCTGCCTATAAATGAGCCCCCAACTGAGAATTTTCTATTGGTCTGAGTGTCTACCTTACTTGAATGTCCACAAGGACTCTCCCAATGACTGGCCTGGGTCCAAGAGCCCCAGATACACCTATATATGAATGATCATATCAGACCATTAAACATTCTGCAATAAACCACCAAAGGACAGGCAGGTAGTTGTGTTTTCCTTATCTTTCCAGTTCGTAGGGTTGAACTTTCCCATGCAGTGGCCACGAGTCAGATCTGCCTATCTGTAAATAACATATTTCAAACAATAACAAACTTGTTATATTTTTAAAAACGCAAAAAATCTTTGCAATGGCCTAGTCACAATAGCCATAATTTCAAGTGTGTCCATAAGTTTTGGAATTTCAGGTTGGTAAGCTTGAAGGTAAGAGCTATATTGGGCCTGTAGAAATGTAAGGTTGAAAGGTGATTCTCTCAGCATCTCTCTCTCATGAGAAATTTTACAACTGTGATCAACGTCTTGCTGAAAGTCTCTGACTCCACAAAGCACAAGGGAGGTCTGGGAACCTTTCTCCTTGAAACGAGTGGGTCAACTTGTAGAATAACTATATTGTGGCTCTGATGTGTTTCTACAGAATGGATTGTGGAGAGAGAGCATTGCGGCAATGATGTGGAAGAGAACTCAGGTAGAGATCAACTCTCAAGTGCGATTTAGAGGGAGAGGATTCCTGAACCACTCAGGTTATAGCTGCTTCTTTGGAGATGAAGGAAGGTGAATATAAACTGAGAAAGAAGAAGCAACTATGCATAGAATTTTGATTTGTTCTTTTCACATTTTAATATAGTGGAGCTATGTGTCCATGTGCTTTATTGTACTGTGCTTGTAGTCATCTCTTCTTGCTTTGAAATTTAGAAATGTCCTTTCTCACAACTACTGTTTGCTTATCTTTTCATTGCCAAATATGGACGCTTAACTTCTGGCTAGTACCTGCAGGATATTATGCACAAAAGACTTTGGCTTCATCTTTAAATTCTCCTATGATGGCCATATCCTAGTGGGCACAAAAGTCTCATAATCACTTAACACTGGAGACCAAGTTCTCGGAGTGAGAGTTAGGTGATGGGTGAGATGTGAACTCACTCCCTTCGCAATTTTAGGACTTGTTGCTTCCCCTCATATTTGTCCTTACAGTTTATTTGTGTGAAAAGTGCTCTCAGGGGTGGATGAATAAAAACACACGTGTTCTGGGGTGCCTGCCTGGGCTCAGACTCCTGAAGCTCACCTCAGCTTCCACACCTCCCCAAGGCTGATATGCTGAAGGTACTTCCACATGAGAGCGGTCCATGTCACGCTGCCCCCAGAGACCAGCATGGCTGCAGATTCTAGAGACTGTGAAGGGGACGCTGGCTTTCTTTACACACTTGCTCTCACAACCTTACTGACCTGGTCTCCTCGGACTGACCAGACCCAGGTCAGAGATTCAGAGCAGCAGGACCCAGGGTCACTGCTCCTCTTAGAACCCAGTGCTCCATCCAGACAGCCTTGCCCCGGCTCCCCACACCCCAATTGCCCACCCTCTGACTTTTCTTCAAACGTGCTCAGGTCTCATTCCTCCCAGTCCTTCCAAGGTTGGGGTAAACCCTGGCAGGTGCTGCATATGTATGAGGCTTCTCGATCTATAGAACCTTTGTTGCACCATTTCAGACTAAGATAATTTGGACATGTTACTTTAATTCTAACATTGTTTTCTTTCACTCTAACGGACTAAGAGACTTATGCAGTTGTTTTGAGAATTAAGTATCTCCCAGTTAGCTGCCTTTACCTCAGGCACAGGACACTTATTTGTTATGTGAAGTTGGTTATCTAGGCTGTTGAGGAAAATGATGCAGTGAACTTAGGACTGCAGACATCTCTTTGTGATACTGATGTAAGTTCCTTTGTATATATATCCATAGCCTTGTTTGATGAATCATATGATATTCTGTTTATACTTTTATAGGGAAACTTTGTACCGTTTTCCACAAAATAGCTGCAGAATTTACATTCCCACTAGCAGTGTTCTAAGGTTCCAGCTCCCCACATCATGGCCTTAACTTCTTAAGTTTTTTTCTTTATCACACACAACCTAACAGGCATGAGGTGCTGATTTGCATTACCCTGATGATTAGTGAGGTTGAGAACCTTTTCCTGTGTCTGTTAGCCATTTGTGTGTCTTGTTCCGGAAATGTCTGTTTAAGTTTCTTTGCACATTCCTCAACTCATTTATTTACTCTTTAAAATTTTTCATTTGTTTTACATTTGAGTTGTGGTTGTTTTCTTATTTATTTTGGGTATGAGCTCCTTATCTGATATATGGTTTGTAATTTTTCTGTATGTTGTGTTTTCGTCCAACTGACTGTTGAAGAGACTACCCGTTTCCTATTTTGTTGTCTTAGAACTTTGGTGAATTTCATTTGAGCAGGTTTCCATGGATTTACTTGAAGGCTCTTCATTCTGGTCTTCAGGGTTATGTTTCTGTTTCTATGTCAGTATTGCACAGCTTTGATTCCTCTTGCAATGTGCTTTGAAATCAGGAGGTGAGAAACTTTGATCTTTGTTCTCAAGATTACTTTGTGTATTTGGAAACCTTAGTGGTTACCATATGAGCCACGGACTCCCTGGTGGCTCAGACGGTAAAGAATCTGCCTGCAATGTGGGAGACCTGGGTTTGATACCTGAATCAGGAAGATTCCCTGGAGAAGAGAATAGCAACCCACTCCAGTATTCTTGCTTGGAAAATTTCATGGACAGAGGAGCCTGATGAGCTGCAGTCTGCGGCGTCGCAAAGAGTTGGACAGGACTGAGAGACTAGCACGCGGAGTGGCTCCATATCTATTTAGGGTTTGTCTTTTCCATTTATATGAAAATGATATTACTATTTTGATTGGGATTGCAGTGAAGTTACACTTAGCTTTCGGTAGTGCAGAACTGTCAACAATGCTAAGTCTCCAGGCTGTGAGCATGATATATCATTCCAGTTACTTGTGCCTGGTTTCATTCTTTCAGTATGGTTTGTCGTTTTCAGAGTACAGATCATTTCCTTTCTAAACGCACTTTGTCCTTGCCCTCCGTGGATCTTTCAGAGGCAGTGGTGGGAAGGATGGGCTCATGAAGAGAGGAAGCGTCCCTCCCTCCCTTCTGCCCCTGCTCTCTGATTATGTTTATCACAGGTGCGCTGGGCCATATGTCCATTACCTGTCCCCTCAAGCAGAACACCTGCGGGGAATTTCTCTAAGATCTGGGTGTTGACATAACTGTTTCAGTGCCCCCAAAGGCTCATGAGTACCTGGGATGTGTGCATGAGCCCAGGAAATAGCTACAAATGAATCATCACATCAGGCCAGTCAGATACTCTGCAGAAGCTGTTGAGCTACACTTCACAGGCCTGCGAGCCCTGTACTTGGCTGGACTTGAGACCAAAGAAAGATCCCAGAGTCAAGGACAGACATATCAATAGTTTAATAGATGGGATATCTTACATGTCTGAAGCAAAAGGGTCCTGGAGAGACCCCCACTGTGGATAGCAGGTAACAGGCAGAACAAAGCAGCAGCAGCCTTCTTCACTCTGGGGGGATAGGGAGTCTACCAGTTACAGGGGGAATAAACAGCAGATTGGCTCATTGGTCACTGTTGGTTACCATGGAAACCAGTAGAAGGCCATATCCCTCTTAGTCCGTCAGGCTAAATATTTTCATGGGTCAGAGATTAATCTATCAATAAACAGCTATCTTGACATGCCCAGATAATGCAGAGGGAATAACCATGTGAGGGGTGGTGGTGGTGGTTTAGTCACTCAATTGTGTCTGACTCTTGCGACTCCATGGTCTGCAGCCTGCCAGACTCCTCTGTCGCTGGGATTCTCCAGGCGAGAATACTGGAGTGGGTTGCCATTTGCTTCTCCAGGGGATCTTCCCAACCCAGGGGTCAAACCCATATCACCTGCATTGGCAGGCAAATTCTTTACCATTGAGCCACCTGGGAAGCCCTACACCCTCCCTTGTAACAAAGTCCCCTGGTACTACAAAATCTGTTCTGCTATAAGCTATCAGAAGTGGTAGAATATTTGGTGCTGATCTTAAGATCCAGTCAATCTTCCCTGGTGGCTCAGATGATAAAGAATTCAACTGCAATGCAGGAGACCTGGGTTCTAGCCTGTGTCAGGAAGATCCCCTGAAGGATCTTCACTCTAGTATCTATCCACTCCAGTATTCTTGCTTGGAGAATTCCATGACAGTAGGGCCTAGCATACTACGGTCCATGGGGTAGCAAAGAGTTGAATACGACTCAGTGACTAAGCACACACGCATATATAAATATATATGTGTGTGTGGCACGCATATATAAATACACGTGTGTGTGTGTGTATAATATATATATAGTGGTTGTTGTGCACTGCAGTGTGGTAGCCACTAGCCAGATGTGACTATTATAATTTCAGGTTGATTAGAAAGGTGAGAGCTCTATCGGCTTGTAGAAGTGAGAAGTTGAAAACTGACTTTTCAGCATCTCTATCTTTAGGTTTGCAACTGAGATCAGTGCCTTAATGAAGGGCTCTGACTGCACAGAGCACAGATGACTGCCATCTGCTGCCCACAGTGGGGTGTCTCTCCAGGACCCTGGGAGAAAGATCAAGGTCTTGCTTGAGAGCCAGCAGGGCCTCCACTGGAGCAGAAGTGGGTGGATCACTCAATCTAATCACCTTGTGGCTTATGGTTGTGTTTCTATAGAGTGCATTGTGGAGAGCATTTGCTGCAGTGATGAAGAAGGGGACACAGGAAACAACATTCAGATGGATCTGATGGGAGAGAACTCCTGGAACTTTAGAGTTAAACTGCCCACTTGGAGACTGAGGAAGGGGAACATGGAATCAGGAAAAAGGAAATAAGTGCAGAGCTTTGACTTGCTCCTTTCATATTTTAATGATATGATAGAGAGATTGAGTCCACTGTGCTCTGTTTATAATTACCTTTTCTTGCTTTGCTCTTCAGAAATTATTTTTCCCATAAGAGTTGCTCTTTCTTGCTTTTGTCACAGACTAATATGGAAGCTTGGGCTCTGCAGACTTGTTTTCTCTTGCATGTTGAACTATGGTGACCATATCCTGGAGGGCATAAAACTCTCACTGCCACTTGACACTGGAGACAACGTCCTTGTAGGGCAGGTGAGGTGGTGGATGAGACACGAACTCTCTCCTTCTGCACTTTCAGGACTTGAGGCTTCCACTCATGTCTGTCCTCACTGTTTATTTGTGCAAAGGATGCTCCCAGGGGTGGATGAATCACAGCACATGTGTTCTGGGGTCCTTGCCTGGGCTCAGTCTCCTGGAGCTCATCTCAGCTTCCACAGCTCCCCGGGGCTGATGCGCTGAAAGTGCTTCCATGTGAGAGCAGTCCATGCCGAGGTATTCCTAGCTACCCTCCATTGCCGCAGGAGTCTAGAGACTGTGAAGGGGCCGCTGGGCTTCTTTACACACTTGCTTTCACAGCCCTGTTGACCTGGTCTTCTGAAACTGACCAGGCTCAGGGCAGCAGGTTCTGGCGCCACCGCTCCTCTCAGAACCCACTGCTCCATCCAGGAAGCCTGTCCCCTTCTCTCCCGACTCCAGTCCTGCCCCATCCTGTGTCCTTTCCTTACATCTTCCTAGGTCCCATCCCTCCCAATTTTCCAAGTCTCAGTGCAAACCCAGCAGCTACCATATGTTTATGGAGGATCGTTGTCACATCATAATGGCTAAATAAAATGGATGTGTTTGCCTTTGTCCTCTCTAAGGGTCTGGGGAACTTAAGATGTTGCTATGAGCATTAAGTATCTGCCAGGTAACTAAGGTCACCACAGGCAACATGACACTGTTACGTGGAATTTTTATCCTTCCCTCCTCCAGGGCTCCACACACGTTCAGCCCCATGCCAGGTCCTCCCTGGGAGGGATGGATTGGTTAATTAAAGAATGGACTGATTGGCGGCCATACACCCATGGTCCTTCCTCCAGTGTGCCCAGGTTGGAGCCTTCCCCTTTGACTGTAAAATAAGTGGGTTGGACCCGTCCCCAGGTCCCCTCCATCTCTAATTGTGCCTGATTTGAGAGCCGTGACTGGAGACCGTGGCCCAACACCCATGATCTTTCCTCCAATGTGCCCACATTGGAGAACTCTAGGGTTGGTGGAGGTTCAAAGAGGAAGGAAAGGAGCAGTGATTAGAGGAGAGGAACGAGGAAAGAAGGAGAGAGGAAGCAGCGGGAGGAGGAAGGCAAGGTCGTGAGCAGAGATGCACGGAGACGGTGACTGCCTGGTGGAGGAACAGGTTGACACAGCCTCACTGCTGGTCACACGCAGACAAGTTGAGGGTGGCAACAGGATATCTTGGGAGGGGGTGTGCAATCTCTTGAGCCCCTTTTGGAAAGGCCCTTATCAGGTTATTCTTTCCTCTCCCACAGCTGTCAAGGTGCCAGGAATGGATTTGTGGGTGCATCCTGACTCCAGACTAAGCGATGCCATTGTTATGTCTTTATTCTCTATGCTTTTAGTTTTTACTTTTCAGTGGACCTGATAACCTATGTGGTCCTACTTCTGTTGACTCCAAAAATCCTGAGTCTGCCGTTTGACTTTCTCGAGACAATGACTTCCTGTCCTGGGCTCACAGCTAAGCTGCATTCCACAATCGGTCTAACTGCTGGGTCTGTGGAGCGCTCCCCCTCCTCATCAGTGGAAGGTTTCCCGTGGTGGGCTTCCCCACTTCAGGGAAAGGACTTTCTCCAAGTCTGCGTCTACTTTCATCAACAGCAATCATATGTGATGCCTCTTCTCAATCTGATGACATCTAACAATCCTAAGATGGACTGGTGTAACACTTGGTACCTTAACTATGGGTGTAATGTGACTTTTAACCTGAGTGAACTCCGGGAGTTGGTGATGGACAGGGAGGCCTGGCGTGCTGTTATTCATGGGGTCGCAAAGAGTCAGACACGACTGAGCGACTGAACTGAACTGAACTGATACTTTGTCTTGGTTTAATGACTATTT
The DNA here is from genome assembly GCF_049115385.1 of Moschus berezovskii. Classification (NCBI taxonomy): domain Eukaryota; kingdom Metazoa; phylum Chordata; class Mammalia; order Artiodactyla; family Moschidae; genus Moschus; species Moschus berezovskii. Next base: position 108,083,450 of record NC_142463.1, on the reverse strand, counting down.
TGCTGCACATAAGAAGACAAATGAGTCTATGCCTGGTGGATTTTTAACGGATGTTTCTCAAATATGGGATGAGGTCATATGGCTAACTCCTGAAAAGGGACACCTAATGTCTAGCGCCCCCATATGTTGGGAACAAATAGAGCCATCCCCAGAAGTTAGCCAACAACTTAGTTATAATGGCTGGAAACAATTGGGATTTTTGCCTCAAGAAGCAATATAATCATTCCTGTGTCTTCTAATCCCAGTTCAGGTCCTCCTTTTGCCTGGCCAGACACTGATCGGGACTAGATCCCTAAGTTACACTGGCTTGCTCCAAATAGCACCTATGTGGCTCTTATCTATGGATGTGGCTTCCCCTGGCTGGATAGAGAGATGCACCCTAGGTCTCCCTGGTAGCTCAGCTGGTAAAGAATCTGCCTGCAGTGCAGGAGACCTGGGTTCCATCCCTGGGTGGGGAAGATCCTCTGGAGAAGGAAATGGCAAACCAAGCCAGTATTCTTGCCTAGAAAATCCCATGGACAGAGGAGCCTGTCAGGTTACAGTCCATGGGGTTGCAAGAGTCAGACATGACTTAGCAACTAAACCACCACAAGCTCCTAGGTCTAGCTTGTACTCATGCCTTCATATTTTCATAACCTCCAGAGAAACCTGACAATTTCCCACACCTTAGAGCTCATTGAACAAGGTCTGTATTTCACTGGTGTGATTATTTGGCTGCAATATTTGTTCCCTACCCGGGAACTCTAGAGTGTATGCTACGAGTTGATGCTCTGACTAACTCTACTCAACAGGCTTTACAAGATTCTCAAAAAGCTATTTCAGCCCTTAATCCTGAACAAATACAAATTAAAAAGGTCGTTTTACAAAACAGATTGGCCTTAGATATTCTAACCAGCTGCACAAGGAGGAACTTGTGCCATTATTCATACCTAATGTTGTACATTTATACCTGATAGAGCACTAATGTTACTCACTTTACTAAACACAGGAACAAGATGATTCAGGCTATGGGTACTCCTAAGGCCTCAGTTGTGCCACGCTGGGAGACATTAACTAGTTCCCCACATTAACAAATGGAAAATTATCTTAATTTTAATAATTCTAATTGTTCTGTTTTTACTGCTTGCTCCCTGCACCTGTAACAGTGTAACTGGATTTGTTTCTAGCCACATGAAGGCTTTTAAGTTACAAATGGTTGTTCAGACTCTTATGTGTGCCACCACTTCCTCCAACTGCTACTTGGGGCCCTAGGATCAGAGACCCTCTATATGAGGGTAAGGAGTGTATGCTGCCTTAACAATTTGGGGTCTAGCTATACCACCTTATAATGATGGGCAGGATCTGGACATCTGGAGCTGCTAATACCTCCAGGCATGGATGTAGATGCAGGGATCTCCTTGCTCCATGACTGAGGTTCTCACAGCTGAGTGATAAGTGCAGGTCAGGGGTCCAGAGCAGCCACATTGGGACCACCCCTGGGTTCTCAGTTTGCCTTTTATTTAGGGGGTCAAGAGTTGAGAACACAGTTCCTTGCACCCTCTCAGCTGACTAAAGGGTACATGAACTGAACCTGGGCTATGTTGAATGCATAAGAGGGAATGCAAAGACAGTGTGCAGTGGTTATGAGACTTTTTGCAAAAAGAAAATTGACAGGTTTATTGTCTAAGAGGAACTATCTCCTGAGAAAATATACAGACAGGAAGATTCACAATCACACTATGTGAGTTCAACACATGTCCACCTCCAAACACCCTCATTCACACAGTTCCAACCATCTAAATGATGCAGTCGTTTCTGGAGGCACTGGAATGTGGGGCCATCACTTTTTCCTGGGAAATCAATCTCTGGCTCTCCTCCCAGCCTTCATCCCCTGTAGGGACTCAGGATCAGGGCAACTCTCCAACCAGAGCTGGCAAGAGAGCCCTACTTTCACCAATTAGACTGTTCCTCAGCAGAGGAATTATCTTTGCATATTGATGGTATTCATAGGCTGTTCCGTGTACCTGTCACAGAGAGAGGAAGTGTGTGAGGGTGTCAGCATCTTGTGTTCTGTGCCCTAAATCTTATGTTGTGTGATTTTTGTCCTCAGAAAACTGAAACTCTTTATGTCAATGGCCCCAAAAGAAAACAGAGGGGACTCCTGTTGAAAAAGGACAAGCCCTCTGACTCTTCATTTACACTGGAGAGAATAACTTGTAGCAAATACCAATCGGATTAACCCCCAGTTCACAAGTACCTTCTTTGAGAGAGGCCCCAACTATAGAGGTGAGCCTCAAGTAATGATGTGTAATACCTTTGTACACCAACTCAAATCTCCCTGCCACAACTGATCAACACTGGACCAAGTATGGAAAGGTGAATGGAGAGACAGAAGCTGGTGAAGCTCTTTTTTAATGGCTGATGTCACATCCTCCAGCTTCTGAGGTATCTGGGGACCACTGCCCAAGTGGATTGCTGCTGCCTATATATAGGTCATGGAGACGGAGATAGGGGAGAGGTTTGCGGCTGCTTTGAGGCCTGGACCTGGCTGGTGGGTGCCTGTGCCATGGATTCTGGAGCTCTGTGGGACACAGTCCTCAAACTGTCCTGGGCCCCTATCTCACCCGCCTGCCCTGAGGTCTGAGGGCCTGGACAGTGCCTGGAGAAGGCCTCTGTCTGACTGTCACTGCACTCTCACAAGGACAGCTCCCAGGTCCCCGCTGGTGGAGCATGACCTCTAACCTCTGGGCTAGTGAAGTGAAAGTCGCTCAGTCGTGTCTGACTCTTTGTGACTCCATGGACTACACAGTCCATGGAATTCTACAGGCCAGACTACTAAAGTTGGGAGTTGTTCCCTTCTCCAGGGGATCTTCCCAACCCAGGGATTGAACCCAGGTCTCCCGTACTGCAGGCAGATTTTTTACCAGCTGAGCCACCAGGGAAGCCTTGGGTTTAGGGTCTCGCTAAAGGTCTTGCAATAATGACTGTGGGCCCGTCCCACCCCATTACAATCTCCACCTATTTCTACTATTCTTGAGTCACCAGACTTCCCTAGATGAAACAAAGTATAAAATTTAATTTTCTTATAAACAATTTAAGTTTCTCATGTCTAATATATCCACTTGCATTCTTTATTTGGAGTCCTATAAATTCTTCTCCTCACAAAATTAATGTTTTTGTCATGTGTTGTAAGTATATTTTCAACTTCTCTGTATCTTTATGGTTTAAAAAAATTTTATTTTTGTCTGTGCTGGGTCTTCATTGCCCTGCTTGGCTTCTCTCTAGTTTTGGTGAGCAGGGGCTACTCTCTCATTGTGGAGCACAGGCTGTGGGCGCACAGGCTTCAGTACTTGCAGCTCACAGGCTCTAGAGCTCTGGGTCAGTAGTTATGGCACACAGGCTTAGATGCTCGGTGGCATGTGGGATCTTCCCAGACCAGGGATCCAACCCATGTCGCCTGCATTGGCAAGCAGATTCTTAGCCACTGGGCCACAGAGGAAGTCCCCATCACTGTCTTCCTATTGTAGTTACTTTTACTTATATCACGAAGACATTTATTTTAAAAAATATCAGCAATTTAAATATTTTTGTTATTTTGTCGGTGAGAAGGAAAAGGGGGAAGGATATTATGACTGACATTCCTCTTAAGGGCTAAATATTCCTTTAAAAATATTTTACTAAATAAAATGTCTGTCGGTGTTTCAAGATAAACTTTTCTATTAAAAATTTTTGAATATTTCTAAAAATATATGTCAAAATGGACTAATTAGTTTTTAGGATAATGATACAAATTTTCTCCCATAAAGGATATAAAGTAGAAATAGCCTGATACAATCATAAATTAAACTGAGTATTTTGTAAAGCACAAGTGGTAATTTATGTCTTAGAAAGCTTAGAATGTTTTAGAAGTGATAATGATGGTATATCAATGATTACATCATTTTAACAGATTTCATTTACGATGTGTCTATTCATTGGATAATGAACTTGTAGTTGTTTTCTGAGAAAAGAGGGGCATGTTCAGTTAATCCTAGTTAAAGAACATTAAAAGAACTTGTGATTAAATTTGTTATGTCCTATGAATGATTTCAATGGTGGAAAGCTAACTGAGTTTTAATACAGTTCCAACATGCCTAGTAGATTTGTATTTCTTGCCTAAGCAACATATTGGGTTTTTTGGAAATTTTCCTAAGGTGATTCAACAACTGTTTATTGAAAGTTGGTGAATATTTATAATAATTAAACAGGATAAATTACATAAGAACAATGAAATAGGTCCCACTTAGAGATGGGTCCTCACCATGGTAGAGAAGCAACTGGCACACTTCCTAAAGTAGATGCTCAAAGAATTAGGAGATCAAGAAAAAATGTCTGGGATAAATTGGGATTGATACTTGCACACTGTTATATACAAAGTGGATACCTAATAAGGGCCTGCTATAGAACACAGGGAACTCTACTCAGTACCCTACACTCTGTACTTAGTCATTCAGTTGTGTCCAACCCTTTGTGACCCAGTGACTGCAGTCTGCCAGGCTCCTCTCTCTATAATGCCCTATATTGGGAAAGAGTCTAAAAATGAGTGTATATAACTGATTCACTTTGCCATGCAGCAGACACCAGCACAACACTGTAAAGCAACTATACTCCAGTACCAATTAGCTTTAAAATTGTCTGTAGTTTAGACAGACTGCGGGGACTGTTTAGGCCCTTTTGGTAAAGTCCTAGTTCTTCCTTATTAATACTGGATTGAAAGGCAAAAATAAAGGAAAGAAAATCTGTTGATCTGATGGAATGCACTGCTGATCATTTTACACTGTGGTTTAACATGAGGAATCTCTGAATTAATGAAGTAGTAAGAATCACGCAAAGATGGGCTTGATAAAGGACAGAAATGGTGTGGACCTAACAGAAGCAGAAGATATTAAGAAGAGGTGGCAAGAATACACAGAAGAACTGTACAAAAAAGATCTTCATGACCAAGATAATCACGATGGTGTGATCACTCACCTAGAGCCACACATCTTGGAACGTGAAGTCAAGTGGACCTTAGAAGGCATCACTACGAGCAAAGCTAGTGGAGGTGATGGAATTCCAGGTGAGCTATTTCAAATCCTGAAAGATGATGCTGTGAAAGTGCTGCACTCAATATGCTAGCAAATTTGGAAAACTCAGCAGTGGCCACAGGACTGGAAAAGGTCAGTCTTCATCCCAATCCCAAAGAAAGGCAATGCCAAAGAATGCTCAAACTACCTCACAATTGTACTCATCTCACATGCTAGTAAAGTCATGCTCAAAATTCTCCAAGCCAGGCTTCAGCAATACGTGAACTGGGAACTTCCAGATGTTCAAGCAGGTTTTAGTAAGGGCAGAGGAACCAGAGATCAAATTGCCAACATCCGCTGGATCATGGAAAAAGCAAGAGAGTTCCAGAAAGCATCTATTTCTGCTTCATTGACTATGCCAAAGCCTTTGACTGTGTGGATCACAATAAACTGTGGAAAATTCTGAGAGAGATGGGAATACCAGACCACCTGATCTGCCCCTTGAGAAACCTGTATGCAGGTCAAGAAGCAACAGTTAGAACTGGACATGGAACAACAGACTGGTTCCAAATAGGAAAAGGAGTACGTCAAGGCTGTATATTGTCACCTTGCTTATTTAACTTCTATGCAGAGTACATCATGAGGAACGCTGGGCTGGAAGAAGCACAAGCTGGAATCAAGATTGCTGGGAGAAATATCAATAATCTCAGATATGCAGATGACACTACCCATATGGCAGAAAGTGAAGAGGAACTTAAAAGCCTCTTGATGAAAGTGAAAGAGGAGAGTGAAAAGGTTGGCTTGAAACTCAACATTCAGAAAACGAAGATCATGGCATCTGGTCCCATCACTTCATGGGAAACAGATGGGGAAACAGAGGAAATAGTGTTGGACTTTATTGTTTTGGGCTCCAAAATCACTGCGGATGCTGATTGCAGCCATGAAATTAAAAGACGCTTACTCCTTGGAAGGAAAGTTATGACCAACCTAGATAGTATATTAAAAAGCAGAGACATTACTTTGCCAACAGAGGTCCGTCTAGTCAAGGCTATGGTTTTTCCTGTGGTCATGTATGGATGTGAGAGTTGGACTGTGAAGAAAGCTGATTGCTGAAGAATTGATGCTTTTGAACTGTGGTGCTGGAGAAGACTCTTGAGAGTCCCTTGGACTGCAAGGAGATCCAACCAGTCCATTCTAAAGGAGATCAGTCCTGGGTGTTCATTGGAAGGACTGATGCTAAAGCTGAAACTGCAATACTTTGGCCACCTCATGCGACGAGTTGACTCACTGGAAAAGACTCTGATGCTCGGAAAGGTTGAGGGTGGGAGGAGAAGGGGATGACAGAGAATGAGATGGCTGGATGGACATGAGTTTCAGTGAACTCTGGGAGTTTGTATTAGACAGGGAGGCCTGGAGTGCTGTAATTCATGGGGTCGCAAAGAATCGGACACGACTGAGCGACTGAACTGAACTGAAGAATAATCCCTTAGCATTCTCCATAATACCTTTTCATTACGACATACAATTCTACATTTTAGTGAGGAACTAATTCAACAGTGACGACAAATCACAGCTTCTGGGTGTTTTGCTCTATGACAATTAGAGTATTTATTATAATAACTATTCTTGTGATGGTAACAGTGTGAGGGACTAGATATAACATTGAGTCATGCCAGACTTCCTCTGTCAGCTTGGGATTCCCACTGAGACACTCAGACTCCTGAACACATACAGATATGTGCCTACTCCTATTTGCAAGCGTATTAGTCAGGGTAAAGTTGAAGAAAGCTTATTAAAATACAGTTTGTTGTTGTTCAATCACTAAGTAATATCTGACTCTTTGCGACTCCTTGGACTGCAGCACTCCAGGCTTCCTAGTCCTTCACTGATTATGGTATTGCTGCTGTTAAGTCGCTTCAGTCGTGTCTGACCCTTTGTGACCCCATACACAGCAGCCCACCAGCCTCCCCTGTCCCTGGGATTCTCCAGGCAAGAACACCGGAGCGGGTTGCCATTTCCTTCTCCAATGCATGAAAGTGAAAAGTGAAAGTGAAGTCATTCAGTCATGTCCGACCCTTAGTGACCCCGTGCTCAGCAGCCCACCAGGCTCCTCCATCCATGGGACTCTCCAGGCAAGAGTACTGGAGTAGGGTGCCATTGCCTTCTCCTGATTATGCTATTAGGATCATAATTAAATCCATTAGTGAGTACCTGGCATTGCTTATTTCTCATTGACTGTATTTCCTACATAATAAAATTTGCTGGATATGAGAGTGTAATTGAAAAAGTCTTGGTCTTACTTTTAAATCTAAAACAAATTAGTTACTGTATAACACTGTGGTTGTTGTTCAGTCACTAAGTCATGTCCAGCTCTTTGCAACCTCGTGGACTGCAGCACTCCAGGCTTCCCTGTCCTTCACTATCTCCTGGAGTTTGTTCAAATTCGTCCATTGAGTAGGTGATGCTATCTAACCACCTCATCCTTTGCTTCCCTCTTCTCTTTTGCAGCATCTTTCCCAGCATCAGGGACTTTTTCAGTGAGTCTGATCTCCACATCAGGAGGCTAACATATTGGAACTTCACCTTCAGTCATTCCAATGAGTATTCATTGTTGATTTCCTTTAGGACTGACTGGCTTGATCCCCTTGCAGTCCGACGGACTCTCAAGTCTTTAGCATCACAATTTGAAAGCATCAATTCTTTGGTGCTCAGCCTTCTTTACGGTCCAACACTTACACATGTGACTAGTGGAAAACCGTAGCTTTGACTGTAGGGGCCTCTGTCAGCAAAGTGATGTCTCTGCTTTTTAATATACTGTCTGGGTTTGTCATAGCTTTCCTTCCAAGGAGCAGGTGTCTTTTAATTTATTTAAAATTTCATTACTTCTACTTTTTAAATTTTTAACTGAAGGATAATTGCTTTACAGAATTTTGTGGTTTTCTGTCATACATCAACAAGAATCAGCCACAGGTACACCCATGTCCCCTTCCTCCCAGACCTCCCTCCCATCTCCCGCTGCATCGTACCCTTCAGCCTGTTGCAGAGCCCCTTTCTTGTGTTCCCTGAGTCACACGGCAAATTCCCATTGGCTATCTGTTTTACATATGGCATTGTAAATTTCTATGTTACTCTCTCCATACATCTCTCTTTCTCCCTCCTCTCCTCCCACCGTGTCCATAGGTCTGTTCTCTGGCTGTTTCTCCATTGCTGCCCTGAAAATTAATTCATCAGTACCATCTTTCTAGATTCCATGCATATGCGTCATTATACAATATTTATGTTTCTCTTTCTGACTTACTTCACTCTGTATAATAGGCTGTAGTTTCATCCACCTCATCAGAACAGATTCAAATGTGCTCATTTTTATGGCCGAGTAGTATTCCATTGCATACATGTACCATAGCTTCTTTATCCATTCATCTGTCGACGGACATCTAGGTTGCTTCCATGTTCTAGCTATTGTAAATAGTGCTGCAGTGAACATTGGGGTACATGTGTCTTTTTAAGTTTTGATTTCCTCAGGGTATATGCCTAGGAGTGGGATTGGTGGGCCATATGGTGTTTTTTATTTATTCCTAGCATTTTAAGGAGTCTCCATACTGTCTTCCAAAGTGGCTGTATTAGTTTACATTCCCACCAGCAATGCAAGAGTCTTCCCTTTTATCCACACCCTCTCCAGCATTTATTGTTTGCAGACTTTTTGATGATGGCCATTCTGACTGGTGTAAGGTGGTATCTCATTGTAGTTTTGATTTGCATATCTCTAATAACTAGTGATGTTGAACATCTTTTCACATGCTTGTTAACCATCTGTATGTCTTCTTTGGAGAAATGTCTTTTCAAGTCCCTTTCCTACTTTTTGATTGGATTGTTTGCTTTTCTGGTACTGAGTTGTATGAGCTGCTTGTATATTTTGGAAATTAATTCTTTATCCATTGTTTTCTTTGCTATTATTTTCTCCCATTCTGAGGGTTGTCTTTTCACCTTGTTTGTAGTTTCCTTGTTAAAATGGCCATATTACCCAAAGCAATCCACAGATTCGATGAAATCCCTATCAGAATATCAATGGCATTATTCACAGAAGTGAAACAATCCTGTTATGTATACAGAAACATAAAAGGCCCAAATAGCAAACATAACTTCTAGAAAACCAAACACTGAATGCTTCATGCCCTTTGATTTAAAATTACATTTCAAAGCTATAGTAGTCAAAACAGTATGGTATTGATATAAAAATAGACATAAATCAGTGGAACAGAATAGAGAATAGTAATAAAAGCACACATCAATGATCAATTAATTTAGAATGTGATATGAATAGAATAGCCACATCAATAAATATATTGGGGAAAATGGGCAGTCACACACAAAAATGAAACTAGATCTCTATCTTACATTGTACACAAAAATTAACTCAAAATGGACCAAAAATATCCCAGTTGCCATTTTTGATGGTCTTTCGTTTGCAAACACTTTGATGATCTAGTCCATTTCATTCATATCTGTGAGAAAAAAACCACTGCCTACTTTGGGTACTTGAAGCAAGTATACATATAATATAGATAATTATTGCTTACAAAAGCATCACATCACTTCGTCGACAAAGATCCATCTAGTCAAAGTGATGGTTTTTCCAGTAGTTATGTACAGAGGTGAGAGTTGGACCATAAAGACGGCTGTGTGCCAAAGGATTGATGCTTTCAAATTATAGTGGAGGAGAAGACTCTTGAGAGTTGTCTTGGACTTCAAAGAGCTCAAACAAGTCTATCCAAAAATAAATCAACCCTGAATATTCATTGGAAAGGCTGATGCTGAAGTTGAAGCACCAATACTTTGGGCACTTGATGTGAGAGCCGACTCATTGGAAAAGACCCTGATGCTGGGAAAGATTGAGGGTAGGAGCAGAAGGGGGCAACAGAGGATGAGATGGTTGAATGGCATCATCAACTCAATGGACATGAGATTGAGCAAACTCTGGTAGATAGTGAAGGACAGGGAAGCCTGGTGTGGTGCAGTCCATGGGGTAGCAAGGAGTCGGACATGACTGAGTGACTGAACAACAGCAGTAATCATGGATGAGTGAAAGCCACTAGATTCCTGAGTGTTATTTTGTTCATCATAGTCTAAATAATCAGAAATTTTCTCTTATGATACAGGTCATAAATTGATTGGAAATCCCCACCGATTATTGAGACTTTCCAAACTATCATTATAGTTAAGAGAGAAGAACATGCAGCCCTGTAATGTGTGATTATAGGAATCAACAGAAGGGGAAGAAACAATTCCACTGAAATAAAAAGAAAAAAAAGTAAAAAACCTTAACATAGACTCAAAGCTGTCCAGCTCAGGATTATGATATAAAGTGACATGGAAAATATGATAAAGATTGTTATATTTTGGCTCAGATTCTGATAATTATTTTCCAAATGATAGAGTGTAACAGATAGAATAGTGAACTCTGGGAATGTTACAGCAAACTAGCAACATCCTCTTTCTCCCTCCTTATCTTAGTCAGTGTGTGTGTGCTGAGTCACTCAGTAGCGTCTGACTCTTTGCAACCCCACAGGCTGTAGCCCAGCAGTCTAGGGAGGAACAAGTAGGCAGAGTTACAAACAAACGTCTTATGTGTTTTGTTGGTGAAGATATGGGAGAGCAGCATTAGTTAGCAAGTTTAATTTTAAAATGCTTTAAAACCCATTACATTTCTGTGTCTTAGTTTCTGTCTTTTTCTCATATAAAACCAGAGATTTTGAGGGCTGACTGGCTTCAAGAGAAGCTGGGTCCACAGGCTGATCATTGTTGTCAGCACTCTGTCACTTGCTCTCCATCTTTTCATACTGTTTCTTATTATTGGCTCCTTTTTAGAAGATTTTCCTTATCATTTTGTTAGTATATCACAAACTATTTTGACTACCTGTTCATAGACCTCATGCCTTTTCTTGAAACAATCACTGACTTCAGAGGTGTAAGGAGCTCTTTAGCCTGGTAAATATGCTTACCCTGGTAGAGATTGCTGTTTAGTGGCCAAGTCGTGTCCAGCTCTTTGCAAACTGATGGATCGCAGCACTTCAGGCTTCCCTGTCCTTCACTGTCTCCTGGAGTTTGCTCAAATTCATGTCCATTGAGTCAGTGATACCATCCAACCACCTCATTCTCTGCTTTCTCCTTCTCCTTTTGGTTGAAGGGGATCACTTTATTAAAATTCTATCAGAATCAAGAAGGTAAGGGAGGTACAGTTCACAAATGGGAAACAGATATTTTAGCACAAGGAAGGAATGGGGAAAGGAAATCTGCACACAAAATCTAAATGTGTCAGTTGGACTCATTTCAGTGTTAAGGATGACTTTGCAAAGAATGAAATGCTCAGATAATTGAGGTTTGAAGAGATGCTAGTCATTAATCTTTGAAATGTAAGGGGCAAGACGGATGGATAAAGTAGTTCAGGCAGCGGGAACTGATAAGTTGAGGAACAAAGTTAAAGCACAACATCTTGTGAAAATCATGGGTGTGCCTAATGAAGGGAGGAGGGCCAAGATTAAAATGCGCTTCAAGTGAGAGATGATGGGGCATTAGACTACCAATCTGGAGAAACAAGATGTCTGAAACTCCAATACTTTGGCCACCTCATGCGACGAGTTGACTCACTGGAAAAGAGTCTGATGCTGGGAAGGATTGGGGGCGGGAGGAGAAGGGGACAACAGAGAATGAGATGGCTGGATGGCATCACTGACTCAATGGACATGAGTTTGAGTGAACTCCGGGAGTTGGTGATGGACAGGGAGGCCTGGCGTGCTGTGATTCATGGGGTCGTGGAGAGTCGGACACGACTGAGTGACTGAACTGAACTGAACTGGAGAAACATCAATGGATTTAAGAGAGATTTATCAGTAGATGATTTTTTCTCTAGGAACTAGCATCTCTTCAACCTAGTAACCACAATCACTCCATTCTCTCCTCTCCATGACCCATGAATTTTGATTCACTTTTACATTTATGCATACTGCATCATAAAAGTTATTTATGGGGCTACCATAACTCTTTTATCTAAATAGTAATTCTCATCAATTTTTCTCCTTTCACCCATGCTTCATTTTCCTTCACAGTCCTTACAAGGAATTCAGTCATTTTATAATACATGTTCATTTGCTTATCTGTTTGTCAGTATTCCTTGCAATTGTTTTGAAAGCAAGATTTGACCGCTTTGTTCACTGCTAGATCCCAGCTTGAACAGCACTGCTACACCTTGCTTAAGAAACAGTGTCTCAAATGGTGCAATCACAGGCTGCATCTCAAGAGACAGGTAAGAAGAGACACTGGGGGATGATAACTCATCACCACCAGAGGCTGGTAAGATTCAGCTGCACCACCGCCAAGGCTTCACTCTGTCTCCTGCCTGGAAGACTCTTCACCATCATCAGCGCTGGTGGAGGCTGACTCTGACTTTCTGACCACTTGTGCTGTGTCCTTACCTCCTGTCGAGACGGCATCATTTTGGTTTACTGGAAACCCTGGTGACAAAAGTACATGAAAGTCATTCATGAAAATTACTTTTAGTCCCTAGTATTCTGTAGTTGGAGAAGGCAATGGCAAGCCACTCCAGTACTCTTGCCTAGAAAATCCCATGGATGGAGGAGCCTGGTGGGCTGCAGTCCGTGGGATTGGTATGAGTCGGACATGACTGAGCGACTTCACTTTCACTTTTCACTTTCACACATTGGAGAAGTAGTTGGCAACCCACTCCGGTGTTCTTGCCTGGAGAATCCCAGGGATGGGGGAACCTGGTGGGCTGCCGTCTGTGGGGTCGCACAGAGTTGGACATGACTGAAGTGACTTAGCAGCAGCAGCATTCTGTAGTTAGCGCATGAGTATGGAAGGAAGCCGGGGGTGGTTTGTGAGTGGGTCCTCTCTGCTCACCAGTTCTTCCCTGGACAGGAGGCAGGTGCAGGGAGATCCCAACAGCTCTTCCCAGCAGTCCAGAGACTGCAATCACGCTACCTTGCTAACTGAAGAAAAAGTTTGTTTACTCATAAATTCATACAAAAAGCTCATTTTTTTTGTTAACCATAGAACTGTATCATGTTATTGTAGACAAAAGTACAGTAACAAATGTGTGTAATGTGTTAGTCCCTCAATCATGTCCGACTCTTTGTGACCCCATGGACTGTAGCCCGCAGGCTCCTCTGTCTATAGAATTCTCCAGGCAAGAATACTGGAGTGATTTGCCACTCTCTTCTCCAGGGGATCTTCCAGATCCAGGGATAGAATCTGGGTCTCCTGAATTGCAAGTGAATTCTTTACCATCTGAGGCACCAGGGAAGCCCCAAAAAAGTATACCTTTGTTCAAACATCAAGCAAGTCTTTGAAAAGACAACACAAACAATAATCAAACAGAAGCAAACTATGTTTTGAATATTAATCTGTGGAGCAGGATCTCTTAAGTGTTAATAGACTCATGTAAAATATAAGTCCTCTTGGCCTTTTGGTAAAACAGTTACTATTTAGTATCTCCGTTTCATTTAGTGACATAACAATTCAAATTATTAGACATTTGATAAATGAAATGATATAGAAATGAAATATTGAAAAAGCAATAAGCTATAAAGGAATATTACATTTAAAAACCTTATTGTATTTGAGATTTGATAAATGACTTTGATAGTAATTTTAAATATATGTTCATATTTTAATTTTTAAACTTGAAGGGTTATTTTGCGTGTTTAATATCTAACAGTTTGATATTTCATATTACTTGTCAATATTCATGATTTGAACACAAAATATGATTTGTGATCATTAGGAGTCAGGAGAAATCAAGAGCTAACTATGTGAGCCGAGTGCGCCCTGCTTTCACCCATCAGATTCCTTCAAGAATGAGTTCAGGCTGAGTCATGAGGACATGAGGGTCAGTATTAAAGACATTTGGGACTGTGGGGGTCACAGGGCAGAGTGAGTATAACCACCCATGAGACAAAAAAGAAGAACAGGAGACGTTTCTGCAGTTATGAGAGCAAGTACGCAGACTATGCACACCTGATGCCCACTGAGAAGTGGGAAAGTGCCCACGAGATGCCAAGCACCAGTGATGAAGATGTCCATCAACAAAGATACGACTAGCAACGTTTCCAAAGTACAACCTCAGCAAAATGGCCTTAGATCACAGTCTGCACAAGACAACAAAGCCCTTCAAAGAAAGTTTCTGCCTGAACTAGCACAACCCAGAGTCAGATATTGCTTCTTTACATTCACGCGCATGCATCCTGCCCAAAACAACTTATTGTGACCTTACAGTGATGAGGTAGTCAGTGTAGTCAGAACCAAAACCAGCAGGAATTCAGATTTCATTGCCATTTTAATCAGTTCAATTCAGTTCAGTTCAGTTGCTCAGTCGTGTCCGACTCTTTGTGACCCCATGAATCACAGCACGCCAGGCCTCCCTGTCCATCACCAACTCCCGGAGTTTACCCAAACTCATGTCCACAGAGTCGGTGATGCCATCCAGCCATCTCATTCTCCGTCGTCCCCTTCTCCTCCCACTCCCAATCCCTCCCAGCATCAGTCTTTTCCAGTGAGTCAACTCGTCGCATGAGGTGGCCAAAGTACTGGAGTTTCAGCTTTAGCATCAGTCCTTCCAATGAACACCCAGGATTGATCTCCTTTAGAATGGACTGGTTGGATCTCCTTGCAGTATAAGGGACTCTCAAGTGTCTTCTCCAGCACCACAGTTCAAAAGCATCAATTCTTCAGTGATCAGCTTTCTTCACAGTCCAACACTCACATCCATATAGCCTTGACTAGACGGACCTTTGTTGCCAAAGTAATGTCTCTGCTTTTTAATATACTATCTAGGTTGGTCATAACTTTCCTTCCAAGGAGTAAGCGTCTTTTAATTTCATGGCTGCAATCAACATACGCAGTGATTTTGGAGCCCAAAAAAATGAAGTCAGCCACTGTTTACACTGTTTCCCCATCCATTTGCCATGAAGTGATGGGACCAGATGCCATGATCTTGGTTTTCTGAATGTTGAGCTTCAAGCCAACCTTTTCACTCACCTCTTTCACTTTCATCAAGAGGGTTTTTAGTTCCTCTTCACTTTCTGCCTTAGGGTGGTGTCATTGCATATCTGAGGTTATTGATATTTCTCCCAGCCATCTTGATTCCAGCTAGTGCTTCTTCCAGCCCAGCGTTTCTCATGATGTACTCTGCATATAAGTTAAATAAGCAGGGTGACAATATACAATCTTGATGTACTCCTTCTCCTATTTGGAACCAGTCTGTTGTTCCATGTCCAGTTCTTTTTTTATTTTATTTTATTTATTTTTTTTAATTTTTCTTTTTTATTGGAGTCTAATTATTTTACAATATTATATTGGTTGGTTTTGCCATACATTGACATGAATCCGCCCCGGGTGTACATTAGTTCCCCTTCCTGAACCCCCCTCCCACCTCCTTCCTCCCTTTTTCCTCCCTCTGGGTCATCCCTGTGCACAAGCCCCGAGCTTCCTGTATCATGCATCAAATCTGGACTGGTGATTCGTTTCACATATGATAATATACATGTTTCAATGCCATTCTCCCATATCATCCCATCTTCACCCTCTCCCACAGAGTCCCAAAGACTGTTCTATACTACCTGTGTCTCTTTTGCTGTCTCGTATACAGGGTCATCATTTCCATCTTTCTAAATTCCATATATATGCGTTAGTATACTGTATTGGTGTTTTTCTTTCTGGCTTACTTCACTCTGTATAATAGGCTCCAGTTTCATCCACCTCATTAGAACTGATTCAAATGCATTCTTTTTGATGGCTGAATAATACTCCATTGTGTATAGGTACCAAAGCTTTCTTATCCATTCGTCTGCAGATGGACATCTAGGTTGCTTCCATGTCCTGGCTATTATAAACAGTGCTGCAATGAACATTGGAGTACATGTGTCTCTTTCAATTCTGGTTTCCTTGGTGTGTATGCCCAGGAGTGCGATTGCTGGATCATATGGCAGTTCTATTTCCAGTTTTTTGAGGAATCTCCACACTGTTCTCCATAGTGGCTGTACTAGTTTGCACTCCCACCAACAATGTAAGAGGGTTCCCTTTTCTCTACACCCTCTCCAGCATTTATTGCATGTAGACTTTTGGATAGCAGCCATTCTGACTGGTGTGAAATGGTATCTCATTGTGGTTTTGATTTGCATCTCTCTGATTATGAGGGATGTTGAGCATTTTTTCATGTGTTTGTTAGCCATCTGTATGTCTTCTTTGGAGAAATGTCTGTTTAGTTCTTTGGCCCATTTTTTGATTGGGTCGTTTATTTTTCTGGAATTGAGCTGCAGGAACTGCTTGTATATTTTGGAGATTAATTCTTTGTCAGTTGTTTCATTTGCTATTATTTTCTCCCAATCTGAAGGCTTTCTTTTCACCTTGCTTATAGTTTCCTTTGCTGTGCAGAAGCTTTTGATTTTAATTAGGTCCCATTTGTTTATTTTTGCTTTTATTTCCAATATTCTGGGAGGTGGGTCATGGAGGATCCTGCTGTGATTTATGTTGGAGAGTGTTTTGCGTATATTCTCCTCTAGGAGTTTTATAGTTTCTGGTCTTACATTTAGATCTTTAATCCATTTTGAGTTTATTTTTGTATATGGTGTTAGGAAGTGTTCTAGTTTCATTCTTTTACAAGTGGCTGACCAGTTTTCCCAGCACCACTTGTTAAAGATACTGTCTTTTCTTCATTTTATATTCTTGCCTCCTTTGTCAAAGATAACGTGTCCATAAGTGCGTGGATTTATCTCTGGGCTTTCTATTTTGTTCCATTGATCTATATTTCTGTCTTTATGCCAGTACCATACTGTCTTGATGACTGTGGCTTTGTAGTAGAGCCTGAAGTCCGGCAGGTTGATTCCCCCTGTTCCATTCTTCTTCCTCAAGATTGCTTTGGCTATTCGAGGTTTTTTGTATTTCCATACAAATTGTGAGATTATTTATTCTAGTTCTGTGAAAAATATCGTTGGTAGCTTGATAGGGATTGCATTGAATGTATAAATTACTTTGGGTAGTATACTCATTTTCACAATATTTATTCTTCCAATCCAAGAGCACGGTATATTTCTCCATCTATTAGTGTCCTCTCTGATTTCTTTCACTAGTGTTTTATAGTTTTCTATGTACAAGTCTTTTGTTTCTTTAGGTAGGTATATTCCTAAGTATTTTATTCTTTTCATTGCAACAGTGAATGGAATAGTTTCCTTAATTTCTCTTTCTATTTTCTCATTATTAGTGTATAGGAATACAAGGGATTTCTGTGTGTTGATTTTATATCCTGCAACTTGACTATTTTCATTGATTAGCTCTAGTAGTTTTCTGGTAGAGTCTTTAGGGTTTTCTGTGTAGAGGATCATGTCATCAGCAAACAGTGAAAGTTTTACTTCTTCTTTTCCAATTTGGATTCCTTTTATGTCTTTTTCTGCTCTGATTTCTGTGGCCAAAACTTCCAGAACTATGTTGAATAGTAGTGGTGAGAGTGGGCACCCTTGTCTTGTTCCTGACTTTAGGGGAAATGCTTTCAGTTTTTAACCATGGAGGATAATGTTTGCTGTGGGTTTGTCATATATAGCTTTCATTATGTTGAGGTATGTTCCTTCTATTCCCACCTTCTGAATAACAAACAAATCATAGAAGAAATCAAAAGAGAAATCAAAAATATGCATAGAAATGAATGAAAATGAAAACACGACAACCCAAAACCTCTGGGACACTGTAAAAGCTGTGCTAAGGGTAAGGTTCATAGCAATACAGGCACACCTCAAGAAACAAGAAAAAAGTCAACTAAATAACCTAACTCTACACCTAAAGAAACTAGAAAAGGAAGAAATGAAGAACCCCAGGGTTAGTAGAAGGAAAGAAATCTTAAAAGTTAGGGCAGAATTAAATGCAAAAGAAACAAAAGAGACCATGAGAGGGAAAATAAAATTGACAAACCACTAGACATACTCATCAAGAAACAAAGGGAGAAGAACCAAATCAATAAAATTAGAAATGAAAATGGAGAGATCACAACCAACAACACAAATACAAAGGATCATTAGAGAATACTATCAGCGATTATATGGCAATAAAATGGACAACTTGGAAGAAATGGACAAATTCTTAGAAAAGTACAACTTTCCAAAACTGAACCAGGAAGAAATAGAAAATCTTAATAGACCCATCACAAGCATGGAACTAGAGGCTGTAATCAGAAATCTTTCAGCAAACAAAAGCCCAGGTCCAGACGGCTTCACAGCTGAATTCCACCAAAAATTCAGAGAAGAGCTAACACCTATTCTACTCAAACTCTTCCAGAAAATTGCTGAGGAAGGGAAACTTCCAAACTCATTCTATGAGGCCACCATCACCCTAATCCCAAAACCTGGTAAATATCCCACAAAAAAAGAAAACTACAAGCCAATAGCACTGATGAACATAGATGCAAAAATCCTTAACAAAATTCTAGCAATCAGAATCCAACAACACATTAAGAAGATCATACATCATGGCCAAGTGGGCTTTATCCCAGGAATGCAAGGATTCTTCAATATCTGTAAATCAATCAGTGTAATACACCACATTAACAAACTGAAAAATAAAAATCATATGATTATCTCAATAGATGCAGAGAAAGCCTTTGACAAAATTCAACATCCATGTCCAGTTCTAACTGTTGCTTCCTGACCTGCATACAGGTTTCTCAAGAGGCAGGTCAGGTGGTCTGGTATTCCCATATCTTTCAGAATTTTCCACAGTTTATTGTGATCGACACAGTCAAAGGCTTTGGCATAGTCAATGAAGCAGAAATAGATGTTTTTCTGGAACTCTCTTGCTTTCTCCATGATCCAGCGGATGTTGGCAATTTGGTCTCTGGTGCCTCTGCATTTTCTAAAACATAATTGAGAGTAAAAATTTGAAGACTTTAATAAACACAATTCAAGAGTTATCAAAATTCTTCAACTAGAAAAATTTTTGTATTTGTATTTCTTCTTTGAAAATATATTGTGTTTGGGCAATGGCTTTGAAGATAAAGAATCTGCCCACAATGCAGGACACCTGGGTTCGATCCCTGGGTTGGGAAGATCTCCTGGAGAAAGGAATGGTAACCCACTCCAGTATCCTTGCCTGGACAATCCCATGGACAGAGGAGCCTGATGGGCTACCGTCCTTGGGGTCACAAAGAGTCCAACATGACTGAGTGGCTAAAACTTTTTTTCATTTTCATATCAGCTTGGGTAACAAGGTGACAATACAGTTAGTTCCAATGAAGTTTGCAGATGACTTTGTAGACTAAGCCAATAAAATAATATCAACCATGCAAGTTAAGTGGGGCTTCCCGGTTGGCTCAGTGGTAAAGAATCTGCCTGTAGTGCAAGGAGATGAGGATTCAATCCCTGGGTTGGAAGATCCCCTGGAGAAGGAAATGGCAACCCACTCCAGTATTCTTGCCTGGGAAATCCCATGGACAGAGGAGTCTGGTGGGCTACAGTTGTAGGGTGGCAGAGTAGGATGGGACTGAGCGCGCACACACATACACACACATAAGCAGGATAGTGCTAACATTTTTTCTACCAAGAAAAACAGTCAAAGACTGAAAACAAATTTTAAGTTTATTATATTGGAATTAAATCTTTTCCTAGGAAAAATTCATTTTCCATCATAGCTACAGAATTATATTGTCTATCTTGGACAAATGATACTTTTTCTGCTTTGAAGAGGAGTTTGCCCTTTCATGTATTCCCACTGTTTCTATGTCTCTTTTCTCCATTATCCTGCTTTCCAGCCTGTATCCTATCAATCAACTCATTAACACAGGAACAAACATGCTTTGTAATCAAAATTATTTTTAGTGAATTTGATTTTCTAGTTCTTTATGTATCCCATTCAGTGACACTCTTAATAATTCATGGTTATAGAAAATATCAACTTTATATTTATAGGAACTGTAAAGAATCTTCAAAACATGAGGAAAAAGAATTTCATGAACTCATGACTAGTTACTGAAAATTATGTTTAAGGATCAGGAAAAAAAGATGTGTTCTAAGAATTCCTCTACCTTTAAAGAACCAATATCTAGTAAAGAAAACAAAGAAATGTTCATTGGGATGTACAGCATGAGATAAAGTGTACAAAATGCTTTAACAGGTAATATCTTAAGTGATATATCTTAAGTATGGGATCTTCTCAAAAAAGTGAAAATTAGAAATATCATAGGGTCCAGCTATTCCAATTCTAGGTATTTTTCCTAAGAAAGTAAAAACAGTAATTTAAAAAGACATAGATACCTCTTTGTTCCCTGCAGCATTATTTAAAAAGCCAAGCCAAGATATAGAAGAGCCATAAACGTCCATCAGGAGATAAATGGATAAAGAAGATGTAGTACATCCACTCAATGGAAGGCTGCTTAGCTATAAAAGAGGAACGAAATTTTGCCATTTGCAACACGAAAGGAAATAAGTGAAATAAGTCAGAGTGAGAAGGACAAATACAGTACAATTTCACTTGTATGTGGAATAGTAAAAATAAAACAAATCAACATACATAAGAAAAGAGAAAAAGAGTCATAGATACAGAGAACAAACATGATTGCCAGGAAGGAGAGGTGATAAAATAAACTGGAAAGGAAGATTAAGACTTATAAGCTTGCAAGTTATAAATAAATGAGTAAGGAGCTGGAATACACATCTCGGAGACTATAGTCAGTAATATAAGAAGTTTGTTTGCTTGCAGATATAACGAATTACTGTGGGGATCATTTGTAATCTATAGAAATATTAAATCAGTATGTTGTGTGTCTGGAACTACCGTTGTTGTAAGTCAGTTATACCTGGAATTATCATTGTTGTGAGTGAATTATGCTTCAATTAAAGAAAATTACAAAGAACTAGAAAATAAGCAAGCCCTACACAAATCTCTAGCAAATTCTCCATGGGTGCAATGCTTCTCTTTTCAAGAATAATGACATATTTAATAATAAAGACTGAAATTTTGAAGAAAGATTCAAAATAGGAAAGTGCATCATAGATCAGGATTAAACAACTCATAAGCAAACGCACATTGCTCTAAAGATTAATAAAATATTGAAAATATCATAGTAGATAAAATTTAAATTAGGAGAAATATGAAAAAATGTAAGAAAGTAGAGGGAAAGAAGGCAACTCTTAAACCCTATTGAATAAGTATTTCTGGAAAATAAATGTAGCAAAAAAATTGCAACCTATTTGATGAATATGTCAAAAGTGGAAGATAGATCTCATATATGAATGATTGGAATATCTGGGAAAAACATCAAAGCCAAGATGGAAAGCAAATACTAAATATTATTATGCAAATTATTCTAAAAGTAAAGAAAGGTTCGAAACTAAAGAGAACTATGAGAATTAAATTGCAGTAACTAATAGCAAATGATGTTCTGGAAATATTATTGGGTTTAAAGAAAAATAAAAGTCCTTTGGCTATGTAGGATAAAAGAGCAAATGACATACAGGGAAATGAAAATTAGAATTTTATCAACCTTTATAGAGAGAAATACCTTATGCCAGAAGTAAATAGGGCAACACAGTTAAGATACTCAAGAAGAGACATGATGATGCATGAATTCTTTTCTGGCCAAACTGATTGGGTATCAAAAGTCTGGACATTGAAGTCATCATGAAAGATCTAGGGTAATAATGTTACCAAGATTAATGGGAAAAACAGACTTCAGGAAACAGAATCCTTTGAACGACAGTGACACAAGGACAGATGGTAAATACTAAACTTGCCATTCCTTATTCAATTGAGACTGAATGAACCTTACATGAGAGAGGGAGCAAGCTTGGTGATGGACACTAGGGTGACTGCCTTACAACTACCCACTGAGTTCTGCCTCTTTAGGGAGTACTTTCCTCCATACTATCACAGGTGCTGGACCCTGGGGAGGTGCAGAGTCAGACAGATGAGCCCTCGCTGGGGATGGTGTGCAGAAACCAAGCACACCCTCAAGATCTGGACTTGACACATGTGTCTAATTGAATAGAGAATTATTTTAAAGGTAACTAGATGGATAAATAAAATTTAATATAAAAACTTTGAATAGATAACAAATATACAAAACTGACCATATACAACACCAGTTCAGTTCAGTTCAGTCTCTCAGCCATGTCCAACGCTTTGCAACCCCATGGACTGCAGCACGCTAGGCTTCCCTGTCCATCACCAACTCCCGGAGTTTACTCAAACTCATGTTCATTGAGTTGGTGATGCCATCCAACCATCTCATCCTCTGTTGTCCCCTTCTCTTCTCACCTTCAATCTTTCCCAGCATCAGGGTCTTTTCCAATAAGTCAGTTCTTCGGATCAGGTGGCCAAAGTATTGGAGTTTCAGCTTCAACATCAGTCCTTTCAATGAATATTCAGGACTGATTTCCTTTAGGGTGGACTGGTTGGATCTCCTTGCAGTCCAAGGGACTCTAACACCACAGTTCAAAAGCATCAATTCCTCGGCACTCAGCTTTCTTTATAGTCCAGCTCTCACAACCATACATGACTACTGGAAAAACAAAAGCCTTGACTAGATGGACATTTGTTGACAAAGTATTATCTCTGCTTTTTAATATGCTGTCTAGGGTGGTCATAACTTTTCTTGCAAGGAGTAAACGTCTTTTAATTTCATGGCTGCAGTCATCATCTGCAGTGATTTTGGAGCCCCCAGAAATAAAGTCAGCCACTGTTTCCACTGTTTCCCCATCTATTTGCTATGAAGTGATGGGACGGGATGTCATGATCTTAGTTTTCTGAATGTTGAGCTTTAAGCCAACTTTTTCACTCTCCTCTTTTACTTTCACCAAGAGGCTCTTTAGTTCTTCTTCACTTTCTGCCATAAGGGTGGTGTCATCTGCATACCTAAGGTTATTGATATTTCTCCCGGCAATCTTGATTCCAGCTTGTGCTTCTTCTAGCCCAGCGTTCCTCATGATGCACTCTGCATATAAGTTAAATAAACAGGGTGACAATATATAGCCCTATTTGGAACCAGTCTGTTGTTCCATGTCCAGTTCTAACTGTTGCTTCCTGACACATTTCTCAAGAGGCAGGTCAGGTCTGGTATTCCCATCTCTTTCAGAATTTTCCACAGTTTATTGTGATCCACACAGCCAAAGGCTTTCGCATAGTCAGTAAAGCAGAAATAGATGTTTTTTCTCGAACTCTCTTGCTTTTTACATGATCCATTGGATGTTGGCAATTTGATCTCTGGTTCCTCTGCCTTTTCTAAAACCAGCTTGAACATCTGGAAGTTCACAGCTCACATATTGTTGAAGCCTGGCTTGGAGAGTTTTGAGCATTATATTCGTGTGAAATAAGTGCAATTATGCGGTAGCTTGAGCATTCTTCAGCATTGCCTTTCTTTGGGATTGGAATGAAAACTGACTTTTCCAGTCCTGTGGCCACTGCTGAGTTTTGCAAATTTGCTGACATACTGAGTGCAACACTTTCACATCATCATCTTTTAGAATCTGAAATAGCTCAACTGGAATTCCATCACCTCCACTGGCTTTGTTTGTAGTGATGCTTCCTAAGGCCCACTTGACTTCACATTCCAGGATGTCTGGCTCTAGGTGAGTGATCACACCATCGAGATTATCGGTGTCCTGAAGATCTTTTCTGTATAGTTCTTCTGTGTATTCTGGCCACCTCTTCTTAATCTCTTCTGCTTCTGTTAGGTTCATACCATTTCTGTCCTTCATTGAGCCCATCTTTGCATAAAATGTTCCCTTGGTATCTCTAATGTTCTTGAAGAGATCTCTAGTCTTTCCCATTTTATTGTTTTCTTCTATTTCTTTGCACTGTTCGCTGAGGAAGGCTTTCTTACCTCTCCTTGCTATTCTTTGGAACTCTTCATTCAGGTGCTTATATCTTTCCTTTTCTGCTTTGCTTTTCACTTCTCTTCTTTTCTCAGCTATTTGTAAGTCATCCTCAGACAGCCATTTTGCTTTTTTGCATTTCTTTTTCTTGTGGATGATCTTGATCACTGCCTCCTGTACAATGTCATCAACCTCCATCCATAGTTCATCAGGCACTCTATCAGATCTAATCCTTTCAATCTATTTGCCACTTCCACTGTATAATCAAAAGGGATTTTATTTAGGTCATACCTGAATGGTCTAGTGGTTTTCCCTACTTTCTTCAATTTAAGCCTCAATTTGGCAATACAGAGTTCATGATCTGAGCCACAGTCAGCTCCCAGTCTTGTTTTTGCTGAGTGTATAGAGCTTCTCCATTTTTGGCTGCAAAGAATATAATCAATCTGATTTCAGTGTTGACCATCTGGTGATGTCCATGTGTAGAGTCTTCTCATTTTGTTGGAAGAGGGTATTTGCTATGACCAGTGTGTTCTCTTGGAAAAAGTTTCTTAGCCTTTGACCTGCTTCATTCTGTCCTCCAAGGCCAAATTTACCTGTTATTCCAGGTGTTTCTTGACTTCCTACTTTTGCACTCCAGTCCCCTATAATGAAAAGGACATCTTTTTTTGGGTGTTAGTTCTAAAAGTTCTTGTAGGTCTTCATAGAACTGTTCAACTTCATCTTCTTCAGCATTACTGGTCGGGGTATAAACATGGATTACTGTGATATTGAATGGTTTGCCTTGGAAACGAACAGAGATCATTCTGTCATTTTTGAGATTGCATCCAAGTACTGCATTTTGAAATATTTTGTTGACTAAAATGGCTACTCCATTTCTTCTAAGGGATTCTTGCCCACAGTAGTAGATATAATAGTCATCTGAGTTAAATTCACACATTCCAGTCCATTTTAGCTCGCTGAATCCTAAAATGTCAACATTCACTCTTGCCATCTCCTGTTTGACCACTTCCAGTTTGCTTTGATTCATGGACCTAACATTGCAGGTTCCTATGCAATATTACTCTTTACAGCATTAGACCTTGCTTCCATCACCAGTCATATCCACAATTGGGTGTTGTTTTTGCTTTGGCTCTGTTTCTTCATTCTTTTTGGAGTTATTTCTCCACTGATCTCCAGTAGCATACTGGGCACCTACCAACCTGAGGAGTTCACCTTTCAGTGTCCTATCTTTTTGCCTTTTCATACTGTTCATGAGGTTCTCAAGACAAGAATACTGAAGTGGTTTGAAGTGATAGTGGTTCTATCTATATGAAACATAGATACACAAAAAAGAAAAAAAAAAACTATAGATGAATCTAATACTATTGTATACAATCAAACAACTGAGCTTGTTCCTAAATAGGGGCCTCAGGAGATGAGCAATGAGGCCTCTCTCAATGTTGGTCCAGGTAAGGCTCCTGATGGCGTGTGGACTCCATCCTCTCAAAAGGCCCAGCCTGGGGTCCAAGATTGAGACCAGAACCTGCAACACAAACACAGGTGATGGAGTCCTTAGGGAGGTTTAGACTCAGACAGAAGGGGGTTTTCTGGGGAGGGTGTGCAGGACCCAAGCACAGCCTCAGAATCTGGACTTGACCTTGGGCCCTGATGGCCCTGGGGGTCAGTCCACAGGGCACTGGGTCTGTTTGCTGCTCTTTTCTGAGGGCATTGTCTATTAGTAGGGGATGTCTAGAAAGGTCCCATAAGAACAATTCCACCTGGGCATCTGGTGAGCAGCTTTCAACTGACAGGTCCCCTGGACAGTGAGACTCAGGCAGAGGAATGGGGGGTTTTGTGATCTTGGACTAAAGGGCCAAGTCCCCCCTCCCCTGGGGCCCTGGGAGGAGCAGGAGGTCAGATGCCACGGGGAGTGGGGGAACCTGCAAGCCCATCCTACACTCAGTACAACTGCTTCTGAGACCTGCCTATCGGAAATGGACAGACACCCAGAGCCTCTATTTTCCCTAATAGTCCTATCTAACTCCCAGCCAAACTCTCCTAACATTTATGATTTTAAATTATTAATTGCTGTTTTAATAAAAATATATATTGTATATGTTTAGTGTATTGCAACATTAAATTTTACAGAATACACTGCTTTTCAAACTGTAATAAAATAAGTTATGTGCTATTAATGACAGAATTGGAATAAAAAATAAAAGGAACATGAATAATTTGAATCTTGCCACTCATCCCAAGTGCACAAGGTACTGAGTGGCTTTCTGGTGTTTCTTTAGTTGGAGTTGGACACATACACAGAAGAATCTATGGAGCCTCCAATCGCAGTTGAGAAATGGTGCTCCGAGGTGACACAGGACCCCTCAGGACTCCAGAGGCTGAGGGACCCCAGGCTCAGTTCCTTCTCAGGCTGGCTGGGACCCTCAGGACCAAGGAGCACCCACAGGGAGGCAGAGCTGCCAGGTGACTCCCTGCCTGCACGAGCTCTGGGCACCTGTGTCTCCTCCACTCTTTTCCCAGGAGCCCAGGACTAGGGAGCACGGAGCTGCCCCAACCTCTCACTACAGCTGGGGATGAACTAGTGATCCCCCTGATGCATTTAGGGGGTTGGGAGCGCAGAGCTGGATCCTGCAGAGGGAGATGAGAGACCCCTCAGTGGGGATCTTCAAAGAGAACATGCTGGAATATCGGCTGCTGGATTCAGGCACAGAGTGGCCACCCAGTGCTGCTCATCCTCTGTGCAAATGTAAGAGCTGCCAGAGTATCCAACCAAGCAACCTTGGGGGCCTCTGTGGACGGTGACCTGTGCCCTGGGGAGACATGCTCAGGGCATCCTTCACTCTTGCTTCCACTTTTGGGGTCACTCTCAGCTGCAGCCCCAGGTGTTTTGCTAGTGTTGCTGAAGCACAAACAAGTGAGCTGTTCCCTTGTCTGCGTCACGTTTTCACCCCAGCCCACACCTTCACACTTGGTCTTCCTGGTCCTTTTCTTCGTCATCACTGATGTCATCCCCAAAAGCTTTCCTAAAGAAAACTAGCAGAGAGTTTTGACATCTGGCAGGAAGAGATCAGTCAGGCAGGCCTCAGGGCAGGAAAACAACCATATGCAGTAGACCAGGGCAGGGCAAACTTCACGGGGGCCCTTCAGCTGCATGGGTCCAGACCTGCTGACTCCAGCCTCAACTCCTGTTCAGGACACTCATGGTGACAGAGCCATGTTCAACGGTGTAGACTTGAGGCCAGGAGCCAAGATGAAACTCAGAGAGTGGGGGAAGAGGGCTGCAGACAGATTTCATAAATTTTATATAAGCTCCCAGAACCCCAAGTGCCTACAACAGATCAGGTCCTCCAGAAGGATAATCAAAAAAAGATGGAAAGGGCAGACAGCGAAGGGTTACAAGAAACGGTCTATGGATCAAAAAAGAGAAAATATTAAAAAGATATGAAAAATAAATGACCTTCATATTCTTGCTCTCCTTCTTTGAATCCTCATTATCTGCCATTCAGTTTTCTGGTGTTTGAGGGCAGCGGCCGTGTGGGGTAGCTGTGTGGGAAAGCAAAGGGGGGTTTTAGAGTCAGGATGTGACCTGGGGATGCTGGCGCTCCTCAGAGTCCGGCCTTGGGACCCCTGATGTCCTTGTCTCCAGGGACCTTCCAGGGCCTCAGTGTTTTACCTCTGCAATAAAAACTTGGGTTTCTGACCTCCAACATCCTTTTAACACCCTCAACTTGTCTGCGTGTGACCAGCAGTGAGGCTGTGTCAACCTGTTCCTCCACCAGGCTGTCACTGTCTCCGTGCATCTCTGCTCACGACCTTGCCTTCCTCCTCCCGCTGCTTCCTCTCTTCTTCTTTCCTCGTTCCTCTCCTCTAATCACTGTTCCTTTCCTTCCTCCTTGAACCTCCACCAACCCTAGAGTTCTCCAATGTGGGCACATTGAAGGAAGGATCATGGGTGTATGGCCACGGTCTCCAGTCAGTCCACTGTTTAATTAACCAAACCATCCCTCCCAGGGAGGACCTGGCATGGACCTGAAAGTGTGTTGAGCCCTGGGGGAGGGAAGGATAAAAATTCCACATAACAGTGTCATGTTGCCTGTGGTGACCTTAGTTACCTGGCAGATACTTAATGCTCACAGCAACATCTTAAGTTTCCCAGACCCTTAGAGAGGACAAAGGCAAACACATCCATTTTATTTAGCCATTATGTGACAAAGGTCCTCCATAAACACATGGTAGCTGCTGGGTTTGCACTGAGACTTGGAAAATTGGGAGGGATGGGACCTAGGAAGATGTAAGGACTGGAGTCGGGAGAGAAGGGGACAGGCTTCCTGGATGGAGCAGTGGGTTCTGAGAGGAGCGGTGGTGCCAGAACCTGCTGCCCTGAGCCTGGTCAATTTCAGGAGACCAGGTCGACAGGGCTGTGAAAGCAAGTGTGTGAAGAAGCCCAGTGGCCCCTTCACAGTCTCAAGAATCCAACGGCCAAGGAGGGTCGCTAGGAATACCTCGACATGGACCGCTCTCACATAGAAGTACCTTCCGCACATCAGCCTTGGGGAGCTGTGGAAGCTGAGATGAGCTCCCAGAGACTGAGCTCAGGCAGAGCACATGTGCTGAGACTCATCCGCCCCTGAGAGTGCTCTTTGCTGCTGCTGCTAAGTCGCTTCAGTCGTGTCCGACTCTGTGCGACCCCATAGACGGCAGCCCCCCAGGCTCCCCCATCCCTGGGATTCTCCAGGCAAGAACACTGGAGTGGGTTGCCATTGCCTTCTCCAATGCATGAAAGTGAAAAGTGAAAGTGAAGTCGCTCAGTCGTGTCCGACTCTTCGCGACCCCATGGACTGCAGCCTACCAGGCTCCTCCATCCATGGGATTTTCCAGGCAAGAGTACTGGAGTGGGGTGCCATTGCCTTCTCTGGAGAGTGCTCTTTACATGAGGAATAAACAGTGAGGACAAACGTGAGGGGAAGCCACAAGTCCTGAAAGTGCAGAAGGAGAGAGTTCATGTCTCACCTACCACCTGCCATGCGCTATAAGGACGTGGTCTCTGTGGTCAAGTGACAAAATTTTGTTCCCACCAGGATATGGCCATCATTGTTCAACATGCAATAGAAAAGAGTCTGCAGTGCACAGTACCCTAGATATGCTGACCAGAGTCCAAGTTTCCATATTAGTCAGCGACGAAAAGAAAGAGCAGCTCTTATGGGAAAAATTATTTTTGAAGAGGAAAGCAAGAAAACGTGATCATAAACCATCTGAACCACCAGGGAAGATTGAGTGGGTCTTAAGACCAGCACCAATTATTCGACCACTTCTGCTAGATTATACAGTTTTTGGGGTACCAGGGGACTTTGGTACAAAGGAGGGTGTGGGGCTTCCCAGGTGGCTCAATGGTAAAGAATCTGCTTGACAATGCAGGAGACATAGGTATGATTCCTGGGTTGGGAAGATCCCCTGAAGTAGGAAATGGCAACGTACTTCAATATTCTTGCCTGGAGAATGCCATGGACAGAAGAGCCTGGTTTGCTACAGTCTGTAGAATCACAAAGAGTCAGATACAACTGAGTGACTGAAAGAATATATATATATATATGATGTTTCCACCCCTCTCCTTGCTACTCCCTCTGCATTGTCTGGTCATTTCAAGATGGCTGTTCGCTGATAGATTAACAATGGAAAGACTTCTGCCTGAGGAAAGCATTTAGCCTGAGGGACTGAGAGGGATATGGCCCTCTACCATGGTAACCAATGGTGACCAATGAGCCAATCTGCTGTTTATTTCCCCTGAACTGGTAGACTCCCTATCCCCGCAGAGTGAAGAAGGTTGCTGATGCTGTGATCTGCCTGTTACCTGTTATCCACAGTGAGTGTCTCTCCAGGACCCTTTTGCTTCAGACATGTAAGATATTCCATTTATTAAACTATTGATATCTCTGTCCTTGACTCTGGGTTCTTTGCTCTCAAGCCCAGCCAAGAACAGGACTCGCAGGCCTGTGAAGTGTAGCTCAACAGCTTCTGAAGAGTATCTGGCTGGCCTGATTTGTTGATTCATTTGTAGGCATTTCCTGGGCTCATGCACACATCCCAGGTACTCAGGAACCTTTGGGGGCACTGAAACAGTAATGTCAACAACGATATCTTAGAGAAA
Organism: Moschus berezovskii; assembly: GCF_049115385.1. Taxonomy (NCBI): domain Eukaryota; kingdom Metazoa; phylum Chordata; class Mammalia; order Artiodactyla; family Moschidae; genus Moschus; species Moschus berezovskii. Next base: position 108,053,421 of record NC_142463.1, on the reverse strand, counting down.
TTCCCCGCAGGTGTTCTGCTTGAGGGGACAGGTAATGGACATATGGCCCAGTGCACCTGTGATAAACATAATCATAGAGCAGGGGCAGAAGGGAGGGAGGGACGCTTCCTCTCTTCATGAGCCCATCCTTCCCACCACTGCCTCTGAAAAATCCATGGAGGGCAAGGACAAAGTGCGTTTAGAAAGGAAATGATCTGTACTCTGAAAACGACATGCTGAAAGAATGAAACAAGGCACAAGTAATTGGAATGATATATCATGCTCACAGCCTGGAGACTTAGCATTGTTGACAGTTCTGCACTACCGAAAGCTAAGTGTAACTTCACTGCAATCCCAATCAAAATAGTAATATCATTTTCATAGAAATGGAAAAAACAAATCCATAATATATATGGAACCACTAAAGACTTCAAATAGCCAAAGTAATCCTGAAAACAAGGATCAAAGTTTCTCACCTTCCGATTTCAAAACACATTACCAACATATAGGATTCAAAGCTGTATGACATGACATAGAAATAGAGACATAGCCCCAACGACCAGAATAAAGAGCCCCTAAGTAAACTCATGGATACGCATTCAAATGAAATTCACCAAGGTTCTAAGACAACTAAACAGGGAAAGGGTAGTCTCTTCAACAGTCAGTAGGACAAAAACATAGCCTACAGAAAAATTACAAACCATATATCAGACAAGGAGCTCACACTCAAAGTATGTAAGGAAAGACCACAACTCAAGTGCAAAACAAATAAAAAAGGGTAAATAAACAAGAAATGTGCAAAGGCTTAGTCATTTCTGGAGCAAGACACACAAATGGCTAACAGACACAGGAAAAGGTTCTCAACCTCACTAATCATCAGGGCAATGCCAGTCAGCACCTCACTTCTGTTGGGTTGTGTATTAAAAGACAAAAATTAACAGGCTAAGGCCTGATGTGGGGAGCTGGAACCTTCGTATACTGCTAGTGGGAGTCTAAATTGTGTAGCTATTTTGTGGAAAACAGTATAAAGGTTCCTTCTAAAAGTATAAATGGAGTATCATATGACTCAGCAAACACAGTTCTAAATTTTTTACCTTTTTTTTTTAATGGAGTGTGCTGGATGTCTCTATAATTTTGTTCAGATACTGCAGAACCTGGAAAAGCTGTTGCTGCTATTGATGCATAACATACTGCTGCTGCTGCTAAGTCACTTCAGTCGTGTCCGACTCTGTGCGACCCCATAGATGGAAGCCCACCAGGCTCCCCCATCCCTGGGATTCTCCAGGCAAGAACACAGGAGTGGGTTGCAATTTCCTTCTCCAATGTGTGAAAGTGAAAAGTGAAAGTGAAGTCGCTCAGTCGTGTCCGACCCTTAGTGACCCCATAGACTACAGCCTACTAGGCTCCTCCATCCATGGGATTTTCTAGGCAATAGTACTGGAGTGGCTTGCCAGCCTTCTCCGTAACATACTGCTATTGGTTTTTTTATATAAATAAATAAATCTATATATATATACATATATATATATATAATTTGAATTTTTGGAAACTTTAGCTGTGCTGTCAACTTTGGAAAAAGTATCCCAGTTGTACTGTGTTGGGTTGGCTTTGTATAGAAATTAACAGCCATATTGGTCTAGAAACGTTAAACATAGTTTTTTCCATTTGTACGGGGTAATGCGCTGTATTAAATATGTAAGGTCTTATCTACGTGGGTTTGATTGCAGAAACTAATAAAGTATTCTCTAAATAATGAAACTAAATAAATACATATAAAAGGAACTTAAATCAGTATCACAAAGAGATATCAGCAGTTCTAAGTTCACTGCATCATTTTCCACAACAACCTAGATACATAACCAACTTCACATAACAAATAAGTGTCCTGTGACTGAGGTAAAAGTAGCTCACAGGGAGATACTTAATTCTCAGGATAACTGCATAAGTTTCTTAGCCCCTTAGAGAGGGTGAAAACATTATTCAAATGAAATAACATGTCCAAATTATCTTAGCCTGAAGGGGTTCAACGAAGGTTCCACAGATAGGGAAGCCTCATATACACAGAGCGCCAGCCACAGTTTACCCCAAACTTGGAAAGATGGGAGGAATGAGAGCTGGGAGTTTGAGGAAAGGTCACAGGGTGGGCAGGACTGCGGTGTGGGGAGCAGGGGCAGGGCTGTCTGGATGAGCATTGGGTTCTATGAGGAGCAGTTAGCCTGGGTCCTGCTGCTCTGAGTCTCTGACCTAGGTCTGGTCAGTCCCAGGAGACCAGATCAGCAGGGCTGTGAGAGCAAGTGTGTAAAGAAAGCCAGTGGCCCCTTCACAGTCATTAGAATCTGCAGCCATGCTGGTCTCCAGGGGCAGCTGGACATGGACCACTCTCACGTGGAAGCACCTTCAGCACATCATTCTTGGGGATGAGCTCCAGAAGACTGAGCCCAGGCAGGGACCCCAGAGCACATGTCCTTTTACTCATCCACCCCTGCGAGTACCCTTTACATGAGGAATAAGCAGTGAGGACAAACATGAGGGGAAGCCACAAGTCCTGAAAACGCAGAGGGAGAGAGTTCATGTCTCACCCATCACCTGATGCTCACTGCAAGAACTTGGTCTCCAGTGTCAAGTGACTACGAGAGTTTTGTGCCCTCTAGGATACGGATATCACTGGGGAATTTAAAGATGAAGCCATACTCCCTTGTGCATAATACCCTGCAGGTACTAACCGGAAGCCAAGGTTTCATATTTGGCAGTGAAAGGACAAGGAAAGAGTAGTCTTGTGAGAAAGGATGTTTCTAAATGGAAAAGCAAGAACAGATGACTGTAAACACAGCACAGTAAAGCACTGGACACACAGCTCTATTACACCATAAAAGTACAAAAAGAGCAAATCACAGTTCTCCACATATTTCCTTTTCTTCCTCAGTTTATAGTCACCTTCCTTCATTTCCAAGGAAGCAGGTGTACCCTGAGTGGTCCAGGAACCCTCTCTCTCTAAATCCTGCCTGAGAGTTGTTCCCTTCCCGCGTTCTTTTCCACACCACTGCTCCAAATGCTCTCCACAATCCATTCTGTAGAAACACAGTCATGAGCGATAATACAGTTATTATACAAGTTGACCCACTCATTTCTCCTCCTCCACTTCGCTCACACAGCATCTCCCTGGTCTTCCCTCTAAGTTCCCAGATCTCCCCTGTGCACAGTGGAGTCAGAGCCCTTCAACAAGACATTAATCACAGTTGCAAAATTTCACATGAGGCAGAGATGCTGAATCACCTTTCAACCTTACACTTCTACAGGCCCAATATAGCTCTTACCTTCAAGCTTACCAACCTGAAATTCCAACACTTACAGACACACTCGAAATATGGCTAGAGTGACCAAGCAATTGTGGTTTTGTGGTTTTAATATAGCAAGTTATTATTGTTTGAACTATGTTAATTATAGCTTCTCTGGCAGGGAATGTTGATTATAGATAGGCAGATCTGACTAGTGGCTACTACAATGGAAAGTTCAGCTCTAAGAGCTTCAAAGATAAGGAAGAGGCAATGAATATCCTGTTCTGATTGTTCTTTATTGCAGAAAGTTTGATGACCTGATCTGAGCATTCATAGGTATATCTGGGGCTCATGGAACCAGGCCAGGCATTGGGAGAGTCTTTGTGGACATCCCAATAGTAAGGTGAACACTCAGATCCAAAGAAAATTCCCAGTCATTGGCTCACTTGTAGGCAGACGTGAAGGGCATGGCCCAGGACCCCTGTACTACATGTAACCAGAGAGTAGTTACAGCAGGGAGGGAGGGACTTTCACTCTCTTCATGAGCCCATCCTTCCTATCCCTGACTCTCGAGGACACAAGCAAGGCAGGGGAAAGACTCCTTAGAAAGTGAAAGATTTGTGCACTGAAAACCAGAGGACATTGTCGAAAGAAAGAAGAGACAAGTCATCGGAGTGACATACACATTCACAGACTGGAATGTTTAGTGTTGTTGACCTTCCTCTACTGCTAAAAGTGATGGACATATACACTGTAGCCACTCACAAAGTCCCGTGCCCATTTTTATAGAAATGGGAAAAAAATCCAAAAATATTAATCCTTATGGAACCCAAAAGAAACCCAAAGAGAAAGAACACTCTTGAGAGCAAAGAACAACAATGGTGACTCAGGCTTCCTTAATTCAAAACACAGAAGAATGCCAGCGCAGTCAACACCGTGTTCCAGCGGCAACAAAATAGGCAGAGAGACCCAGGAGCCGTGAGAAGGGAATCTCAGATAATTCACACATGTGTGGCCAAATGGTCTTTGCCGAGGTTCTGAAATTACCAAGTGAAGAGAGGATAGTTTCCTGAACAATCAACATAATAAAAAGGGAGCCTGTAGAATAAGAGGATGTATCTGCAAACTTTGTATCTGAATAAGGGGCCAATATCCAGAATACACGGAGAAGGCAATGGCAAGCCACTCCAGTACTCTTGCCTAGAAAATCCCATGGATGGAGGAGCCTGGTAGGCTGCAGTCCGTGGGGTCGCTAAGAGTTGGACACGACTGAGCAACTTCACTTTCACTTTTCACTTTCACACATTGGAGAAGGAAATGACAACCCACTCCAGTGTTCTTGCCTGGAGAATCCCAGGGACGGGGGAGCCTGGTGGGCTTCCGTCTATGGGGTCACGCAGAGTCGGACATGATTGAAGTGACTTAGCAGCAGCAGCATCAGCATCCAGAATACAGAAGCAGCTAACAACTCAACTTCAAAACACCAGCAGGCAAATAACTGAGTTTATAAAATGTGTAGAAAGTTTCAATAGACATCTCTTCATAGGCGTCATGGGAATGATCATTATACACAGAAATAGTGTTCAATATCACTAAAGTGAAAGTGAAAGTAGCTCAGTTGTGTCCTACTCTTTGCAACCCCATGGATTATATAGTCCATGGAATTCTCTAGGCCAGAATACTGGAGTGGGTAGCCTTTCCCTTCTCCAGGGGATCTTCCCAACCCAGGGATGAAACCCAGGTCTCCCGCGTTGCAAGCAGATTCTTTACCAGCTGAGGCTCAAGGGAAGCTCAAGAATACTGGAGTGGGCAGCCTTCCCTTTTCCAGCAGATCTTCCAGACCCAGGAATCAAACCAGGGTCTCCTGCATTGCAGGTGGATTTTTTACCAACTGAGCCATCAGGGAATATGACTAAGTATCAGTGAAATGGAAACCAAGTCAAAAGGAGGTATCACTTTTCAGGATATGCATTATTAAACAAAAAACAGATGTTGGCAAGGATTTGGAGAAGTGGAACTTTTGTACCCTGTTGGTCCGTTCGTTCAGTCGCTCAGTCGTGTCCGACTCTTTGCGACCCCGTGGACTGTAGCCTACCAGGCTTCTTCGTCCATGGGATTCTCCAGGCAAGAATACTGGAGTGGGTTACCATTTTCTTCTCCAGGGGATCTTCCCGACCCAGGGATCGAACCCAGGTCTCCCGCATTGGAGGCAGACGCTTTAACCTCTGAGCCACCAGGGAAGCCCAAGGAATTTAAAATGGCATAGCCATTGTGGAACAGTTTGGCAGTCCCTCAAAAAATTATTAAGAGAACTATCATAAGATTCAGGAATCACTCTTTGTAGTTTATGTCCAAAGGAGAAAAAACTAGAATATCCAGGAGATATCTACAACATGTCCATTGCTGCATTGTATACAACAATAAATAGAAAAACTGCCCAGTGTCCATGGGCAGAGAAATCAATGAAGAAAATGTGGTGTTTGCATATCCTGGAATGTGATTCAGTGTTTAAAAGAGAAGGAAACCCTGTCATTGGCAGCAATATGAATGAAGCTAGAGGACACTGGAAGAGTGAAATAAGCCAGTCACAGGAGGACAAATACGGCACGATTCCATTTGCCTGAGGTATCTAAAGGATAATTCAGAAGAGCAGAGAGTAGAAGAGTAGTTCCAAGAGCTGGCAGGAGGTTGACACAGGGTGTGTCTGTTCACTGGTTATAAAATTTTAATTGCAAGATGGAAAAGTTCTAGAGATGCGCTGAACAAGAAGGTGTGTGGAGTTAACAGGATTGACTGAACACTTCAAAGCTGAAGAGGCAAAGCTGGAGTGAACTTCCTCAGTCTATGCCTGGAGGCTCCTCCTTTCTCAGATTCCTGTACAACTGGGTGTGGTCTGTAAGTCCACCAGGGGCTCCCAGCAGAAGAAACAAGCCTCCCCAGTACTAGGTGCCTGGGTGATGGGGGAGGATTCATTCTGAGGCTCTTCTAGTTGAAAAGAGTTTGAATGGGGGAAGTGGCTGAGTGATGATCATGATCAATCAAAATGCCCTAAGACCTACTAACAGGTGAGATTTACGATTAAATAAAGATGTGATTGGCCCAGTAAGGGGAATTCTGAAACACATTTTTGTTCATTAAGAATTCTGTAGGGCTTCCTGGTGGCTCAGTGGTAAGAATCTACCTGCCAATGTGGGAGATACAGGCTCAATCCCTGGTCTGGAAAGATTCTACATACTGCGGAGCAACTAAACCAGTGTGCCACAACTACTGAGCCTGTGCTCTAGAGCCCAGGAGCCGCAGCTACTGAGTCCACATGCCAAAAGTACTGAACCCGAGAGCCCTAGAACCTGTGCTCTGCGAGGAAGAAGCCATCACAGTGAGAAGCCTGCTCACCTCAACTGGAGAGTAGGCCTTGCTTTCCACAAGTAGAGAAAAGCCTGCAGAGCAATGAAGACCCATCACAGGCAATAAAAAAATTAATGAAATTAAGAAGAATCTTGTAAACATTTCCCTGGGTAGTGATGAGATTTGTCTTCCAGGTTAAAGGATGTTCACTTGGTATAAAATCAATGCATACAGTGAATGTGCATACTTCATTTAATTTTTATATACACACTCATTCATGGTGCAATGGTGATGGGCATTTTTGGGAGGGAAGTTGACACCAGTAACAGTGATGTTTAGGGTGACAAAAATCAAGGAAAACACAACACAAAAAATTCACACACACACACAAAGAATCGCACTATTCATTGCACCCAGTCCCCTAGACACAAACCTACACTATTAACCATAATACAGCTTATTCCTGGAACTACAGTAATCGGCCACATTACCTTACTTGTAAATTACTTTATTAAACACTGGGGCCCCTAACCTCATTCCCAGCAGGAATTTGGAATCAATTTGGCCTCTACACTAAAACCAGCAAGAAAGCCCCAACTTATTCATCTATAAAGCTTTTTCACTCCAAGTGAATGATTCTAAAATGCATACTGCTTCCACATGATGAAAGGGCCACCTGCAAGAACAGAAGAGACAACATTATGAAGATAAGATCACGGTGATGAACAGTCTTTGGTTCATTTGGTGACCATAGAAAACCTGATGAGGAACAGTGGTGGAGTCCAGGGAACCCTGCAAGATCAGAACACACATCCTCAGGATGAAAGGCAAGACCTTCGCCTGGCGGATGGAACTTCCAAGTCTATTTGGATTGGAAATTACAGAATTATTTTCCTGGAAGAAAAGTTGCTGTAGGAAAGAGAACTCTGTACTCTACAGGGTGTAATGGATGCTAAAAATTTTAATATCTTGTGGACTGAGGCATCATGAGTTGGTAATAAGACTCTCACTGCACATTCTCTCAACCAAGGGAATTGTCTACATCTGGAATGAACACCCTCAAATACTCATAACTTAATTCTACTGAAAGGGAAATGAACCAGTATTTCTATTTCAGACCAGAAAAAACAAACAAACAAACAAACAAACAAACAAAAACCAGCTTCCCAACAGCTTGCCTTGGAGACACATGGAGTCTCTTCTGTCCTGTTACGGGGCGGGTGACTAGCAGGTTCTCAGTGAAAGCTAGCGGGACACAGAGTAGCTGTTAGAACACTGGTGGGGCTTCTCAGGAATCATTCAGTGGCTTTTCTCTTTTTATGGACATGGGGTGGTGTGTATGGATATGGGAGGTTTATAAGCATGGACTGAACTTATGTTCATTCATCTTCTTTGGAGGAGGGAGGAAAGTAAAGGAGAGGAAGAAGGAAATGAAAACAGAGCTTTGGTTTTCTAGCTGCTGCTGCTAAGTCACTTCAGTCGTGTCCGACTCTGTGTGACCCCATAGACGGAAGCCCACCAGGCTCCCCCGTCCCTGGGATTCTCCAGGCAAGAACACTGGAGTGGGTTGCCATTTCCTTCTCCAATGTGTGAAAGTGAAAAGTGAAGTCGCTCAGTCGTGTCTGACCCTTAGCGACCCCACAGACTGCAGCCTACCAGGCTCCTCCATCCATGGGATTTTCTAGGCAATTGTACTGGAGTGGCTTGCCATTGCCTTCTCTGGGTTTTCTAGCTAAGAGGAGCCTAATCAAAGGAAAATATTCAAATCAAAAATGGAAAACTCTAAAATGCATGCTTCTTTTCAATGACAGCAACTCATGACTCCTCCTGCCTGTTTTGCTGCTGCTGCTGCTGCTGCTAAGTCACTTCAGTCATGTCCGACTCTGTGTGACCCCATAAACGGCAGCCCATCAGGATCCCCTGTCCCTGGGATTCTCCAGGCAAGAACACTAGAGTGGGTTGCCATTGCCTTCTCCGCCTGCCTGTTTTGAGTTCCTGCTAAATTGCTACTGTCTCTTGATGTTTCCCAGATCACTCTTCCTCCAGGATCCACAGTTGCTGCTGCTCTACTCACCATGTTTGTACTTAATTGAAAGCAAACTCTGTTAGAGGAGTGAATTTAAGCCTGGGAAAAGTATGCTACTATATTTATTAACTAACCACTTTCTTAAAGAAAATCAAATATACAAGATTTAATAATAACAAATTCTTGCCATTTAAATATAGCCACTATCAATAATATCATACTTTTCTATCAATATATATTTTCTATACAGTGTGTACGTGTTCACTGAGCTGATGTCAGTATGTCTGTCCATAATTACAGGGGCCATATGTTAAGTGGGAAAGTTGATTATAGAAAGCACAGAGTAGGCACTGACTGCCTCTAAACCAGGGAGGAGATTTTTCAGCAAGAGTCATGGTCACCAGACTGACAATCGAGTTTTACTGCCTTGGGTGTGTGCTGCAGGAATCAATCACTTGAAAGGCTTATGGTATTGTTACCCAACATAGTAACACATCTTCCTGATTCTTCTCTGTTTGTGCCCTTGCTTAAGCAATGACACCTGCACTGAGAGATGTGACCTGTATTGTCTACAGGAAGCTACACAACTTTCTGTGAGCTGACAGAAGGATGAGGCTCCCAAGGTGACTTTCACACTAAGTTCAGTTCAGTCGCTCAGTCGTGTCTGACATTTGCGACCCCATGGACAGTAGAATGGCAGGCTTCCCTGCCCATCACCAACTCCTGGAGCTTACTCAAATTCATGTCCATTGAGTCAGTGATGTTATCCAACCATCTCATCCTCTGTCATCCCCTTCTCCTCCTGCCTTCAATCTTTCCCAGCATCAGGGTCTTTTCCAATGAGTCAGTTCTTCGCATCAGGTGGCCAAAGTATTGGAGTTTCAGCTTCAACATCAGTTCTTTCAATGAATATTCAGGACTGATTTCCTTTAGGATGGACTGGCTGGATCTCCTTGCAGTCCAAGGGACTCTCAAGAGTCTTCTCCAATACCACAGTTCAAAAGCATCAATTTTTCAGTGCTCAACTTTCTTTATAATCCAACTCTCATATCTGTACATGACTACTGGAAAAGCCATAGCTTTGACTAGACAGACCTTTGTTGGCAAAGCAATGTCTCTGCTTTTTAATATGCTGTCTAGGTTGGTCATAGATTTTCTTCCAAGGAGCAAGCATCTTTTAATTTCATGGCTGCAGTCACCATCCGCAGTGATTTTGGAGCCCTCCCAAATAAAGTCTCTCACTGTTTCTATTGTTTCCCCATCTATTTGCCGTGAAGTGATGGGACTGGATGCCATGATCTTAGTTTTCTGAATGTTGAGTTTTAAGTCAGAATTTTCACTCTCTTCTTTCACTTTCAAAAAGAGGCTCTTTAGCTCTTCTTTGCTTTCTGCTATAAATGTGACATGATCTGCATGTATTGATTACATACAATAACCTTTCAATATGAGGTTATTGATATTTCTCCTGGCAATCTTGATTCCAGCTTGTGCTTCATCGAACCTGGCATTTCCAATGATATACTCTGTGTATAAGTTAAATAAGCAGGGTAACAATATACATCCCCGAGACACTCCTTTCCCAATTTGGAGCAAGTCAGTTGTTTCATGTCTGGTTCTAACTGTTGTTTCTTGACCTGCATACAGATTTCTCAGGAGGCAGGGAAAGTGGTCTGGTATTCCCTTCTCTTTAAGAATTTTCCACAGTTTATTGTGATCTGCATGGTCAAAGGCTTTGGTATAGTCAATAAAGGAGAAATAGATGTTTTTCTGGAACTCTTGCTTTCTCGATGATCCATTGGGATGTTGGCAATTTGATCTCTGGTTCCTCTGCCTTTTCTAAAACCAGCTTAAATATCTGAAAGTTCATGGTTCATATATTGTTGAAGCCTGGCTTGGAGAATTTTGAGCATTACTTTGCTATCTTGTGAGATGAGTGCAATTGTGTGGTAGTTTGAACATTCTTTGGCATTGTCTTTGTTTGGGATTGGAATGAAAACTGACCTTTTCCAGTACTGTGGCCACTGCTGAGCTTTCCAGATTTGCTGGCATATTGAGTGCAGCACTTTCACAGCATCATCTTTCAGGATTTGAAATAGCTCAACTGGAATTCCATCACCTCCACTAGCTTCATTCATAGTGATGCTTCCTAAGGCCCACTTGACTTCACATTCCAGGATGTCTGGTTCTAGATGAGTGATCACACCATCGTGGTTATCTGGGTCATGGAGATCTTTTTTGTATAGTTCTTCTGTGTATTGTTGCCACCTCTTCTTAATATCTTCTGCTTCTGTTAGGTCAGTACCATTTCTGTCCTTCATTGAGCCCATCTTTGCATGAAATGTTCCCTTGGTATCTCTTATTTTCTTGAAGAGATCTGTAGTCTTTCCCATTCTATTGCTTTCCTCTATTTCTTTGCATTGATCACTGAGGAAGGCTTTCTTATCTCTCCTTGCTATTCTTTGGAAGTCTGTACTCAAATGGGTATATCTTTCCTTTTCTCCTTTGCCTTTCCCTTCTCTTCTATTCACAGCTATTTGTAAGGTCTCCTCAGACAACCATTTTGCCTTTTTGCATTTCTTTTTCTTGTGGATGGTCTTGATCACTGCCTCCTGTAAAATGTCACAAACCTCCATCCATAGTTCTTCAGGCACTCTGTCTGTCAGATCTAATCCCTTGAATCTATTTGTCACTTCTACTGTATAATCATAAGGAATTTGATTTAGGTCATACCTGAATGGTCTAGTGGTTTTCCCTATTTTCTTCAATTTAAGACTGAATTTGGCAATAAAGAGTTCATGATCTGAGCCACAGTCAGCTCCAGAGCTTCTCCATCTTTGGCTGCAAAGAATATAAACAATCTGATTTTGATATTGACATCTGGTGATGTCCTTGTGTAGAGTCTTCTCTGTGTTGTGGAAGAGGCTGTTTGCTATGACAGTGTGTTCTCTTGGCAAAACTCTGTTAGTCTTTGACTGCTTCATTTTGTACTCCAAGGCCAAATTTTCCTGTTACTCCAGGTGTTTCTTGACTTCCTACTTTCGCATTCCAGTCCCCTGTAATGAAAAGGACATCTTTTTTGGGTGTTAGTTCTAAACGGTCTTGTAGGTCTTCATAGTACTTTTCAACTTCAGCTTCTTTGGCATTACTGGTTGGGGCACAGACTTGGATTACTGTGATATTGAATAGTTCGCCTTGGAAATGAACAGAGATCATTCTGTTGTTTTTGAGATTGCATCCAAGTACTGCATTTTGGACTCTTTTGTTGACCATGATGGCTACTCCATTTCTTCTAAGGGATTTCTGCCCACAGTAGTAGATATAATGGTCATCTGAGTTAAATTCACCCATTCCAGTCCATTTTAGTTCACTGATGCCTAGAATGTCGATGTTCACTCTTGCCATCTCCTGTTTGACTACTTCCAGTTTGCCTTGATTTATGGACCTAACATTCCAGGTTCCTATGCAATATTGCTCTTTACAGCATCAGACGTTGATTCCATCACCAGTCACATCCACAACTGGGTGTTGTTTTTGCTTTGGCTCTTTTTCTTCATTCTTTCTGGAGTTTTTTCTCCTCTAATCTCCAGTAGCATATTGGGTACCTACCGACCTGGGGAGTTCATCTTTCAGTGTTCTATCTTTTTGCCTTTTCATACTGTTCATGGGGTTCTCAAGGCAAGAATTCTGAAGTGGTTTGCCTTCCTTCTCCAGTGGACCACACTTTGTCAGAACTCTCCACCATGACCCGTCTGTCTTGGGTGACCCTACACGGCATTGTTCATAGTTTCATTGAGTTAGACAAGGCTGTGGTCCATGTGGTCAGTTTGGTTAATCTTCTGTGATTGTGGTTTTCTTTCTGTCTGCCCCCTGATGGATAAGGATAAGAGGCTTATGGAAGCATCCTGATGGGAAAGACTGACTGAGGGGGAAACTAGGTCTTGTTTTGATGGGCGGGGCCGTGCTCAGTAAATCTTTAACCCAATTTTCTGTTGAAGGGCAGGGCTGTGTTCCCTCCCTGTTGTTTGACCTGAGGCCAAGCTATGATGGAGGTAATGAAGATAATGGCGGCCTCCTTCAAAAGGTCCCATGCACGCACTGCCATGCTCAGTGCCCCTGACCCTGCAGCAGGCCACTGCTGACCCATGCCTCTGCTGGAGACTCCTGGACACTCACAGGCAAATCTGGGTCAATCTCTTGTGGGGTCACTGCTCCTTTCTCCTGGGTCCTGGTGCACAAAATTTCTGTTTGTGCCCTCCAAGTGTCTGTTTCCCCATTCCTGTGTAAGTTCTGGTGGCTCTATGGTGGGGTTAATGGTGACCTCCTCCAAGAGGGCTTATGCCATACTCACGTCTGCTGCACCCAGACTTTCACACTAATGACTATCAAAGTCACCTGTTAATCTGCCCATAGTTGCGCTGGATTCTGTTACAACAGAGGTCACCTTATATTTATGGGTGGGGTCTGGACCTCTGGCGCTGTTAGTACTTCCAGGCATAGGAAAGGATCAGGGAAGCCCTTGATCCGTGACGAAGATCCCTTGGCTGACTGGTATGGGCAGGTCAGAACATCCACATTTGGACCCACCCCTGGGTTCCAGATGTTCAAGCAGGTTTTAGAAAAGGCAGAAGAACCAGAGATCAAATTGCCAACATCTGCTGGATCAAGGAGAAAGCAAGAGAGTTCCAGAAAAACATCTATTTCTGCTTCATTGACTATGCCAAAGCTTTTGATTGTGTGGATCACAACAAACTGTGGAAAATTCTGAAAGAGATGGGAATACCAGACCACCTGACCTGCCTCTTGAGAAAATTGTATGCAGGTCAGGAAGCAGCAGTTAGAACTGGACATGGAACAACAGACTGGTTCCAAATAGGAAAAGGAGTACGTCAAGGTTGTATATTGTCACCCTGCTTATTTAACTTATATGCAGAGTACATCATGAGGAATGCTGGGCTGGAAGAAGCACAAGCTGGAATCAAGATTGCTGGGAGAAATATCAATAACCTCAGATATGCAGATGACACCACCCTTATGGCAGAAAGTGAAGAGGAACTCAAAAGCCTCTTGATGAAAGTGAAAGAGGAGAGTGAAAAGGTTGGCTTGAAGCTCAACATTCAGAAAACAAAGATCATGGCATCTGGTCCTATCACTTCATGGGAAATAGATGGAAAAACAGTGGAAACAATGTCAGACTTTATTTTTTTGGGCTCCAAAATCACTGCAGATGCTGAAGGCAGCCAGGAAATTAAAAGACACTTACTCCTTGGAAGGAAAGTCATGACCAACCTAGAGAGCATATTAAAAAGCAGAGACATTAGTTTGCCAACAAAGGTCTGTCTAGTCAAGGCTATGGTTTTTCCCGTGGTCATGTATGGATGTGAGAGTTGGACTGTGAAGAAAGCTGATCGCCGAAGAATTGATGCTTTTGAACTGTGGTGCTGGAGAAGACTCTTGCGAGTCCCCTGGACTGCAAGGAGATCCAACCAGTTCATTCTAAAGGAGATCAATCCTGGGTGTTCATTGGAAGGACAGATGCTAAAGCTGAAACTCCAATACTTTGGCCACCTCATGCGACGACTTGACTCACTGGAAAAGACTCTGATGCTGGGAGGGATTGGGGGCGGGAGGAGATGGGGACGACAGAGAATGAGATGGATGGATGGCATCACCAGCTCAATGTACATGAGTTTGAATGAACTCTGGGAGTTGGTGATGGACATGGAGGCCTGGTGTGCTGTGATTCATGGGGTCGCAAAGAGTCGGACACGACTGAACGACTGAACTGAACTGGGTTTTCATTTTGGCTTTTCCACTTAGGAGATCAAGTGCTGAGAACATAGATCACTGAACCCTCTCAGCTGACTACATGAACCAAACCTGGGGAAGAGCTAGGTGGAAAGCATAAGAGGGAATACACAGATTGTTCCAAAAAGGGCCCTGAGACAGCATTGGGCCTTCTGGTCTGTTGGAGCTGAAGATTCACCCATGCTCTTTGCATCTGGAACCAAGTATAATACCCATCTAGGTGGCCTTGCACAAGGACATACCAGAAGTTGCATTTGAGATCTTGCCGGGGCCAGGTGGGGACTTGCTCCCTAGACTGCTTTCATGAGGGCAATGAGCAGACTTATCACCTTTCTCTCAAGTTCAGTTCAGTTCAGTTTAGTCGCTCAGTCATGTCCGACTCTCCACGACCCCATGAATCACAGCACGCCAGGCCTCCCTGTCCATCACCAACTCCCGGAGTTCACTCAAATTCATGTCCACAGAGTCGGTGATGCCATCCAGCCATCTCATTCTCTGTCGTCCCTGTCTCCTCCCGCCCCCAATCCCTCCCAGCATCAGAGTCTTTTCCAGTGAGTCAACTCGTCGCATGAGGTGGCCAAAGTATTGCAGTTTCAGCTTTAGCATCAGTCCTTCCAATGGACACCCAGGATTGATCTCCTTTAGAATGGACTGGTTGGATCTCCTTGCAGTCCAAGGGACTCGCAAGAGTCTTCTCCAGCACCACAGTTCAAAAGCATCAATTCTTCGGCGATCAGCTTTCTTCACAGTCCAACTCTCACATCCATACATGACCATGGGAAAAACCATAGCCTTGACTAGACGGACCTCTGTTGGCAAAGTCATGTCTCTGCTTTTTAATATGCTCTCTAGGTTGGTCATGACTTTCCTTCCAAGGAGTAAGCATCTTTTAATTTCATGGCTGCAATCAGCATCTGCAGTGATTTTGGAGCCCAAAAAATAAAGTCTGACACGGTTTCCACTGTTTTTCCATCTATTTCCCATGAAGTGATAGGACCAGATGCCATGATCTTTGTTTTCTGAATGTTGAGCTTCAAGCCAACCTTTTCACTCTCTTTTTTCACTTTCATCAAGAGGCTTTTGAGTTCCTCTTCCCTTTCTGCCATAAGGGTGGTGTCATCTGCATATCTAAGGTTATTGATATTTCTCCCAGCAATCTTGATTCCAGCTTGTGCTTCTTCCAGCCCAGTGTTCCTCATGATGTGCTCTCAAGTATGGTTTTCTAAAGCCACAAACCCCACTGGGCAAAGTGGCGACAAAGGTAAATGAGTCAGTCCCTGGTGTAGTGGGAGGAGGCCTTTCAATACAAATGAAACTGGTAAGAAGTCTAGCTGGTTCCAGTCAATATTTCGGATGGTCATTTTGGATCAATGCTAACCACGCACCCGATGCAAGGGTTGGCTGGGAGCAGACAGTTCTCTGTATTCATTTCTGAGCCAGGTACTATGATAAGAAATAGAGATACAGAAATTAAAATGTTGTAATGGCTGCCCTCTGTCCCTCAAAATGCCCATTTTCTATGTGTTTTCCACTGGGGTTGCTAATTGTTTCCAGTTGGAAGCTCTTCAAACCCTTTTGACCAAGGGTGAGAGTTAGCATTTGTGCCCATCTCCAGCACCGTTTTCAGAGCATTTCTCCACTGCTTCTCACACTTTCACAAGCTTCCCCACTCAGGCTTTCATCATGCTGCCATGAGATTTATCCTCCTCTCTTGTTCATTTTGCATACACTTCTGATGCATAGAAGGATTAGACATGGGCCTTACATTCACTGTTTCTGTCTTACCGGGACAGTATATCTGGAGTAAGTCCACCGTCTTAGGCCAGATTTCCCAGAAGGAGAGATAAGATGGGGATTCTTGTGGAAGTTGTTTACTGGGGGAGTACTCTCAGGGGAAGCATGACAGGAAATGAGGGGACTGAACAGAACAGGGGAAGAGGCAAGACAAAGATGAGAGCTCAGCTTCTGTTTAGATTCAGTCTGATTCTATGAGGGACTGCAGAGCATGAATGAAATCAGAGATTGTCCCATACTGAGGCAGCGAGGCCCACCTTTTGTTCCCCTTTGTCAGGTTGTCCCTAACAAACAGCAAACTGTCCCCCGAGGAAGCAATCCTGGCCTTCCTGGGCCTGGAAGCTCCTTTGCAGCACACCGTTCAGTCTGCTTTCTTGAATACAAACAGAATAATCATAGCAAACATATACAGCAGATACTTGGGCTTCCCGGGTGGTGCAGCGGTAAAGAATCCACCTGCCAGTGCAGGAAATGCGGGTTTGATTCCTGAGCCAGGAAGGTCCCCTGAAAAAGGAAATGGCAACCTGTTCCAGTATTCTTGCTTGGGAAGCCCCACGGACAGAGAAGCCTAGTGAGGTACAGCCCATGTGGTCACAAAGAGTCAGACACAACTGAGCATGCGTGCACAGCAGATACCCCCTGTCCATCTCTCTCTTAAAGTGCTTTATCTAAGTTGACTCCTTTAACTTTCAAAACAGTTGAGGAGGTACTATTGCTGCCACCTCCCTTTACTGGTGAGACACCGAGGCACAGAGAAGGAAAGTCCTGCCAACCTGGGGCCAGAATTTATGCTATTAACCAGGATCCATTGGAAGTGCTCTGAAGGCCACTGCTGGCCCCATTTCCAATCCTTCCCCAAACACCTCTGCTTTTTTAATAATTTTCTTTTTTTCTGGTTATTGTGCTTTTTATTTCTCCATGATGTTCCAAGATTCATTATTTTATTGTTCTCTTTGTATTTTAAGAACTTCCTTCAGCAGTTCTTTTTAGGTAGCTCTGCTGGGGAGAAATTCTTAGTTCTTTCTTCAACTGAGAATGTGTTGATTTCCCCCTCATTCTTTTATTTTTTTTTAAACTTTCTTATTTCTAATTGCAGGATATTTGCTTTACAGTGTTGTGTTGGTTGCTGCCATACATCAACATGAGTCAGTCATGGGTACACATATATCTCCTCCCTCCTGAGCCTCTCTCCCACTCCCTAACCCATCCCACCCCTCTAGGCTGTCACAGAGCATCAGGTTGAGATCCCTGAGTCACAGAGAAAATTCCCACTGGCTCTCTATTTCACAAGTCTGGGTCAGTTTCTTGTGGGGTCATTTCTCCTTTCTCCTGGGTCCTGATGCACAGAAGGGTTTGTTTGTGCCCTCCAAGAGTCTGTTTCCCCAGCACTCTGTAAGTTCTGGTGGCTCTATAGTGGGGTTAATGGTGACCTCCCACAAAAGGGCTTATGCCATACCCAGGTTGGCTGTACCCAGAGCTCCTGCCTCTGCGGCAGGCCACTGCTGACCCATACCTCCACAGGAGACACTCAAACACTCAAAGGCAGGTCTGGCCCAGTCACTGTGGGGTCTCCTGTTGTGCACAAGGTTTTGTCTGAGCCCTCTGAGCATCTCTGGTAGGTATGGGGTTTGATTCTAAATGCAATTTTGCCCCTCCTACCATCTTGCTGGGGCTTCTCCCTTGCCCTTAGACATAGGGTATCTTTTTTCGGTGGGATACAACATTCTCCTGTCAATGGTTGTTCAGCAGCAAGTTGTAATTTTGGAGTTCTCGCAGGAGAAGATAAGCGCACGTCCTTCTACTCTGCCCTCTTAGGCAGGGCAATCTCTGCCTGAGATATAATCAGATTGATTAAATTCTTTGCAGCCAAAGATGGAGAATCTCTATACAACCAGCAAAAACAAGACTGGGAGCTGACTGTGGCTCAGATCATGAACTCCTTATTGCCAAATTCAGGCTTAAATTGAAGAAAGTAGGGAAAACCACTGAACCATTCAGGTATGACCTAAATCAAATCCCTAACAATTATACAGTGGAAGTGAGAAATAGATTCAAGGGATTAGATCTGATAGAGTGACTGAAGAACTATAGACAGAGGTTCATGACATTGTACAGGAGACAGGGATCAAGACCATTCCCAAGAAAAAGAAATGCAAAAAGACAAAATGGTTGTCTGAGGAGGCCTTACACATAGATGATAAAAGAAGAGAAGGAAAAGGCAAAGGAGAAAAGGAAAGATATACCCATTTGAATGCAGACTTCCAAAGAATAGCAAGGAGAGATAAGAAAGCCTTCCTCAGTGATCAGTGCAAAGAAACAGAGGAAAGCAATAGAATGGGAAAGACTAGAGATCTCTTCAAGAAAATTAAAGATACCAAGGGAACATTTCATGCAAAAAGATGGGCACAATAAAGGAGAGAAATGGTGTGGACCTAACAGAAGCAGAAGATATTAAGAAGAGGTGGCAACGATACACAGAAGAACTCTACAGAAAAGATCTTCATAACTCAGATAATCACAATGATGTGATTACTCACCTAGAGCCAGAAATCCTGGAATGCGAAGTCAAGTGGGCTTTAGGAAGCATCACGATGAACAAAGCTGGTGGAGGTGATGAAATTCCAGTTGAGCCATTTCAAACCTAAAAAATAATGCTGTGAAAGTGCTACCCTCAATATGCCAGCAAATTTGGAAAACTCAGCAGTGATGACAGGACTGGAAAAAGTCAGTTTTCATCCCAATCCCAAAGGAAGGCAATGTCAAAGAATGCTCAGACTACCCCACAATTGCAGTCATCTCACAAGATAGCAAAGTAATGCTCAAAATTCTCCAAACCAGACTTCAACAGTACGTGAACTGTGAACTTCCAGATATTCACGCTGGATTTATAAAAGGCAGAGGAACCAGAGGTCAAATTGCTAACATCCGTTGGATCATTGAAAAAGCAAGCGAGTTCCAGAAAAACATCTACTTCTGGTTTATTGACTATGATAAAGCCTTTGACTGTGTGGTTCACAACAAATTGTGGAAAATTCTTCAAGTGATGGGAATACCAGACCACCTTACTTTCCTCCTGAGAAATCTGGGGCAGGTCAAGAAGCAACAGTAGAACTGGACATGGAAAAACAGATTGGTTCCAAATCAGAAAAAGAGTGCATCAAGGCTGTATATTGTCACCCTGCTTATATAACTTATATGCAGAGTACATCATGCGAAATGCCATCCTGGATGAAGCACAAGCTGGAATCGAGACTGCCAGGAGAAATATCAATAACCTCAGATATGCAGATGACACTATCCTTATGGCAGAAAGTGAAGAGGAACTAAAGAGCTTAACGAAAGTGAAAGAGAAGAGTGAAAAAACTGGGTTAAAATTCAACATTCAGAAAACTAAGATTATGGTATCTGGTCCCATCACTTCATGGCAAATAGATGGGAAATAATGGAAACAGTGACAGACTTTGTGTTTTGGGGAGCCAAAACCACTGCAGATGGTGACTGCAGCCATAAAATTAGAAGATGCTCCTTGGAAGAAAAGCTATGATCAACCTAGACAGCATATTAAAAAGCAGAGACATTACTTTGTCAACAAAGGTATGTCTAGTCAAAGCTATGGTTTTTCCAGTAGTCATGTATGGAAGTGAGAGTTGAACTATGAAGAAAGCTGTGCTTTATACGCATCAGTTCAAAAGAATTGAAAAAATTGAAAGCATCAATTCTTCTGTGGTGTTGGAGAAGATTCTTCAGAGTCCCTTGGACTGCAGGGAGATATAACCAGTCCCTTCTAAACGAAATCAGTCCTGAATATTCTTGGAAGGACTGATGCTGAAGCTGAAACTCCAATACTTTGGCCATCTGATGCGAAGAACTGACTCATTGGAAAAGACCCTGAAGCTGGGAAAGATTGAAGGTGGGAGTAGAAGGGGACAACAGAGGATGAAATGGTTGGATGGCATCACCGACTTGATGGACATGAGTTTGAATAAACTCCGGGAGTTGGTGATGGACAGGGAAGCCTGGCGTGCCGCAGTCCATGGGGTCGCAAAGAGTCGGACACGCTTGAGTGACAGAACTGACTGACTTATCTATTTTACGTATGGTAATGTATATGCTTCAATGCTACTCTCTCAATTCGTCCACCCTCTCCTTCCCCCACTGTGTCCACAAGTCTGCTCTACCATTTTCTATCTCTCGCTACTGGAAGCAATTTGATTTGCAGAAGGTATCTGGGAATAAAATCATTTGAAAATCTTGTGGAGGAGGGCCTGCCTGGAGGAGGCTGGAGGGCAAGCCATGTAGAGGATACAGAGATGCTTCCAAGGAGTGAAGTGCAGATTTAGTCAGTGGATGCACATATATGTGTCCACGCTCTGCGTGTGTGTTTGTGTGTGTGTGTGCATGTTGAGGGAAAGCTGGGGGAAAAACAGAATCAGAATGCCTGCTGTTAGGGAGGCCTCTGGTCTCTTAGAGGCTTCCCTGGTGCCTCAGTGGTAAAGAACCTGCCTGCCAATGCAGGAGACTCAGGAGATGCGGGTTCGATCCTTGGGTTAGGAAAATCCCCTGGAAGAGGGCATGGCAAACCTCTCCAACTTGAAACGGGATTCCCGAATCCCATGGACAGAAGAGCCTGGTGGATTATAGTCCATGGGTTGCAAAGAGTCGGACATGACTTAGTGACTGAGCATGTATGCGTGCTGGTGCTCCTGGTGGACCTTGAGAGCTGGTAGGAGCAGCTTCAGGGGAATAGGGTGGACTCTCTCTTCTACAGAGAGGTGTGAGAAGCAGCCCCGAGGAGCATGAGGGTGCCTGGGTGGGTGCTCACTAGATATCCCAGGCCCCCCTCACTCCACAGACGGTGATTCATAGTGCAGAGCAGGCAGAGTGAACCCAGTGAGTCAGCAGGCTGTTGTTCTGGCCCCCACAGGTTCCGTTGGTGACTGGAGGTAACAACATCCTCCCTGCAGGATTCAGACCCCCAGGGCTCTGAGCCCAAGCCACAGGGATGCTCAGCAGGAGTTGGGACCACTGGGTCTGACCCCAAGTCTACCCCTTCCCAGCTCTGTGACTTCAGCCAAGCCAACCTGCCTCCTGGACCATGGTTCCTTCAGCTGTAAAATGAGATAAATACCCTAGTTGCCTTCTGGGTCATTGGCTAGGCAAAGCGTTTCCAGTAAAAGTGGTTTTCCTCAGAAAACACAAGTGCTTCCTCTGTAGCAGACCCTGTGGGAGTGGCCAGTGATCAGCAGGAGCATGAGAACCGGGGCTCCGGAGATCACAGAAGCCCCCTCCCCACTGCCTGGGCCGTGGAGTCGGCAGAGCAGCCAGGACGGAGGTTGCCAGGGCCTTGATGAGTCAGGGCCCTGGTTGTTTTGCTGTCACTCTTCTGGCCACCTGTCTGGGCACACAGCACCTGCCCTGGACGGTGGGCTCCGGTGAAGCAGAGCCAGGGCAGAGACCCTCCTCACTCAGCCCAGAGACGGGCAGAGACGCAGGATTTCTGTTGTCCCAGGAGCTGGCCTTCAGAGTCAGCAAGTCTTGGGTTTGAACCCTGGCTTTGCCATTTACCAGGAAGCACTGGGAAAGGTTGGGGGCGGGAGGAGACGGGGACGACAGAGAATGAGATGGCTGGATGGCATCACCGACTCTGTGGACATGAGTTTGGGTGGACTCCGGGAGTTGGTGATGGACAGGGAGGCCTGGCGTGCTGTGATTCATGGGGTCGCGGAGAGTTGGACACGACTGAGAGACTGAACTGAACTGAACTCCTGGGAGATTTACTAAGCCCTCAGCCTCACATCTGCAAACTGGGATACTGAGACCCATGGCACAGGGTTTTTCTGAGGATTAAATGACGCAATGCATCCAAAGCTCTTAGCACGCTGACAGGTAGTAAACTGCCACTGAGGGCAGCAGCTCTTGTATGATTGACAGTTAACGAAAGTTGGTCTAGTGACTCACTGGATACATAATCAGACACTCTGGTTCCACCTGCAAATCCCCAAATGTTGTGTTTCCTGAGGCACAGCATCCCTCTCATCTTCCCTCCGTCACCACCTGCCAGGCCAGCCCCACAGGGCTCTGAGCGGGGTCTGGGTTGGGCTGAGTCCTGAGTGTGAGTCCCCGCCCAGAGCAGTGTCACGTGGGCAACTGATGGGACACGTTCAAATCTGAGGACTGTAAAGGGATCACCCTTCACCTCAGAGCAGAGCTCTCACTCCTCCATGCCGCTTTGCTTCTTACAGGTTGAAGGCACGAGGCCCCAGCTTTGCTCCCTGCTCAGCCCAGGGGACTACCGCTGGGCCGAGAGTCTCGGAGCATCAGAAAGACTCATCGCTCTTTTTTCTCTGGGCCTCACTCTGCTCTTCTGGGCACTGAGGGGCTGGACTAGACAGACAACCTCCTACGTCCTTTTGGTGGCTCTGTGACATCCAGAGAGATGCACAAAACTTCCAGGCAGAATGTCTTTGTAGCAATCAAATGCTTAGTGCTGAGTCACTCAGTCGTGTCTGACTCTTTGTGACCCCCATGGACTGTAGACCCCCGGCTCCTCTGTCCATGGGGATTCTCCTGGCAAAAATACTGGAGTGGGTTGCCATTCCCTCCTCTAGGGGATCTTCTCGACCCAGGTCTCCAGCACTGTAGGCAGATTCTTTACCATCTGAGCCACCAGGGAAGCCCATGAATACTGGAGTGGGTAGCCTATCCCTGCTCCAAGGGATCTTCCTGATCTAGAAATCGAACTGGGGTCTCCTGCATTGCAGGTAGATTCTTTATCAGCTGAGCTACCAAGGAAGCCCAGGTAATGAGGATAGACCCAAATCTAGGATTTCCAGAGCTTTCTCTACCCCTGCTGCCTTTTTTCTGCTTACTCTACAGTTTGTGGCATCCCCTAACTTTTTGGGCTCAGGTCTCTTCAAGGTGCTCAGAGAGGAACTGGAGGGCTCACATACTTCCATGTATGTAACTTCCGCCTTGTACCAGTCCTGGGACCGCTATTCACCATTATTCTGGCCTCAGCCTGTCTTGATCTGGAGTTAGGATGGACTAGCCTACAAATCCCAAGAGCAAATGCCCCTTTACCCTCTGGGCTCCACTTGCATCCCATGACCTTGGTGAAAATTAGCCTCAACTCCAGCTGGGCGCTGGGGGGCTCCTCTGGTTGGGCCATAGAACCTAGCTTCCCAGGTGGCACTAGTGGTAAAGAACCTGCTAATGCAGGAGATGCAAGAGATGTGAGGTCACTTCCTGGGTTGGGAAGAACCCCTGGAGTAGGAAATGTCAACCCACTCCAGTATTCTTGCCTGGAAAATTCCATGGACAGAGGAGCCCGGTGGGTCTACAGTCCATCAGATTGCAAAAGAGTTGGACACAGCTGAGTGACTGAGAATGCACACACACAGGGGAACAATGGTGAATGAGGGTAGTTTTGAGACTGCTATCCCAGGGGTGTCAGACTAGGGAGAATGAGTGTTGAGCACCCCGGAGCACAGGCAGGCCCTACCTAGAACTTCCTGGTGTCCAGTGTGTGCTTTCATTACAGCCGAAGAGCCACCAACTGGAAAGCCCAGAGCCAGGGCTCCCGCCCCACCCACCAGGGCCACCCACACCCACCCTCCTGTAGCCCACACGCACCCCGCTTCTTCTCCCTCTGCCTCTGCCATCCTCCTTCCTCGCTCCAGGCCAAGGCTGTAATCGAGTTTTCCTTTGTTTGATATCTTCTCCCCACAGTAAAGAAAGAGCCAGATTTCTTTCTTCTTTTTTTTTAAATTAAACTTTTTATTTTGTATTGGGATATGCCCTATTAACAGGGTTTCCCAGGTGGCACTAGTGGTAAAGAACACACCTATCAACGCAGGAGCCGTAAGAGACATGGGTTGAATCCTTGGGTCGGGAAGATCCCCTGGAGGAGGGTAGGCAACCCAGTCCAGTACTCTTGCTGCAGAATCCCAAGGACAGAGGAGCCTAGTGGGCTACAGTCCATAGCCTTGCACAGAGTCGGACGTGACTAAAGTGACTTTGCGTGCATGCGTAGCCTAATAACAATGTTGTGTAGTTTCAGGTGGACAGAAGGGACTTAGCCACACATGTATATGTACCCATTCTCCGCCAAACTTCTATGCAGGCTGCCCCTTAACATTGAGCAGTGTTCCCTCTGCTGTATAGTAGGTCCTTGTTCGTTATCCACTCTAAATATGCAAGTGTGTACCTGTCCATCTCAAGCTCTCTAACTATCCCTTCATTCCATCCCTCCCAACTGGCAATCATGAGTGGTTCTCTAGGTCTGTGAGCTTTACAGCCAGATTTCTTAGAAGAGTTCTTTAAGAAGGAAGACAAGATCAAGGTGAGAAGATCAGCTTTCCCGAGTTTCTCTCTAGTGATGCTGCAGTTGCCATCGATTTACACAGCCCGTCCCATGGCTGGAAGCCCTGTATTGAGGGTCAGAGGTTAACCAGGCCCAGCTCAGCCCAGAGGTCTCAATGAAGACCTCTCAGGAGTCAGTAAACTGTTGCCTGCCTTGTTCTGATTACTAGTGTTATTTTTTAAATCACTTTTATTAGAGCTATTTTCTTATTTTTTAAAAATTAATGTATTTATTTTAATTGGAGGCTAATTACTTTACAATATTGTAGTGATTTTTGCCATATATTGACATGAATCAGCCTATTTTCTTATTTTCCATTGGTTATGAATGTTGGCAAAATAGTCTGCCAAGGATGTTCCTGAAGCAGAGAGGAGGTGATGGTCTGGAAATTGAAGTGCTCAAGGAATGGTGTCAAGGAAGCTGAGAAGTCACCCACATGGACAATAACTTATTCTACATGTCACCAGCTGGCAGGAGAGCAGAAGGATGTGGAGACAGTTGCCTGATTGATCCACGATGAAGCTTTGCCTGATTAAGAGGTCAGTGGGAGCCTGAGTGGGGGGGTGGGGAGTGATAGGGCCAGAAGAGGTGACCTCAAGATGGGGATGCTGGCTGAATCTGCAGGGGACACGATATCGATAACCGGCACTGGGGAGGGCGGTAAGCGCTGACTCTGCCTTGTGGCGCCCTGGAGATACTTGCATCTCTGAGGAGAGCCAGTGACCTGTTTGGGGGGGCCCCTGTATTGTGCTTGTTTCTAAATCCTCAGCCCCTAGAACCTTGCCTGGCTTCAAAGGGCCAACGGGTAATGACATGCCCCTACCCGTGGCAGATAGAGGAGATGGGAATGTACATGCTCCGCACAGCGCTCCTCCTCCCTCACTGCGCTCCTTCTGCAGTCCCGTCTCCTCACTTGACTCCTATAGGATGTCTGGACCCCTGGACTAGCTAGACCTCCTCTGCCTGGAGCGTCCATCACCATGTGCTTTCCCCAAACACCCAGCTCCTGGCTTGCAGCAAACAGTTACTGAGAATCAGCTCAGCAAACAGGGTGACTCTCACTTCCATAGGGACACTCACACAGGCGAAAACACACCAGTGCATGCACAGGGACCAGGACACAGCCCAGGGACCCCAGGCCACAGGACAGGAGATTCAACCATCTGGAACCGCTGTTCACAGCGACAAATGGCCCTGTGTCCTGAAACTGCCCCTCACACCCGCCCAGCAAGGAAATCCTTTAAAAGCAGTGACAGTCTCCACCAGGCCTTCGGGAAAATGTTGGGGCATGAGGCCCAGTGTGGAGACACTGGCTTGTGCTTACTGCAGTTTCTCGGTCACCAGATGCTGAGCCCTGCCTTCAAAAGGAAAAGCGTGTCTGGGGCCTGCTGGAATGCTTTGTCCTGGCCTCCATCTCTGGGACCCCAAATGTTGGCGACATTTATTGGGGAGCAGGGACAGAGGTGGACAAGAGGCCCTGTTGAGAAACATGCTCACTGATGCTGGAGGCCACGAGAGGGCGCCCTGCTAGCCCCGTCTTGGCCCGTCCACCTGGCGGAAATTCCGGGTAATATTCTCCCAGGAGTAGCAGTTTTGACAACACAGGCGCCCCCATAAAGGAAGGAAATAAGCCAGAATCTGGGGGGGACACTTTATTGTCTGTCGGTTGTCTGGAGGCCGCTGGGCTCACTGACTTCCCCCGGAACAGAGCTCCCCTCCATGGCTGTGCTCGTGATAGTCTGTGGCGATGTCCGCCAGCAAGGACAGGAACTCAGAAAAGTCGATCTTCTGGTCCTTATTCTTGTCCTTTTTCTCAAAGATGTTGGACAAGTAATCTCTGCCCCTTTTCTCCTGTGGGAAAAAGCACAAAGCAAGGCACATTCAGCCCCACCAGAGTGATGAGCTGGGAGAAGAGGAAGAGGCAGAGACAGAGAAATGAGGACGCAGCACAGCCCGAAGGTGTCTGGTGTGGCGTTGAGGAGGGGAGGCTGGAAAGAGGTCGGGACACTGACGTTGCCCTGCGGCTCAACAGAGGGTCCTCCCCCGAACGTGAACTTGGATGAGAGTTCACATGGTGAGCAGACTCTGCCCTGAGCTGCCCTGATCAGCGTGCTGGCGGGGGGTCTCCAGCCCCAGACCACCGCCCCCTCCCCCACCAACTCCCTGCAGGTGACCACCTACCTAAGTTCTGCTCTGGGACTCAAAATAAGCCCTACCCTTGTCTGCCTCATGCCAACCCCCTCTTCATTTGACCTATGAGACCTTACTTGCTCTGAGTTCCCTGTTCTTGCTTACCCTGGTAACCTCTTCTTTTTGTAAGCAGTTCAGTTCATTGAATTGTCCAGTTAAATCAGGTCGGTGGGTGAGTTCTTTGTTGTATAAAATGGTCTTAAGTTCTGTCAGTGATGGAATTTCTGTCACCTTCCCTCTGATCTCAAGACCCTAGAGGAGCCTCTTGAGCCTCTCAGGGTCTGAGCGGAAGAGTTTGATTCTCATAAGAAGGTGGGGCCGGTGAGAGGGGCCCATCCACTGCCCTCCAGTTGCAGCGCTTTTTGCTGACTTATCATCAACTACTTATATGCACACATTTTCCTACTTTGCCGCACACATCATCTCTTTACACCCCGATGCAGGACAGGATAGGAAGTTCTACGATGCCCTTTTGCAGATGAGAAAGTGAGGGTCAGAGAATGAGAGCAACTTGTGCAAAGTCACCCAGGACAGGGTCCTCAGTCACACCAGGACCCAGCCGCCACGGGGACCAGGGCCCCACTCACACAGGCACTGAGGAAGTTGGGGAAATTCTCCTTCAGCAGCTGCAGCAGCGCCTCCTTCTCGATGGTGTCATCGCGCCCCGAGTGTTTGTGAAACAGGTCGATCAAGTCTATAATGGGCTGCTCAAGCTGAGAGCCGCTCATCTTGGCTTCAAAAGAGCTGCCAGGAGAGGAGTCAGTGACCTTTTGCATCCTTCCCCCAGGGGAGGGTCCCCAAGTTAGGACACCTGCATGGGGACTGAGCAGCCAGTGAAGCGAGGCTCAGATGGAACAGAAGGAACTGTGCTTCTCCACGTGGTGTGAGGAGTGGCTGAGGAGCTGGAGGGAGTGACCAAGGGTGGGACCTGGGACCCCACAGTTCAGGGTGTCAGCAGGTGAAGGAGATCAGCAGGCTCCGCTGTGGGGAGGACCACGGCGTGTGGAAGCAGAGATGGGGGTCAGCCCCAGGGAGCCTGAGGCAGGACCCAGCAACCAAAGCCTTTGGATGAGCCCACACCCCAGACGGCAGCAAATCCATCTCCTCAGGTTCAGCGCCAGGGTCAGAGTCACGAGGGCAGGACACTGTCACCTCTGATCTGGTCTGAGCCTCCTGGGCTGCTTCAGGAAGACCCCCTAGAGGCCACCCCCCTCCAACACCATAAAACAAGCTCTGCATGAGATGGGCAGAAACACAGCCTTGTCCTGAGCCCTGGTAGGGGTCTTCCTGGACCACCCCTGAGAGAGAAAGAGGGACTGGGGATCAGAATCAGCCTGGGATTTTGAAGTGAAAGGAAATACACAACTCAGTTCTAGGCTGTTGGGTGGAATGTGGGAGATGGGGATCCTTCCAATTTTCTGCAACTCCAAGGCTTGACCTCATTAAAATAAAGAGAATGTCTGACTTCCCTAAGCAGGTTCTTCCCCCAGCAGACAGAGGTCTGGGCTGCCGGGGACCCCAACCAGAGAAACTGGACAGAGCAGCCCCCCCATCCCAGACCTTCCTAAGCAGCCAGGAAATGACCCTGGGTCACACGTGTCAGTATCTAAGACAAACGCCACTGCCTTCTGATGTAGGACAAAGATCCCACTGTTCTGTCAGTAAGAGGACCCACCCAAGGCCTTCTGTCAACGTGGCCAAGACCAGAGCCGAGCCCTGTGTGCAGACGGTCCCCGAGCATTTTCCTGCTGGGGAGCAGGTGGGGAGCTCTGGTTGATCAGTCTTTCTCCCAGGTGGGGGCAGGATGTCTCACCAGGGTAATGGTGAGCGGGGGTCCAGGTCTGGGGTTAAGGCTTTGGCTGGGGCTCCCACTCTCCTCGCGGTGGGTTTTTTGGCCTGAGAAGCAGGTGAGTCCAGAGAAGGAGGAAAGCAAGAGGAGGGGGAAGGTCCTCAGCTCCCACTGGGCACGCATCCACAAGAGCATCGCCGAGGAGCCAGTGGAGGAGCAGGGAGCCTTTGGTCCCCTTGCCACACAGATGGGACCTCAGCAGGGGTGAAGGCACACAGCCCTGTTGGCGGCAGAGTTGCGACTGGACCACAGGCTCCTGCATCCCCTCCCAGAGCTGCATCCCGGCTCCTCCAGGCTGAGCCCTGTGCGCTCCTCCTAGAAAAGGTAGATAGGCCGGAGCAGACTTACCTGATCAGAGGAGACGGCACCAAGGAGGAGGACGAGTGAGATGTGCGCTGGAAGAGACTGGTCCCTTTATAAGGCTTAGCCGGGCTCTTCCCGGGGCTCTTCCCAGAGCCCTGCGGCTCTGTTCGCTCTCTGCTTCCTGGAGCATTGCCCCACTCAGGTGGGTGGGCCACACCCAGGAGGGTGTGCTCAGCCTTTCCCCGGCAGAACCCCAGGACACTGGGTCTTGCACCTCCCAGTGGATCTTGGCTGGCCAACCGGAGAGATGTATTGCAAGAGGACTGGGAATAGAGTAGAGAAAACTGGGTTTCTGGACCTAAAGTGGATGGAATTTTGGACTCTGAAGCTGCATGGTCTCCAGTTTTATTTATTCAGTCCTTCTACAAACTCGGTCTGAGAACAGTAACGCCACCGCCACTCCCTGAGAACTTGAGGTGTGCCAGGGCTCAACATGCCTGCCGGCTCTTGCCCTCTCTTCAGTCCTCACCAGCTGGGCGCTCGATCTGTGGTCTCCATGTCAGAGTGGAAAGTACGTGCTTCAGTATTTCAAGTAAACCGAGACTACACAGCTAGTAGACAGCAGTCAGAACAGATCCCAGAAAAGTCTGGTTCAAATTCTTAGTCTTACTCCTCTAACTAGACTTCTTGTGTCACATCAGGCCCTGGCTTCTGGGACTCAGACCAGAGATGTGAGGTAGGTCACCTCACCGCCACCTTCACACCCAGTCCTCAGTGGATCCTGGGAGGGAGACAGGTGTCAGGACCCACAGTGACAGATGAGGGAACGCAGAGAGGGCAGTGGGCTCGGCCTGGTCGCCTGCTGCTGAGGGGACACTCAGGGTCAGAACCCTGCGTCCTGAGTTCACCTCCTCACTCTTGAATTCCCCTTGCAGCTCCTGGGGCGCCTGGACCACTCAGACCTCACTGTCTGGGTCCAGTGGTGGTGACAGCCATTGAACGATCCTGGGGGCTATGACTTGGGCAAAGTTTCCTCCCAGTCCCTGATGCTGAATTCCTACCTGTCTTCCGTGACCTTTCAACTTCCTCCACGCCAAACAATCTCTTGGGAGTTGGCAGGCAAGCCCAGGGCTCTGCTGTGTCCAAACCTGCTGTTGAAACGCTAGGTGTGGGAAACAAGATGGGGTAGTCAGCGGAGCCCCTCTAGGCTGGTGAGGAAAGGGGCTGACGAATCACGGGCACTGATCATCTTCCTGCTCCCTCTTCCTGAATTTCTTCATATGACACAAGAGTGTCCTGGTTCTTCCGATGAGTCGTCCTCAGGCTCCCTGGGCCTCTGCTGAGCCAGCCTGATGTCACCCTAGGGTGACACCCTAGGATGGGACCTATTTTGGGACCCAGCTTATTCGCCCAAGTAGCTTTCCACCAACTAGGAGAGGTCATAGCAGGGAATGGAGACCCCAAACGGGTGGTCAATATCTGGGACCTCTTGAGGGTTTCTCCATGGAAGCAGCACAGTCCGGGCTTCCCAAAAGATCCCACTTTGGTGGCAGGAGAAAATGAAAAAAACAGCTTGTCATTTTTCTTGTTTGTCTATTTGTTTATTTGTACTTATGTATTATTTATATTTTGAGCGTAGACTCTGTTCTGGATGTGCGTGTAGGGGGAGCAGAGAGAGAAAGATATTGCAGGTGTGGATGGCACTTGAGTGTTGCTCCGTCTCCTGGGGGCACGTGAGTATATCCCCAGTCTACCCTGTGTTGGGGATATACAGTGCGTTGGTGGTGGGAGCAGGGAGAGGGTGGAAGGCCCTGGCCCCAGACCTCAGAGACCGCAGACCTCCTGCAGTTCAGTGGTACTTCCCATGGGCGGCCTCCAGGCAGAGTCATGGTCCCCACATCCTTGCTCATGTTGGTTAGTTTCTCACACTCTCCCCTGGCCACACTCGCTGAGGTCTGGTCCACGTCTCACTCTCACTGGCCCCAATGCCCAGAGCTAGGTGAGAACTCCATGGACACTGGTTGAACCAGCAAGTGAGATATCGTCAGAAAGGTTCAGGGGAAGACTGTTGGAATGCTGAGGTGGGAGAAATCACTCATCAGGTGGGAGAATCAGAGACAGATTGGTTGGGGGCATCCTTTGAATAGCCTTGGAGCATTGCCAGCATCTGACACACTTTGGGGAGGTGGCAGTGAGATGGTGATCAGAGATAGGCACTTGCTCTGTCTGTAGTCATTAGGGTTGTGCTAAGCATTGACCTGGGCTTCCAGCAGCGGTTTGGGTAGGGGCAAGAAGGGAGGGGATAAGGCTGAGGCACTCACTGGAGGGTATCAGGGCACAATGCTGCTTCTCAGTTATCACCCTGGAGGATGGAAACTCTAACGCAGCCCGGAGCCTGTGCTCACCTCCTGAAAAGCTTTCCAGATCTTGACTGGAATGGGTGTGTAGGGGGGATTTACTGTTATTAATTCTGTGACCCTGAGAACCAAAGGAATTCGCTTTCTCTTAGGTCACCTATGCAGACAGTGTTGAGAGGTGACCCTAGGGTTACTTCTGCTCAGATTTGGGACGTTGTGGAGAATCCACTCAAATTTGACATCATTCCTGATCTCCTTCCCAGTCTCTTCAATGTAAGGTTGGTGCATCTAGGCTGAGGCTGGAGAGTGGGAGGAAGTGGCGGGGTCCATTCCCAGAAGGCTCCCTGAGATTCTTATCTACAGACAGCACTGCTCCTATTCTGGCAGTGCCAGTCACAGACCCAGTAGGAGATTCCTGCCCTGAGCAGGGATATTTGATTTTCTATTTCTTTAGCTTCTGCTTGGTGGTGCTACTGAGGACTTGTCACACACAGTTGTCACGTGAGGTTTCTCCAGGGTTGCTGGGATGTCTTTGCTGGTTTCCATGTGAGTACTAATCAGCATATTTTAATTTTTGCAGCTGTGTCTTCTGGTAGGGAAAGCTCCTGAGTTTATCTATACTCTAATTTACATTCTTCTCATTTATTTATACTCTGTTATACCTAACAGAAGCAGAAGATACTAAGAAGAGGTGGCAAGAATACACAGAAGAACTGTACAAAAAAGATCTTCACCACCCAGATAATCACGATGGTGTGATCACTGACCTAGAGCCAGACATCCTGGAATGTGAAGTCAAGTGGGCCTTAGAAAGCATCACTACGAACAAAGCTAGTGGAGGTGAGGGAATTCCAGTTGAGCTATTTCAAATCCTAAAAGATGATGCTGCACTCAATATGACAGCAAATTTGGAAAACTCATCAGTGGCCACGGGACTGGAAAAGGTCAGACTTCATCCCAATCCCAAAGAAAGGCAATGCCAAAGAATGCTCAAACTACCGCACAATTGCACTCATCTCACATGCTAGTAAAGTCATGCTCAAAATTCTCCAAGCCAGGCTTCAGCAATACGTGAACCATGAACTTCCAGATGTTCAAGCAGGTTTTAGAAAAGGCAGAGGAACCAGAGATCAAATTGCCAACATCCACTGGATCATCAAAAAAGCAAGAGAGTTCCAGAAAAACATCTACTTCTGTTCATTGACTAAGCCAAAGCTTTTGACTATGTGAAGTGAAGTGAAGTTGCTCAGTCATGTCCGACTCTTTGCGACCCCATGGACTGGGGCCTACAAGGTTCCTCTGTCCATGGAATTTTCCAGGCAAGAGTACTGGAGTGGGTCGCTATTTCCTGTGTGTATCACAATAAAGTGTGGAAAATTCTGAGAGAGATGGGAATACCAGACCACCTGACCTGCCTCTTGAGAAACCTGTATGCAGGTCAGGAAGCAACAGTTAGAACTGGACATGGAACAACAGACTGGTTCCAAATGGGAAAGAGGAGTACATCAAGGTTGTATATTGTCACCCTGCTTATTTAACTTACATGCAGAGTACATCATGAGAAATGCTGGGCTGAAGGAAGCACAAGCTGGAATCAAGATTGCAGGGAGAAATATCAATAACCTCAGATATGCAGATGACACCACCCTTATGGCAGAAAGTGAAGAGGAACTCAAAAGCCTCTTGACGAAAGTGAAAGAGGAGAGTGAAAAAGTTGGCTTCAAGGTAAACATTCAGAAAACTAAGAACATGGCATCTGGTCCCATCACTTCGTAGCAAATAGATGGGGAAACAGTGGCAGACTTTATTTTGGGGGGCTCCAAAATCACTGCAGATAGCGACTGCAGCCATGAAATTAAAAGACGCTTACTCCTTGGAAGGAAAGTTATGACCAACCTAAACAGCACATTAAAAAGCAGAGACATTACTTTGTCAACAAAAGTCCGTCTAGTCAAGACTATGGTTTTTCCAGTGGTCATGTGTGTATGTGAGAGTTGGACTATAAAGAAAGCTGATCGCCGAAGAATTGATGCTTTTGAACAATGGTGTTGGAGAAGACTCTTGAGAGTCCCTTGGACAGCAAGGAGATCCAACCAGTCCATCTTAAAGGAAATCAGTCCTGGATATTCATTGGAAGGACTGATGTTGAGGCTGAAACTCCAATATTTTGGCCACCTGATGCGAAGAGCTGACTCACTTGAAAAGACCCTGATTTGGGGAAAGATCGAAGGCCGGAGGAGTAGGGGATGACAGAGGATGGGATGGTTGGATGGCATCACTGACTCAATGTACATTAATTTGGGTAAACTCTGGGAGTTGGTTATAGACAGGGAGACCTGGTGTGCTGTGGTTCATTGAGTCACAAAGAGTTGGACACGACTGAGCAATTAAACTGAACTGAATCTTTTCCCAATGCCTACCACCGAGCTTTGCATAAAATCATGTTTTGGGGATAGAAGCATAACAGTGGAGCTTCCATGCCCTCTCTGGGCGTGCCCCTCTCCTGTGCCTCCTGGAAGCCCTCTGAATCCTTTACTTTTGGGATTTTACGGAGTCTTCATCACTTGGGATGATGTATCATTAACTCCATTTTCAGTACTTCTCTCTTAAGAGAATGAAGGAAGAACTGAAAATTTCAAGCTTCTAATCATGGCTTGGTCGTTTCGGTGACCAACCCTCAATCAGCAGCCCACCCAGTCACTTCTTTAAAGCAAAAGACACTCATATCACCCAGAAAAGCACAAGGGTTTCCAGAACCCTGTGTCAGGAGTCAGGGTCAAAGACCAAGTATTAGAACAAAAGATGTTTCTAGTGCAAGGGTTTCAGGAGCTCTGTGCCAGAAACAGGGGGCAGAGACCAATGTATACTTTCTATCATCTCTCAGCTCTAATGAACACAGACTTCTGAATCATTCACTCTGGGGGATAGGGCTGGGGTGGCATGGGATAGAGTAAAAGCTGATTGGTTCTGTCTAATCGGTTGCATTTCTTAATACCAATAATGAAATGTCAGAAAAGGAACGTAAGAAAACAATACCTTTAAAAATTGCAACACCTAAAATAAAATACTTAGGACTAAATCTCACCAAGGAAGTGAAAGACTTAAAGGCTGAGAACTATAAAACATTAATAAAGGCAACTGAAGACAACTCAAAGAAATGGAATTATATCCCATGCTCTTGGATTGGAAGAATTAATATTGTTGAGTAAAGTGAAGTGAAGTCCCTCAGTCATGTCCGACTCTTTGCAACCCCATGAACTGTAGCCCACCAGGCTTCTCCGTCCATGGGATTTTCCAGGCCAGAATACTGAAGTGGGTTGCCATTTCCTTCTCCAGGGGGTCTTCCCGACCCAGGGATCAAACGCAGGTCTCCCGCATTGCAGGCAGACGCTTTACCCTCTGAGCCAGCAGGGAATGGTCTTAAAAGCTTTTGCACAGCAAGGGAAGCCATAAAGAAGTGAAAGACAACCCTCAGGATGAAGCAACTGATGAGGGACTCATCTCCAAAATATACAAACAGCTCATGCATCTCAGTATCAGAAAAGCAAACAACCCAGTGAAAAAAAATGGGTGGGAGATCTAAATAGGCATTTCTCTGAAGAGCTCATAAAGATAGCCAACAAACACACGAAAAGATGCTCAGCCTTACTAATAGTGAGAGGCAAATCAAAACTACAAAGAGGTGTTGCCTTACACTGGTGAGAATGGCTGCCATAAAAAAAATCTACAAACAACAAATCCTGGAGAGGAAGTGGAGAAAAGGGGACCCTTCTATACTGTTGGTGGGAATGTAAATTGGTACAGCCACTATGGAGAACAACATGGAGGCGCCTCAAAAAATCAACAATAGAATTATCATATGACTCAGCAACGCCACTCCTGGACATATACCTGGAGAAAGTAATAATTCAAAAGGATACATGCACCCCAATGCAGCACAATTTACAACAGCTAGGACCGGAAGCACCCTAAATGTCCATCAACAGAGGAGTGGGTAAAGAAGATGTGGTATATGTAATAGAATACTACTCACCCATTTGCAGAGACATGGATAGGCCTAGAGCCTGTTATACAGAGTGAAATAAGTCAGAAACAGAAAAACAAATATCATATAATAATATCACTTATATATGGAATCTAGAAAAATGGCACAGATGAACTATTCACAAAGCAGAAATAGAGAGACAGATGTAGAGAAAACTTATGGATATCAGAGTGGTAAGGAGGGGAGGTGAAGTACATTGGGAAGCTGGGATTGACATATATACACTACGTATAAAATGTTGAGTTTCAATCCAGCTTTCACTCTCCTCTTTCACCCTCATCTAGAGGTTCTTTAGTCCCTCTGCACTTTCTGCCGTTAGAGTGGTATCATCTGCCTTTCTGAGGCTGTTGGTACTTTTCCTGGCAGTCTTGATTCCAGCCTGTGATTCATCCAGCCTGGCCTTTTGCATAATGTACTCTGTGCTGTGCTTAGTCGCTCAGTCATGTCTGACTCTTTGTGATCCCGTGAACTGTAGCCTGCCAGGTTCCTCTGTCCATGGGGATTCTCCAGGCAAGAATACTGGAGTAGTTTGCCATGCCTTCCTCCAGGGGATCTTCCAGCCCTGAGATTGAACCTAGGCTTCCCACATTGCAGGCATATTCTTTACCATCTGAGCCACCAGGGAAGCCCAAGAATACTGGAGTGGGTAGCCTATCTCTTCTCCAGGGTATCTTCTGGACCCAGGAATTGAACTGGGGTTTCCTGCATTGCAGGTGGATTCTTTACCAGCTGAGCTACCAGGGAAGCCCATAATGTATTCTGCATAGAAGTTAATTAGCTGAGTGACAATAAACAGCCTTGACGTATGCCTTTGCCAATTTTGAACCTGTCAGTTGTTCCATGTCCGATTCTAATTGTTGCTTCTTTACCCACATACAGGTTTCTCAGGAGACAGGTAAGGTGGTCTGGTATTCTCATCTTTTTAAGAATTTTCCAGTTTGTTGTGATCCACACAGTCATAGACTGCAGCATAGTTAACGAAGCAGATGCTTTTATGGAATTCCCTTGTTTTCACTATGATTCAATGAATGCTGGCCATTTGATGTTTGGTCCCTCTACCTTATCTAAACCCAGCTTGTACATCTGGAAGTTCTCAGTTTATGTACTACTGAAGCCTAGCTTGAAGGATTTTCAGCATAACCTTGCTATCATGTGAAATGGGTGAAATTGTATTGTAATTTGACCATTCTTTGGCATTGCCTTTCTTTGGACTGGAATGAAAACTGATCTTTTCCAGTCCTGTGGCCACTGCTGAGTTTTCTAAATTTCCTGACAGATTGAGTGCAGCAGTTTCACAGCATCATCTTTTAGGATTTGAAACAGCTCAGCTGGAATTTCATCACTTCCACTACCTTTGTTAGTAATAATGCTTCCTAAGATTCGCTTCCAATGAAGCGAATTGGAAGGACTGATGCTAAAGCTGAAACTCCAATACTTTGGCCACCTCATGCGAAGAGTTGACTCACTGGAAAAGACTCTGATGCTGGGAAAGGTTGGGGGCGGGAGGAGAAGGGGACGACAGAGAATGAGATGGCTGGATGGCATCACCGACTCGATGAAAATGAGTTTGAGTGAACTCCGGGAGTTGGTGATGGACAGGGAGGCCTGGCATGCTGTGATTCATGGGGTCACAAAGAGTCGGACAGGACTGAGCGACTGAACTGAACTGAAGATTCGCTTGACTTCACACTCCAGGATATCTGGCTCTAGATGAGTGACCACACCATTGTGGTTATCAGGATCATTAAGACTTTTTTTTGTATAGTTCTTCTGTGTATTTTTGCCACCTCTTCTCAATCTCTTCTGCTTCTGTTAGGTCCTTACCATTTCTGTTCTTTATCATGCCCATCCTTGCATGAAATGTTCCCTTTATATTTTCCCTCCGATTTTCTAGAAGAGATTGCTAGTCTTTCTCATCCTTTTGTTTTCCTCTATTTCTTTTCATTGTTCATTGAAGAAGACCTTTTTACGTCTCCTTACTGTTCTCTAGAACTCTGCATTCAATTGGGTATACCTTTTCCTTTTTCCTTTGCCTTTCCCTTCTCTTCTTTCCTCAGCTATTCGTAAAGCCTTCTCAGACAACCACTTCACCTTCTTGCGTTTCTTTTACTTTAGGGTGGTTTTGGTCACTACCTCCTGTACAATGTTACTAACTTCTGTCCATAGTTCTTCAGGCGCTCTGTCTACCAGATCTAATCCCTTGAATCTATTCGTTACCTTCACTGTATAATCATAAAGGATTTGATTTAGGTCATACCTGAATGGTCTAGTGATTTTTCCTACTTTCTTCAATTTAAGCCTGAATTATGCAATAAGGAGTTGATGATCTGAGACATAGTCAGCTCCAGGTCTTGTTTTTGCTGACTGTATAGAGTTTTTTCCATCTTTGGCTGCAAAGAACATAATCAGTTTAATTTAGGTATTGACTATCTGGTGATGTTCATGTGTAGTCATCTCTTGTGTTGTTGGAAGAGGGTGTTTGCTATGACCAGCATGTTCTCATGACAAAACTTTGTTAGCCTTTGCTCTGCTTCATTTTTTACTCCAAGGTCAAACTTGTCTGTTATTCTGGGTATCTCTTAACTTCCTACTTTTGCAATCCAATTCCCTATGATGAAAAAGACGTCTCCTTTTTTTTTATTATTATTATTATTGTTAGTTTTTGAAGGTGTTGTAGGTCTTCATAGAACTGGTCAACTTCAGCTTCTTAGGCATCAGTGGTTGGGGCATAGACTTGGATTACTGTGATGTTGAATGGTTTGCCTTGGAAACGAACTGAGATCATTTTGTAGTTTTTGAGGTTGCACCCAATATTGCATTTTGAACTCTTGTTGACTACGAGGGCTACTCCATTTCTTCTAAGGGATTCTTGACCACAGTAGTAGATGTAATAGTCATCTGAATTAAATTTGCCCGTTTCCATCCATTTTAGTTCACCGATTCCTAAAATGTCAGTGTTCAATCTTGCCATCTCCTGCTTGACCACGTACAATTTACCCTGATTAATGGACCTAAACTTCCAAGTTCCTATGCAATATTGTTCTTTATAGCATCGGATTTCACTTTCACCACAAGACACAGCCACAACTGAGTGTTTCTGCTTTGACCCAGTCCCTTCATTCTCCCTGGAACTATTAGTAATTT
Source organism: Moschus berezovskii (assembly GCF_049115385.1). Lineage (NCBI taxonomy): Eukaryota > Metazoa > Chordata > Mammalia > Artiodactyla > Moschidae > Moschus > Moschus berezovskii. Next base: position 108,014,947 of record NC_142463.1, on the reverse strand, counting down.
CCCCTTGCTCTTCCCCAGTAGCATACTGGACACCTTCTGACCTGGGTGCTCATCTTCCAATATCATTTCTGTTTACCTTTTCATACTATTTATGGGGTTCTTGTGGCAAGAATACTGGAATGAGTTGCCATTTCCTCCTCCAGTGGACGACTGAAGCTTATGTCAGAGCTCTTCACTATGACCCGTCCATCTTGGGTGGCCCTGCCTGGTATGACTCATAGCTTCATTGAGCTATGACAAGGCTGTGAACCATGAAGGTGCAGAAAGTGAAATGAAAAAGCCTCTTGATGAGGGTGAAAGAGGAGATCATGGTAACTGGTCCCATCACTTCATGGCAAATAGAAGGGGAAAAAGTGGAAGCAGTGACAGATTTGATTTTCTTGGGCTACAAAATCACTGTGGATGGTGACTGCAGCCATGAAATTAAAAGACGCTTGGTCCTTTTAAGGAAAGCCATGACAAATCTAGACAGCATATTAAAAAGCAGAGACATCACTGTGATGATAAAGGTCTGCATAGTCAAAGGTATGGTTTTTCCAGTAGTCATGTATGGACATGAGAGTTGAACCATAAAGAAGGCTGATTGCCAAAGAGTTGATGCTTTTGAACTGTGGTGCTCTTGAGAGTCCTTTGGACTGCAAGGAGGTCAAACCAATCAATCCTAAAGGAAATCAACCCTGCATATTCACTGAAAGGACTGTTGCTGAAGCTGAAGCTTCAATACTTTGACTAACTGATGTGAAGATCTGACTCATTAGAAAAGATCCTGATGCTGGGAAAGATAGAAGGCAAAAGGAGAAGTTGGCAGCAGAGGATGAGATGGTTAGATAGCATTACTGACTCAGTGGAAGTGAATTTGAACAAAATCTGGAGGATAGTGGAGGACGGAGGAGTCTGGCATGCTGCAGTCCATGGGGTCACAAAGAAACAGGTGTGACTTAGTGACTGAACAGCAACAACAAATGCATACAATAGAGAATCACTGAGGACCTGCAGTACAGCACAGGGAGCGCTACTCAGTACTCTGTGGTGACCTAAATGGGAAGAAATCTAAAAAAGAGGGCATGTGTACATACATGTAACTGATTCACCTTGTTATACAGCAAAAATGAAGACAACATTGTAAAGTACTTACACGCCAATAAAAATTTTAAAATGCCCTACTACCCAAAGAAATGGAGTAGGAAATGGCAACCCACCCCAGTATTCTTCCCTGGAGAATCCCATGGATGGGGGAGCCTCATGGGCTACAGTCCATGGACTCACAAAGAGTTAGTCACGACTGAGTGACTTAGCATGCACACACGCCCTGAAAGCAATCTACAGTTTTAATATGACCCCTATCAAATTACCCATGATATTTTCCACAAAACTAGAAAAAAATAATCCTAAAATTCATACGGACCTATAAAAGACCAAGGATTGCCAAACCAAACCTGGAGAAAAAGAATAAAGCAGGAGGTATAATCATCTCAGACTTCAGACAATACTACAAAGCTACAGTAATCAAAATAGCATGGTATTGGTACAAAAACAGACATATGGATCAATGGAACAGAATGGGGAGCCTAGAAATAAACCCACACACCTGTGGTCAATTAGTCTTTGACAAAGGAGTTAAGAATATACAACAGGAAAAGAAAAACAGTCTCTTCAGCAGGTCATGTTGGGAAAGTTGGACAGCCACATGTAAATCAATGAAGTCAGAACACACCCTCACACCATACACAAAAATAAAATAAATTCAAAATGGCATAAAGACTTAAACATAAGATGTGACAACATAAAACTCCTAGAAGAGAGTATACGAAAAATATTCTCTGATATAAATCATACCAATATTTTCTTAGATCAACCTCCCAAAGAGCAGCAATAGCAAAAATAAACAAGTAGGATCAAACCAAACTTGCAACCTTTTTCACAACAAAGGAAATCATAAACAAAATGAAAAGACAACCGGTAGAATGGGAGAAAATATTATTAAATGATGTGACAAACCAAGGGCTTGCTTTTTAAAATATATAAACAGCTCATGCAACTTGACAACAACGTCAACAACAACAATAAAACCAATTGAAAAGTGGGCAGCAGACCTAAAGAGACATTTCTTCAAAAAAGGAATACAGATGGCCAATAGGCACATGAAAAGATGCTCAGCATTAGTAATATAACATTATAACATTAGTTGTTAGGGAAATGAAGATCCAAACTACAAGATACCACCTTGCACTGGTCAGAATGGTTGTCATTAAACAGTTTACAAATAACAAATGCTGGAGTTTGTCTGTAGTAAAGGGAGCCCTCTTACGCTTTAGTGGGAATGTATGTTGGTGCAGTCACTTTGGAAAACAGTATAGAAGTTCCTTAGAAAAGTAAAAACAGAATTACCGTGTGATCCAGCAATTCCACTCCTGTGCATATATCCAGATAAAACTATAATTCAAAAATAGAATTCAACAGTGCTGCTATGAACATAAGAACAAGTGTTTCTATGGTCATAGCAGCACTATTCACAATAGCCAAGACATGGAAACAGCCTAAATGTCCATCGATAGATGAATGGATAAAGAAGACATGGTACATATATACAACGGAATGCTACTCAGCCATGAAAAAAAATGAAATAATGCCATTTGAAGCAGCATGGATGCAGCTAGAGATTACCATACTAAGTGACATGTCAGAAAGAGAACAACCAATGCCATATGATATTACTTCTTTGTGGAATCTAAAATATCTACAAATGAACCTATCCATGAAAGAGAAACAGACTCACAGACAGAAAATAGACTTGTGGTTGCCAAGGGGGAGGGATGCTCCTGTGGGGGAAGGATAACTTGCGAGTTTGGGATTAGCAGATGTAAACTGGTATATATAAAATGGATAAGCAACAAGGTCCTATTATATAGCAAAGGGAATTACATTTAATATCCTGTGATAAACTATAGTGGAAGAGAATATGAAAAAGAATGTTTGTATATGTATAACTAAGTCACTTTGCTGTATACCATTAATTAACACAACATTGCAATTTAACTATACCTCTATAAAAAATAAATTAAAATAACCATGTCCGCCTTTTGATTTAATCCCCCACCTAAAGATCAGCTGTCTTGTCCTTCAAGTGCTTGTCCTTACGCTGATTGAAAAATTCTGTGCCAAGATCCTTTTCTTTTTAGTACTTCTACCGACAGAAGCTAGCTGCAAACACTTCCGCAGAAACTGGAGACTTTGCTCTCTAATGAATCATTCCTTCTTTCTCTCTTTCTTCCATCTTGAGCCTTGTGTACAGGGGTGGGAATGTAAGGAAGGTGCCTCTGCCTCCACTTGCTTTCTGTTAAAACCAGGGCCCTACAGTGACTTTGTTATATGGGTGGGTCGGTTCCCTAATATGCCCCTTGAGCCTGTCCGTTTCATTCTTGATGTGACTCTTCCCATGATATAAGCCTCCAAACAGGTTGGTGAGCTCCCCCAGGATTCTGGTTCTGTTCTGACCATAGCTTGGATCATCCCTTGAGCACCCCAGACTTAAGGGCCCTGGGTTAATGGGTGATAGGATGACAAGTTAGGGTGGCAGTAGAGGAAGCTGGGTACTGATTTGCAGCTTCTGGCTCCAAGGGGTGTTGTTCTTATCTCTATGGCCTCTCCTCAGCCCTGTGTACCCTGCACCCAGAACCTACAATTCCCAACCCCACAGCTCAGCCTGGTTCCCCTACTCCAACTCTTCCATGGCCGGCACCATCTTCTCCTGGGCTCACAGTTCTAGGCCTTCAGCCTTTATCCCTCATCCCTCCTATTTACGGAGCTTCCTACCAAATCATCTCTATCAAAGGAAAAGCAAGTCTGTGGTTTTTCTTTTTAGCTTTATTTCTATCCCCCCCCCCACAGCCCTCACCTCTCATTCTTCTTTCCTACAGGTTCTCAGTTTGGTGTATACACCCATGCCGCTGCCTTGTCAGCCTCGGCCAGTTGACAGCAAAGGTGAGTCACACTGTCCAAGGAGGCCACCAGGGACCTGGTCACCCTTTTCCACAAATGCATGGAAAACAAGCCCAAATCAGTCAGAGAGGAAAAGTCTGAAGAAAGACCATTTTCCTGACTATCTAGTTATCTTTATGAGTGGGATTGGATCTGGGGGGTGGGCTGTCTCTCAGAGACTCCCAGAGAGGGAGATGGGCTAGAGGCATTGGGGTGGCCCTCAGAGAATCTGGGTTCACCGAGCAACTCTCAGGTTGAGCACCTGCCTGGCTGCTCCTGCACCCCACTTGACATCCCAGCATCCCTGTGGGACTAGTGTTCCTTTTGCCTTGTTTAAGGAATCTTTGCCTACCTACCCCAAGGTCTTGATATTTTTCTGTTACAAGAGTTTTATTCCTTTACTTTTCACCTTTAGACCTGCAGTCCACTTGGAATTTTTGTTGGCTTGTGAGGTCAAGTTGCATTTTTTTTTTTTCATGTGAGTATCCAACTGATCCAGTCCAGTGTGTTGAAAAGCTTTCCTTTTCCTATGGCTCAGCAGTGCTTCTTTTGCCGTAGAACAAGTATATTGTATTACATATGCCTTTTTCTCGGTTCTCCATTTACTTCTGTTGACCTGAAACAAATAGACTACCAGACATTTCTCCAGCAAAGCTGTATTTCTTTGGGATCAGCAGCAAATTGCAGTTGAGTCTGCAACCATAGAGAGTCATGGGCAAATTCCTGACATCAAGTGAAGAAGGATGATTTTATAGGGAAGATAAAGAAGCTGGGAAACTGTAGCAAAATAAAAGAGAACAGGTCTTTTTCACAGTTAAGTCCTTGACAGGAAAGAAGTCTTTCTTAATGTTAAGTTCAGTTCAGTCGTTCAGTCGTGTCCGACTCTTTGCGAACCCATGAATCACAGCACGCCAGGCCTCCCTGTCCATCACCAACTCCCGGAGTCCACCCAAACCTATGTCCATCGAGTCGGTGATGCCATCCAGCCATCTCATCCTCTGTCGTCCCCTTCTCCTCCTGTCCCCAATCCCTCCCAGCATCAGGGTCTTTTCCAGTGAGTCAACTCTTCGCATGAGGTGGCCCAAGTATTGGAGTTTCAGCTTCAGCATCAGTCCTTCCAGTGAACACCCAGGACGGATCTCCTTTAGCCTCTGCCATTGTCACAGTCTGAGGGCTCCCCCTGCTGGAGTCCCAACTCTACTTAATTGAGGATTCTGTTTATCAGCTTTTTTACTATTCTGTCAGTCTAGATTCACAGTGTCTTAGTTATGGCAGCTATTATAATAAACCTTAACCAACATCTAGTGTTATAAACCCTCCAACTCTCCTTTTCTTAATTGCTTTGGCTATTCTTGGGGCTTACTTGGTGGCTCAGACAGTAAAGAATCTGCCTGCAATGCAGGAGACCTAGGTTTGATCCCTGGGTTGGGAAGATCCCCTGAAGAAGGGAATGGCAACCCACTCCAGTATTCTTGCCTGGTGAATCCCAAGGACAGAGGAGACTGATGGGCTATAGTCCATGGGGTCGCAAAGAGTTGGATATGACTGCGTGATTAACATTCATTCATTTATTCATTTATAATGAGAACTGGCACAAGTCCCAAATGGAGCCTCATATTTAACCAGTGTAATCAGATTCAGCCTCTGATGAATATGGCCATCAGATTCATCATCTGGCCATATTTATTTACTTTTAAAAGTAATTGTTTGAATTCCTCTCCCCACCCAACCAGAAATCTAATATTATTCTCTTGGGGTCTTTACCTATCCTTGAATTGTCTAAAACCCTGAGTCCTTCAAGGCCAATCGGGGTGAATCTTTTTCTACCAAAGTCCTTTGATGCAATGACTGCTGCCTGCCACAAGGTGTCGTTTTCAATGGCTGGACTCCACAATCAGAAAGACGTTGAAAACTGGGATGTTTGTGAAGGCTAGGATTGTGTCCTAGTGGTGATAGGTATACATGTTTGGCACCAAGTTTGTGGTTCTTTTCTAAGTACACTACCTTAAAGATTTGTGTAGGGGTCTGTCTCTACCTCCAGACTATGAGCTTCTAGAAGGCAGAATATTAAACAATTTATTACTGAGGAATATTTGACAAAAATGATATATATTTAAAGTATGCAATTTGATGATTTGATATACATAATGCATTGTGAAATAACCACCATAATCAAGCTAATTAACATATTAATCATATATATTATATATATTTGCTTCGCTAATGGCTTAGCAGTAAAGAATCTGCCTGCAATGCAGGAGACACAAGAGATGTGTGTTTATTCTCTGGGTAGGGAAGATCCCTTGGAGGAGGAAATGGCAACCCAGTCCAGTATTCTTGCCTGGAAAATCCCACGGACAGGAATCTGGAGGGTTACAGTCCAAAGAATTGCAAAGAGTTAGACACAACTGAGCACACACACATATATATATATATATTAATAAATATATATATAAAGTTTTAAAATTTTTTCCTGCATGAGAACACTTATCATCTACCTTCTAGGAAAATTTCAAGTGTACAGTAAAGAACTGTTAATTGTAGCCACATTTTTTTTACATTAGCTCTTTAGAATTTACTCATTTTTCTTGGGTGAAACTTTGTATCCCTTGACCAACTTCTTCCCATTTCCCTCTCCCTTAATTCCCTGGTAATCACCTTTCTACTCCTTTTCTTTGAGTTCAGCCCTTTTCAGTTCAGTTCAGTCAGTCAGTCGTGTCTGACTCTTTGCGACCCCATGAACCGCAGCACGCCAGGCCTTCCTGTCATCACCAACTCCCGGAGTTCACCCAAACCCATGTCCATTGAGTCAGTGATGCCATCCAACCATCTCATCCTCTGTTGTCCCCTTCTCCTCCTGCCCTCAATCTTTCCCAGCATCAGTGTCTTTTCAAATGAGTCAGTTCTTTGCATTAGGTGGCCAAAGGATTGGAGTTTCAGCTTCAGCATCAGCCCTTCCAATGAATATTTAGACTGATTGGAAGGGGATGAACTGGTTGGATCTCCTTGCAGTCCGAGGGACTCTCATGAGTCTTCTCCAACACCACAGTTCAAAAGCATCAATTCTTTGGCGCTCAGCTTTCTTCACAGTCCAACTCTCACATCTGTACATGACTACTGGGAAAAAACATAGCCTTGACTAGATGGACCTTTGTTGACAAAGTAATGTCTCTGCTTTTCAATATGCTGTCTGGATTGGTCATAATCCTTCTAAGGAGCAAGCGTCTTTCAATTTCATGGCTGCAATCACCATCCACAGTGATTCTGGAGCCCAGAAAAATAAAGTCAGCCACTGTTTCCACTGTTTTCCCATCTATTTGCCATGAAGTGACGGGACCGGATGCCATGTTCTTAGTTTTCGGAATGTTGAGCTTGAAGCCGACTTTTTCACTCTCCTCTTTCACTTTCATCAAGAGGCTCTTTAGTTCTTCTTCACTTTCTGCCATAAGGGTGGTGTCATCTGCATATCTGAGGTTATTGATATTTCTCCTGGCAATCTTGATTCCAGTCTGTGCTTCCTTCAGCCCAGCATTCCTCATGATGTACTCTGCATATAAGTTAAATATGCAGGGTGACAATATACAACCTTGACGTACTCCTTTTCCTATTTGGAACCAATCTGTTGTTCCATGTCCAGTTCTAACTGCTGCTTCCTGACCTGCATACAGGTTTCTCAAGAGGCAGGTCAGGTGGTCTGGTATTCCCATCTCTTTCAGAATTTTCCACAGTTTATTGTGATCCACACAGTCAAAGGCTTTGGCATAGTCAATAAAGTAGAAATAGATGTTTTTTTCTGGAACGCTCTTGCTTTTCTGATGATCCAGAAGATGTTGGCAATTTGATCTCTGGTTCCTCTGCCTTTCCTAAAACCTGCTTGAACATCTGGAAGTTCACAGTTCACGTATTGCCTAAGTCTGACTTGGAGAATTTTAAGCATTACTTTGCTAGCGTGTGAGATGAGTGCAATTGTGCGGTAGTTTGAGCATTCTTTGGCATTGCCTTTCTTTGGGATTGGAATGAAAACTGATCTTTTCCAGTCCTGTGGCCACTGCTGAGTTTTCCAAATTTGCTGGCATATTGAGTGCAGCACTTTCACTGCATCATCTCTCAGGATTTGAAATAGCTCAACTGGAATTCCATCACCTCCACTAGCTTTGTTTGTAGTGATGCTTCCTAAGGCCCATTTGACTTCACATTCCAGCCCTTTTAGATGAGACATATAGTGCGATCATGCAGTATTTGTCCTTCTGTGTCTGGTTTGTTTCATTTAGCATGACCTTCTCTAGGCTCATTCATGTTGCTGAAAACGGCAAGATCTCTTTCTTTTTTTAATGGCCGGACAATGTTCCATTGTATACACGTATCATGTTTTCTTTATCCGTTCACTTGTCTATGGACATTTTTTTAAAGTTATTTATTTATTTTTGGTTGTGCTGGGTTGCTGCATGTGGGCTTTCTCTGGTTGCACTGAACACGGGCTACTCTTGATTGTGGTGCCCTGGCTTCTCTGCGATGGCTTCTCTTGTTGGGGAGCAGAGGCATTAGGCGTGTGGGCTCCAGTAGTTGTAGTCTGTGGGCGGGCTCTACTGCACACAGGCTTCAGTTTGTGACTCAGGGGCTTAGTTGCTGATTGGCACGTGGAATCTTCCCAGACCAGGGGTCGAACCCGTGTCCCCAGCATTGGTGGATTCTTATCCATTGTACCACCAGGAATCCATGTCTATGGACATTTGGGTTTTAGCATATTTTGGCTACATGAATAATGCTGAAATAAACACAGGAATGCAGATATCTCTTTGAGATCCTGGTTTCATTTCCTTTGAATATATATTCAGAAGTAGGATTGCTGGATCATAGGTAATCTTATCTTTAAGTTTTGAGGAAACCTCCATTATTTTCCATGAAATCTATACCAATATCAATTCAGTTCAGTTCAGTCGTTCAGTTGTGTCTGACTCTTTGCAACCCCATGAATCACAGCACGTCAGGCCTCCCTGTACATCACCAACTCCATACAGATTCTCCAAAACAGTATATAAGGATTTGCTTTTCTCCACATCTTCACCAGCATTTGTTACCTTTTGTCTTTCTGATAGAAATCCCTCTGACAGGTATGAAGTTTTATGTTACTGTGGTTTTGAGCTGCATTTCCTATTTAACTATTGAAATTGAACGCTTCTTCATATACCTTCTGGCTATTTGTATGTATTCCTTTGAGAAATATAAATTCAGATTCTTTGCCTGGGGGATATTAGTTTTTTGGCTGTTGAGCTGTATGAATTTCTTATTTATTTTCAATATTAACCCTTTATCAAATATATGGTTTGCAAATATTTTCTCCTATTCTGGTTTCCTTTTCACTCTGTTGGTTGTTTCCTTTGCAGTGCAGAGCTTTTTAATTTAATGCAATCCCACTTGTCTTAGCTTTTGTTGCCTGTGATTTGGGGGTCCATATTAAAACATTATTACCCAGACCAATATCAAGAAGCTTTCCCCCTATGTTTTTTTCTAGTAGTTTTACAGTTTCAGGACTTACATTTAAGTCTTTAATCCTTCTTTAGTTGATTTTTGTATATGATGAGATCATGGTTTGTTGAGGTCCTTTAATGGACCGGAACCTGGTGGTCCGGAAACGACGATAAGAAAGTTAGAGAGAGAAAGAGGCTGATATTCCTTGCTTTACAGAGAAAACCAATCAAGCTCTTGACACAGAGCTTCCGTCGCTCACGAAGGCACCGGGCGCCCTCTCGAGGAGGTGAAGGCACAGTGCGCCTTCTCGAGAGATTCTTAGAAGCCCAGGCAGGAGTGAGCACTACGTGTTTCTATGCTCCAGAGAATTAGCCTTAGGGAGTAGAGAGAGAGAGAAAGAAAGACACGGGGACCCAAGCTCTGATGGAACAAGTGTGTTTTATTCAACATGGTGCGGATATATATACTATCTTCAGTTCAGTTCAGTCGCTCAGTCGTGTCCGACTCTCTGCGACCCCATGAATCACAGCACGCCAGGCCTCCCTGTCCATCACCAACTCCCGGAGTTCACTCAAACTCATGTCCATAGAGTCGGTGATGCCATCCAGCCATCTCATTCTTTGTCGTCCCCGTCTCCTCCTGCCCCCAATCCTTCCCAGCATCAGAGTCTTTTCCAGTGAATCAACTCATCACATGAGGTGGCCAAAGTATTGGAGTCTCAGCTTTAGCATCAGTCCTTCCAATGAACACCCAGGATTGATCTCCTTTAGAATGGACTGGTTGGATCTCCTTGCAGTCCAAGGGACTCTCAAGAGTCTTCTCCAACACCACAGTTCAAAAGCATCAATTCTTCGGCGCTCAGCTTTCTTCACAGTCCAACTCTCACATCCATACATGGCCACTGGAAAAACCATAGCCTTGACTAGACGGACCTTGATTGGCAAAGTAATGTCTCTGCTTTTAAATATGCCATCTAGGTTGGTCATAACTTTCCTTCCAAGGAGTAAGCGTCTTTTAATTTCATGGCTGCAATCAGCATCTGCAGTGATTTTGGAGCCCAAAAAAATAAAGTCTGACACTGTCTCCAGTGTTTTTCCATCTATTTCCCATGAAGTGATGGGACCAGATGCCATGATCTTTGTTTTCTGAATGTTGAGCTTTAAGCCAACCTTTTCACTCTCCTCTTTCACTTTCATCAAGAAGCTTTTTAGTTCTTCTTCACTTTCTGCCATAAGGGTGGTGTCATCTGCATATCTAAGGTTATTGATATTTCTCCCGGCAATCTTGATTCCAGCTTGTGCTTCTTCCAACCCACAAGCTACTATTTTCAGCAAAGATAAAGATCAAAAGTCCAGACTTACAAATTATCAAGGAAACACAAGGCCATCCGTATCAAAGAGAGAGGGTTGTAAATAATCACTTTTACCATATGGTTCATAAAAAGGAAAAGGGTTGTATGTAGTTACTTATCACCATATGGAAAAACTACTGAAGGAAATTCATGCATTCCTCAGCCCCGGGAGCAGTTTGCCAACTCCTCTTAATTCCTGAATATTCAGGAATTAATAAGGAATAGAGGATTCATGACAGATCCAAAACAGCACACAGGAAGCCTCCTGTTAAATGCTTCCTGAGAGTGGTTCCTTTTTCTGCATGTTGATATTCAATTTTCTCAACACCATTTTTTAAAGAGACTGATTTTTCCTCATTTTGTGTTCTTGGCACTCTTGTTGCAGATCAGCTGACTTTAAGGCGTGGATTTATTTCTGGACTCTGCATTCTGTTTCATTCATCTATATGTCTCCTCTTATGCCAGTATCATACTGTTTTGATTACTGTAGTGTTGTAATGAATTTTGAAATCATCAAATGTCTTTAGCTTTGCTCTTATTGCTCAAGATTGCTTTGGTTATTCAGGGTCTTTTACAGTTCCATACAAATTTTAGGATTGTTTGTCTATTTCTGTAAGGAATGTCACTAGGATTTTGATAGGGATTGCATTGACTCTATAGATCACTCTGGTTAGGATGGACATTTTAACAATATTAATTCTTCCAGTCCACGAGCAAAGGATATCTTTCCTTTTGTCTGTGTTTTTAAAAATTTCCTTAATAAATATTTTATAGGTTCTCAGAGTTCAAGTTTTTCACCTGTTGTTGTTTCCTAAGTATTTCATTCCTTTTGTTGCTGTTGTGAATGAGATTACTTTCTTCTTTTCCCTTTTGGATAGCTTATTGTTTGTGTATAGAAATACAGTGGATTTCATATGTTTATTTCATATCCTGTAACTTTATTGAATTAGTTTATTATTTATAACAGGATTTTTGTAGGTGTTTAGGAATACCAGACCACCTGACCTGCCTCTTGAGAAACCTGTACGCAGGTCAGGACGCAACAGTCAGAACTGGACATGGAACAACAGACTGGTTCCAAATAGGAAAAGGAGTACGTCAAGGCTGTATATTGTCACCCTGCTTATTTAACTTCTATGCAGAGTACATCATGAGGAACGCTGGGCTGGAAGAAGCACAAGCTGGAATCAGGATTGCCGGGAGAAATATCAATAACCTCAGATATGCAGATGACACCACCCTTATGGCAGAAAGTGAAGAGGAACTCAAAAGCCTCTTGATGAAAGTGAAAGAGGAGAGTGAAAAGGTTGGCTTGAAGCTCAACATTCAGAAAACAAAGATCATGGCATCTGGTTCCATCACTTCATGGGAAATAGATGGAAAAACAGTGGAGACAGTGTCAGATTTTATTTTTTTGAGGCTCCAAAATCACTGCAGATGCTGATTGCAGCCATGAAATTAAAAGACGCTTACTCCTTGGAAGGAAAGTTATGACCAACCTAGATGGCATATTAAAAAGCAGAGACATTACTTTGCCAACTAAGGTCCGTCTAGTCAAGGCTATGGTTTTTCCCGTGGCCATGTATGGATGTGAGAGTTGGACTGTGAAGAAGGCTGATCGCCGAAGAATTGGTGCTTTTGAACTGTGGTGCTGGAGAAGACTTTTGAGAGTCCCTTGTACTGCAAGGAGATCCAACCAGTCCATTCTAAAGGAGATCAATCCTGGGTGTTCATTGGAGGGACTGATACTAAAGCTGAAACTGCAATACTTTGGCCGCCTCATGCGATGAGTTGATTCACTGGAAAAGACTCTGATGCTGGGAAAGGTTGGGGGCAGGAGGAGACGGGGACGACAGAGAATGAGATGGCTGGATGGCATCACCGACTCTATGGACATGAGTTTGGGTGAACTCCGGGAGTTGGTGATGGACAGGGAGGCCTGGCGTGCTGTGATTCATGGGGTCGCAGAGAGGCGGACATGACTGAGTGACTGACCTGAACTGAAGTATATCATCTTGCTATCTGCAAACAGATACTTTTATTTCTTCTTGTCCTATTTGGATGCCTTTTATTTCCTCTTCTGGTCTAATTTCTCTAACTAGAACTTCCATTGTTATGTTGACAAGAAGTGACAAGAGTAAGCCTCCTTGCCTTATGCCAGATCTTAGAGGGAAAGCTTTCAGTTTTTCCCCCATTAACTATGAAGTTACTTGTGGGCTTCTCATATATGCTGCTTATTGTGTTGAGATAAGATGTTTCTATACCTACATTGTTGAGAATTTTAATTGTAAATGAAAGTTAGACTTTGTCAAGTGCCTTTTCTGCATTTATTGAAATAATCATGTTTTTTTCCTTTCATTTTATTAACGTATTATACTGCCTTGATTGACTTACACATGCTGAACCATCCTTGCATCCCTTTTAACGTATTTTTAAATTCAGTTAGCTAGTATTTACTCAGGATTTTTGCATCTACATTCATCAGGGGTATTGGCCTGTAGTTTTATTTTCTTGTGGAATCTTTACCTGATTTTGGTATGGGTGTGATGCTGGACTCAAGAACTGAGTTTGGAAGTGTTCCCCCTTCTTCTATTTTTTGAAAGAGTTTAAGAAGCACTGGTGGTATTCTTTTCTGAATGTTTGGTAGAATTCACCCATGAAATCGTTAGATCCTAGGCTTTTCTTTTTTTTCTTTCCCCAGACGAACAAAACTAAGGGACTTTGTGTCAGTAGAGCTGCCTCACAAGAAACACTTAAGAAAGGTCTTCAAATTGAAATGAAAACTCACTAAACAGCCATGTGAAAACATAGGGCAGCATAAATCTCACAGGTAAAGGTAAATATCTCGATACATGCATTCTGATGCAGCACTGTAGAGGAGTCTACCGATCTTCATATTAGGATGGGGAGGCTGCTGTGGGGGCCTTTTCTCTCACAGGAGGAAGTCATGGCTGAGGGGAGCCCTCCTGGGAGCCCTCACTGCAGCAGTAATGCCTGTGTTCAGGTGTGTGTATGTGTGGGTTGGCTGTAGAGCTGGTGTTTAGGAATTTGCTTCTCATAATGAGATGTGGGTGGTGGCTCTGGTGGTGGGCTTTGGGTGGATACAGAGTGTTGACTCTGGCAGGGGAAGGGAATATCAATTCAGTTCTGTTCCCCTTCTCCCCAGAACCTACCACAAATGCCAAAATTCTGAAGAAATATCAACATTAAAGAAAGGGTTGATTAAAGTGAACAGACTTGGAGTATTTTAAATGTCTGCCAATAATAGATTAATAAAATAAATTTTGATACATGAATCAAATGATCACTCCACAGTTATTAAAAACCAGGCTTGCATTGATTAATAGTGTGAGAAGATGTCCACAGCATAACAATAAGAGACAATATCATTACAGCAGAGCTGTGGAAGGAGGTCATCGTTGTGTTGTGCGATGATGTAGAGAGTCATTTTTTCCCAGGTTGAACAAAGGCAGGGTGAAGAGGGGTGCACATGACCTTCTACCCACTTCACGCCATGGGCCAAAAATGGAGTTCCTTTTGAGTAACAAATGATTATGTGGAGATTGTCTAAGGATGTATCTCCATCTGAAATTTGATAAGTAGTTGTTTTCAAGGTTTTCACTTCTATTTTGTCCCTTGGCTATAGATATTGGAGTTGTGAACATTTTCTTCTTTATTGCTTTTAAATGTCTCTCTGATTACTTTTGTAAAATAAATTCCCAGGAGAATCATGGCTGAAACAAAAATATCTCTGTGACTTCAGCTTGGCATTGCCAAATTGTTTTACTGTTTAGAAATTTGAGCCCTGCTTTTATTTTCAGAGCCCTGCTTTTATTTTATTTTTATTATTTTATTTTCTTTTTTATATTTCAAAATATAAAAGTGTATTGATGAACCACTTGCTTGCTGAGGAAATCATTAAGTTGGGCAGATGAAGGCTCACCCTGTAAACTGGAAAACGTTTTGCTTTAACTATATACCTATTTTCCCCTCAAATCTTCAGGCATGCCAAGACACAACCTCTGGTTAATTAACTGTCCTTTGGCGCTCCCTTCTGGGAGATTTACTCATCAGCCTGTGTGGCTCCTCCCATGGAAGATGCACGGGTGAGACAGAAGTGGAAGGGGATGGCGGAGAGAAGGCTTGGGGGCGGGGGTGGGGGGGTGAGGCAGTTCACCCGTCACTCAAGAACCTGTCAGCCAGATGGCACCTGAATGGAGGCCAAGCTTACACATCAGGACCCCTCTAGAGTAGATCACTTCCTCTTTGCAGTGGGTTCCTTCCTTATAGAAACTGTGTCCTTACTACTTCTGTCACCGCTCACCCATCACCCAACCCATTTAAAAACCCTCCGTCAGCTGCTTTCTTTGCGCAGGATAAAATTGCGGCTCTAGCCTGGCACACAGGGCCTTTCACATCTGGTCTGCATCCTCCCTTTCCAGTCTTGTTTCTTCTAACTGCTCCTCGGATACCCCTGTGGACTTCATCCCCCAAGCAAGCCACTGTCTCATGCACCTGAGCCTTTGCCCCTGGGCAAAGCCTTTTCCTCTTTTCCTCTGGAGTGCCTGGTTCTCCATGCATTTCCTTGCAATCATGTTTTCAAGTGCCACGGCAAATGGCACCTCCCAAGGAAACCTTCCTCAGCTTTCTGCTTTCCAGGCAGGCAGAAGGTGCTCCTTGGGTGCCCAGGGTGCCCTGTTTATGCCACTAAATTAGCAGTGTTCCCAGTGCTCTCTGACTGTGTGTGACTCTGTCCCCTCCAAGTGTCCCCACCCTGTGACTTGGCCTTGTGTCTTACTCTTTATTGCCTAGAGAGGGCCTACTGCTTGAGAAATATTTGTTGGACGAATGAATGTGTTTCGTGACTCTGGAGTCTGGGGGTTTGCTAATTGTGGGAGGACGTCCCCAAAGATGTATTTAAGTTATGGGTCTGACCCTGAATGAGCCCGGGAGCTGTGATGATGAGCTCTGAAGTAGGGAGATGGATAACATGATCTTCTGTGGTCCTGAGATGCTTTAGATCAGGCTCTGAGGGCAGGTGGGTCCCTGAAGCTGACTGAGTTAATCATAGAAAGCAGTGTCCTGTGATGTCATCTCAGGAATGCAATTAAGGCCCAGTCGTGTTGCTGTGGAACCTGTTCAGAGTCGCAGCACTGGCTGCCATAATTGGAGGCTCTGAGGATGGGCAGGATGCGGAACTTGGCGGAGGAGCCCCTGCTCTCACACCTGCTCCTGCCTGAGCCCTGAGGAATCCCTAGGATAAAACACAGATCAAGACTGTGGATCAGCAGCAGCCTCACCCCAGTAGCAACAGGTCAGCGCCTGGTCCGAGGGAGCTGTGGGGGTAGGCTGGGTTATGTGGGTCCAGGATATCCCGCACAGGTCCAGGATAGCTGAAAGGAGTTGCTTACCCATTTTGGACGATGTGTGCCTTGTAGATGGATGTCCCAATCGCATACTGTGGCCTCAAAAGGGTTAAGGACTTCCAAATCAAAACCACCAAAGACACTGACTGACTCCAGCTCCAAATGGTCAGTTGTGTGTGATTTGGGGAAATTTACTTAGCCCTTTTGGATTTCGTTTCTTCCTCAGGAAAATGGGGTGGGGGCGTGATGCCTACTTTACAAGGTCATTGTGAGGATTGCATGGGATACTGTGCATAAACTGCTTTGCCCAGGGCCTGGCTGGCTCCGTAAGAATTGGAACCAGTTGTCCTGAATCTTATCTGCCCAGAATCCAGGGAGGACAGCTGATGCTATGGGACAGCCCTGCCTCCTGAAAACAGGGATCTCATCTCTACAGGAAGTGGGGAGCAGGGGGTTGAGGGCACCTGCCTTCACTCATGTAAAGCACCTGGATGGGGCTGTGGGGTGACTGGGAGAGGCCACGGCGCTCCTGCCTGCCCCTGACACTGGGCACTGAACAGCCCCCCACACAGAGACTCTGGGGGCCCCTGGGGCATGCGGATGGCACATAGACTCCTTCAGAGAGGGCCAGTCAGGGAAGGAGTGGGAGCAAGATGGAGATCCCTGTGCCGTCTGTATTCAGCCCCAAAAGGAAAACAATTATTTTAGCACGTCTGGGGTTCTGGGTGTGATAATTATCTCAATATTCTGTTTGTGTTATAAAATAGTTTATGGTAGTGGGTATCTTGCCTTCTCAAGGGGTTTAAAAATATTTCCATTGGGATATGTCATCTTGCTTCCAAGAGTCTAATTTCTTCTCACTCTTGATTTCGAGGGCTCCTTGATTTCTCGATTTTGAGGGCTCCTAAGCTGAGGACATGGTTTGGGGTGGGACACAGGACACAGATCCTGTCTCCTGGAAGCCTGCTGGCTCAGGGAAGGGACAGAGCCCTGTCCTGAGTTTGTGACAGTTTCCTGCAGGGCAGGGAGGCTGAGCCAAGTTTGCAAGGGGTCAGGTGGGGAGGGCAGAGAGGGGCCCTTACACAATGGGCAGAAGATTCCTGGAGGAAGCGCCCACCTGTTGTGGCCTGGCCTCTGCGTGGCCTACTCTGCTGTGCTCCCTGCCCCCAGATTCTGCACTATCCCCAGTGGCTTCCCCTGCATCTCCTGAGTTGCTCCATCCTGGGCCCAGGCCCAGCCACCATGCCAGACACACCAGTGGAGGAGTCCCTCTTCCAAATCATCCACTGCTACCATGAGTATGCTGCCCGGGAAGGGGATACAGAGACACTGTCGCTGGAGGAGCTGAAGGCTCTGCTCATGGACAACGTGCCCCGTTTCATGGAGACCTTGGTGCGTGGGGTTGGGAGGGGATACATAAAGTATGGGGTTGCTTGTGGGGCTGGAAGTGAGTGGTGCGGGTGAAGGTACAGGAAGCCATCTCTTTGGAGCGCTTCCGGCTAGGGGTGGGGGCGTGAGGGTGGGAGGAAGGCAGGATGTTTGGTGGGGGAAGCGTGGCCCAGCCTAGCTTTATTTTCTGTCCTTCCCTCTCCTGAAACTCTCTGCCTGGCCCCACTCCAGACCAAACACGGCTAATCCCTGAAACTCAGTCCTAACCCCAAACCTGTTTGTTCTTCTGCCTGACCTGCTTCTGGAAAGAAAAGGACCTAAATCCTTCCTCTGCCCACAGGCTAGTTCGGTCAGCGACCTTGCCCCACACCTGACCTTTGAACCCTAGGCCCTTCTCCTGGGGTCTGTATAAGCCTCTCTCATCCACCTCCCGGTCCCAGTGGAGGACAGTTTGGGCTGTGGTGGCTGCTGCTGACCTGCGGGGCTGGGAAATATCATTTCCTCTCCCATCTGAGAGGCCAGCAGAGTCCCTCCGAGCAGCCTGGGGGCCCAGCCCCGGAACTCAGGCTGGGCTCAGTCACCTCCTCAGGCTTGTGCCTCTCCTCTGTCATCAGGCCCAGCCCTGTGACTCCCCAGCTCCTTGGGGACTGCAAGGCTGGCAGAAGTGTCTGTCTCTTGGCCCTTGGCGCTCAGCCCCGGGGTCTCTGGAATGTCACGTCCAGAGTACTTCAGGTGGTGCCCAACTCAAGACCCTCCATTCCAGGAGAGGCACCTCCCCTGGTCACGCCTCAAGTCGTGTCCCCTGCCTGCCTCTGGGACACATCAGAGGAGAGAGCCTCACCCTCTGTTTATTGGAGTGCAGCTCGAGAGTCACAGGGCAGTGGGACCAGGGTGACTGGCTAGTCCCTGTTTCTGGGAAAACTTTTTCTTTCCAAGGCCAGTGGCCAATGTCATGGGACTATGCAAGGACCCCCAGAACCTGCACTGGAGGACTCACTGGGCAAACAGCAGCCTGGGCCGTGATCTGAGAGGAGGGAAGCTGGGACATGCCTGCCCCAGGCCAGAGGCCTCCAGTTTCTCAGGTCAACCAAATTTGTGGAGGAGATAAGATAATAGGTAGATGGGGGCCATGGGGAAGATGGAAAGGGAGAATTTCCACAGGGGTGAGGACTGCTTCCAGGCCCACGGCTGCTTGCTATTGCTACGACCTTCCTGGAAGCTTTCTGAGAGGTTCACCCCAGCTTTCCCGTGCCCACCAACGAAATCCTGCTGACACCTGCTTCACCAGCACTGCTCAGTGACCCACCTGCCTTCACCGACCCTCTGAGGGGGACTCCTCCCTGCTGTCCCTACCCCCTCAAATGCTCCTTTCCGCCCTATACCAGCCCTGAGGGCTGCCTACTTGGGACGTCCCAGCCCCCTAGCTCTGGCCTTTCCTGTCTTTTGTGCTTTCTGGAGGTGACATGGGCACTGAGTCCTAAACAGTTCCCAGGCAGATGACAGTGCATGGAGGTATCTGACCCCACTTGGTGTTGGCCCTGCAGTAGCTCTGGAGACGCAGACACGAGGGGCAGGGGGTTCTGCCCTGGAGGCTCCCACTGTGGAGCAGGAAGGCATAGCCTTCCACCCTGATGCCCCTGGGCTGGGCTGTCCCTGCAGGGGAGCTGGCACTTTAGCTAGTGGAGAGAGGCAAGTGGCGCTAGTGGGAAAGGGCAGACCTGCCAATGCAAGAGACCCGGGTTCAATCCCTGGGTTGGGAAGATCCCCTGGAGGAGGGCATGGCAACCCCCTCCAGTATTCTTGCCTGGAGAATGCCCATGGACAAAGGAGCCTGGTAGGTTAGAGTCCATGGGGTTGCATAGCGTCTGATATGACTGAACCGACTTAGCCCACAGCCCCTGATGATGGGCAAAGGTGAATTGTGTTGGGGGTGCCCAGTCAACCAGCTCATGGAGCCCTGCCTGCGCTGTCTCCCATGCAGCCGCAGGTCCAGTTAGCTGAGGTGCCCCTGACACTGCGGCCTGAACATTCTGCAGCACAGAGGGTTCTGGCTGCTGACCGTATGAGGAGCTGTCTCCTGCGAACCCCCTCCAGACAGGGCCAGGCCACACTCTCCCCTCCCACTGCCCCCGTCCTCCCACCAGCAGGCCGAGGAGCGCCTGGCCTTCACTGCAGGGTGGTGCTGGGGTGTGTGGTTGACCCTCTGCTCACTCATCAGGGCCGGAAGGAGCCGCACTACATCACACAGTTGTTCCGGACGGCAGACAAGAACCAGGACAACCAGATCTGCTTTGAGGAGTTCCTCTACATCTTGGGCAAGCTGGTGAAGGACTACCACCTTCAGTACCACCGGCAGCTGTGTGCCCACTACTGTACCCGGCACAGCCTCTATTAGGGGGAGCGCGGGGCCTGCCTGGGGAGCAGGTGTGACCTAGCCGTGGGCAGCTGAAGACACAGCCGCGCGCGCGCGCGTGCGCGTGTGTGTGTGTGCGCGCGCGTGGAGTGGACACTGTGAGGGAAGAGAATAAAGCAACTTTGTAAAGACTTCTGGGTGTTGCTCAGTTCCTGGTTCCATGCATCTGCTCTGGGCCCAGAAAGAAAGGTTTGGTCCTACTCTGAGGATCTGTCATTTTGGGTAGTCTGTGCCCCAGGAGCCCCTGTCTGAGGGAGGAGCCAGTCCTGCCCCAGGAACCCTTGTCTGAGTGGGGAGACAGCCCCTGCCCCCAGGAACCCCTGTCTGAGGGAGGAGCCAGTCCTGCCCCAGGAGCCCCTGTCTGAGCAGGGAGACAGCCCTTACCCTCAGCTTTCGGTCTGAGAGGGTGGAGTCTCTTCTCTCAGGGAGTCAGCTCTCTGACAAGGAAGCCAGGCCTCACCATTGATGTTCTGGTCACTCATTCGCTACACACACCTGATTGGACAGGAGCCATGAGGGCAGAAGTTCTCCCAGCTTCAAAAGAGAGCCCCAACAAAGGCGGAGCCGCTGGGACTGGGAAGGGGCCAGGACAGGGTGGGGAAGATGATGCTGGCAATTGACATGGGTGGCAGGTCCATGGCCAGTCGGTGACGGAAGATTGTGAGGTGGGGTTTCCACACATTGAGTCAGAGATGGGTCAGACTTAAAGTTGGCGATGCAGCCTGTCAATGGGAAGAGTGATGAGTGGAACGTGGGTGACTGTCGATCAGGGAAGGCTTCCTGGGGAGAGGAGGGTTTGGTTTGGTTTGGTTTTATTAATAAATGAACGATGATGGGTGTGAGTGTTGTTCTGACTCTGGGCCATTTGTGGCTCCCTCGTCTCTCCCAACTCAGACCTGCCCTGCCCTCTCTCCGTGCTGTTTGCTTTTGTCTCTCCCTGGGAGCCCAGGAGTCTGACGCACACTCTCTTGGGAGAGGGTCTCATCTGCCTTTAGGTCTTGCCAGGTCCATTTTGGTGGGTTTCTTCTCTGAGGATGGTCTGAGAACCCATGTCCCGAGTCGACTGTGCTAGAGACAATGAGTTATTTGAGAGTGATGGGTAACTGTCTGCATCCCTATGCAGTGACTAGGGGTGTCATTTAAGGGACTTGGTTTGGTTCCCTCTGCTAACTGGATCTGTGAACCAAACGGGGAGCAGCGCCCTGCAGGCCGAACTGGAGACCTTTGCTCCTGATCAGTGGAGCTCAGAGGCAGGTCCTCCACGGACGCCAGGTCCACACACTGGCTGATCTTCAATTCTCATCATTTAGGGGTCAGTGTCACTGGCCCCACTTTCCCTCTGGACCTCCATTGTGGAGGTGCTTGTCCTGCACTCAGGTTATGTGTGGCTGTCTGTATCCTTCACCAAGACAGGGACCCCATCCTGTCATCTCCGTGACCCGTGCATGGCCCAGCGTCAGCACACAGAGTGGAGCGGGGGGTGTGCAGGAATGGGGCCTGTGGACTGGAATCCCATGACTGGGGTCTACGTTGCCTCTTGCAGGCCCTTAGTCACATCCAGAGACTGGGAGACAGTTGGCAGGGTGACTCAGGCCACCCTTGCCCCAGGCCCAGGTGGATCCTCCCTGCCTGTCTCACCTGAAATGTACTGGGTTGCACAGGCCTTTGATTACAAAGCGGCGGCTCAGCCCAGTCCTTGTCTCTCTTCCTGGGGGTTTCTCCCCCGGCGCTGCACGCTCTGTCCTCATTTCCTCAGCCACGGGCTCGGGCCTGGCGTTGAGGCACACATCCAGGACCGAGCTCTTTCCTGTAAACAGGACTAAGTTCCGTTCCCCCTGGCTTGCCCCATGTCTGTCAGTCTGATTACAGACTCGTGCTTGCCCAGTTCCTGACACCGTCTCCTGCCGGGTCAGCTCAGCCTGGCTCCTGCTCTCCCGGAAGCCCCCAAGGCTGCCTGTCCAGGGGGAGCGTCTCTGGGGCGGCATTTCATGGCCTCGCTGAGCAGCAGGCTCCACTGACAAGCACACGATGCTGGAGGGGATCACGGTTTATGATTCCCTCACTGGACCTGGGGACTGTTTCCCGTCCTTTCTGGATGAAGAAAGCTGTTTCCACCCGGACGTTCTCAGGAGTGGCTTCAAGGCAGGCATCTCCTGAGGGGTCGGGGCCTGGAAAAACACCGTTTCCATCAATCTCGCCATCACCATCCTTGAGAGAGGTCAGCGTGAAGGTCATCCTGGGCTGGGGAACGAACCCGAAGAAGAATCTCAGAAAAAGCCAGCTTGTTCCACAGTGTGTGTTTGGCGTGTGAGCACCAAAACAAAGCAGGACACAGGCCCGTAGGACCTCAGGCCTCGGTTTCCTCATCTGTCACAAAGGGACTGTTATATCTGTGGTGTCCACTTTACGGTGCTATCAGATGAGTTAGCAAAAACACTGAAAATATGATGTGCTACTTGGGGTAGGATGTGATCGTGCAGGTCATTTAGAAGTGGGCCTGGACCACCATAGGTAGGCGCCAAGTGTTTGATCATTGGTTGAAAACTTGTCATATTTGACGTCATAAACAGCCCTTTTTTCCTATCAAGAGGTTGACTATCAAGGAAGGCAGACTGTATTTGGTGGGTGGGTCTATATCCTGCTTTTTCCCAAACACTATCGTTTAACGTGGCTGGGTGTGGCAAAGGGAATTTCTGCGTGGGATAAGGGCTCGATCGAGTGTTCAGCCCTTCAGTCATTTATCCCCTCAGTAAGTATTAACTGGGTACCTGGTATGCACCAGACCCCAGGATGTGATGTGGTTTCTGCTCTCAAGGGGCCCTTAGTCCCAAAGAAAAGACAGGCAATAAACAGATGAACTCCAGTATAGCAGAGCGCATGTGTAACGCAGGACGGCTTGATAGCATGGAGGTGAGAATCCACTCAGTGTTGACAGCGCTGGGGGACAGAGAGTCAGCAATGGGCCAGAGCAGATGGTGCCTGGGCTGGGTCAGGAAGGATGAGAAGCACTGGCCAAGAGGTATTCCAGTCAAGTGCAGGAAATGGATGATGTCACAGTAGGTCATGTCACCCGGGTCATTTGAGGCACCGAATGCCGTGTCTCTGTGGGCCTCAGTTTCCTCATCTGTAAAGTGGAACTTATGATAGAACGTACTTCATTGGATTATTGTGAGGGTTAAATGGATTAATGTAAATAAAGCTCTTAAACAATGACTGTGGTTCCTGGCACATGGTAAGAGCCCAATAAATGCCAACCATTATTTTGCTATTGTTTGTTCTTATTGATTGTTGTTGCTGTCACAGCATATAGCTGACCCTGAGCTGGGCCCCAGGGAGGCAGAGACAGGTGACGCAGTCTGGGTCCTCAAGGCTTCACAGCTCAGCTGGGGAATCAGACTTATTGACAGGGCAGTGATCACGGCACACACGCACACAGTGCTTGCTTACTATGTGCTGCTTTAAATGGCTCACATGCTTTTTGTGTGTAAGCTTTTAATTAAAATACAGTATCCATTAATAAAAGCCCACAAGTCACAAATATTTTGCATCTATTTGTAATGCTCACAACAACGCTATCGGGCAGATTTTATTTTGGGGGAGTGGAAGCATTTAGGATTTTAAAATATTTAAATTGTGGTTATATATATATATGAAACCTTGGAGTAGGAAATGGCAACCCACTCCAGTATTCTTGCCTGAAAAATTCCTTGGACAGCAGAACCTGGTGGGCTACAATCCATGGGGTCACAAAGAGTAGGACACGACTGAGCTATATATAAACATAAAATTTACCATCCTAACCAGTTTTTAAGTGTCCAGTTCAGTTGTGTTAAATTCCCAATGTATTCCCATTGTTGTGCATCCAGTCTCCAGGACTCTCCTCATCTTGGAACTAAAACTCTGTACCCAATAAACAATTACCCCACAGCCCCCTCCTCCTAGACCTGGGCAACCACCACTCTACTTTCTGTTTTCATGAGTTCAGCTACTCCAGGCGCCTCATATAAATGGAGATATTGGTCTTGTTGAATGTCTTACTTCACTGTCTGTCCTCAAGGTTCACCCATGTTGTATCATGTGTCAAGATTTTCCTCCTTTCTAAAGGCTGAATACTATTCCATTGTATGTATATACCACATTTATTTATCCATTCATCTGTGGATGGACACTTGGGTTGCTTCCACATTTTGGCTGTTGCGAATAATGCTTCTGTGAACATGAGGGTACAAATATCCTTTTGAGACTCTGCTTTCAATTATTTTGGGTATGTACCCGGAAGTGGAATTGCTGCATCAAATGGTAATTTGGTTTTTAATTTTTTGAGGAACCACTCGATTATTTTGCCTCAGTGACTTCACTAGTTTACATTCCCACCAGCAGTGCCCACGTCCTTTTCAAGACTTCATGTTTTCTGTTTTTCTTGGCAGTAGATGTTCTAAGGGGTGTGAGGTGGTATCTCATTGTGGTTTTGATTTGCCTTCTCTAATGATTAGTGATGTGGAGTATCTTTTCCTGTACTTATGAATCATTTGCATGTCTTCTTTGGAGAAATGTTTATTCATTTGCTCGGTTTTTTAGAAATTTGTTTTTAATTGGAAGATAATTGCTTTACAATGTTGTGGTTTGTTTCTGCAGTACAACGTGAATCAACTAGAAGTATACATATATCCCCTCCATCTGGAACCTCCCTCCCACCCCAGTTTTCATTGGGTTATTTGTTTTCTTTTGGAGTTGAGTTGTAGGAGTTCTTTCTGTATTCTGGATATTAACCCTTTCTCATATATATGATTTGCAAATATTCTCTCCTATTCTGTAGGTTGGAGGTAGACTTTATTGTAATCTTTATTTAATAGTTGAGCTAACTAAAGCACAGAGAGGGTAAGTAATTAGCCCAAGGTCACACGGCTACAAAGTTAATGACAGAATAAAGCCCAAAGGGCTGCAGGAACAAGTAGAGAGAGGCTAATCCCAAGTAGAGAGAGGCTAATCCCATCTGCTTCCTCTAGGAGGCGATGATGGCCTAGGCCTTGGAGAAGCATAAGGAAAATATTGGTTCAATGTATGAAGGATGGAGAGATGGGAGGGGCTTTCTCGGCAGAGTCATGTTCTTGTCAGATCATGCCCTGGAGCCTGGTGCTCTGGGATCCTGTCTGCGCTCTGACACATCTGCACTGGAAAACTGTGTGAACCGCTTCCCCTTTCTAGGTCTCGGCTTCCATGTGTATAGATTGAGGGGGCTCTGTGCCCCGACTTTCTGATAGGCATGTTCTGAGGGTCTGAATAGGTTACATGAATGTCAAGTGCTCTGTACAAGAGAAATGATCACAAATCTTCAGCACTGGTTGCGGGGAAGGACTCGCTCCTCCTGAAATCCAGGGGGAATTGCCCACCTCCTCTTCTCCTCCTAGGGTTGAAGCATTTCTGCCTTCTCCAAAAGTGCCCTCCTTCCCCCACCCGCACAGAGTTGTTTTCCTCTATAGCCCAGACTCCTGGGGTCACAGGCACATAATCCCCCCAGAGAGGATGGAAGGGTCCCTGCTGTTTACGCAGCGGCTCAGTGTCTCATGCTCGCAGGGGGACCCCAAGCCAGCATCCAGCTCCTAGGACAGTGCCCCCCCAACCCCAGCCTCACAGAACAGAGGTGTTGTGAAGGTGTAGGGACAGCAGCAGACAAACTGACTTAACCCTTAGCAGCACACATCCCCGCTGAGTCCAGCCAAACATAACAACAATGATGGAAATACTCCGCCTTCCATTACTAAAAATCCAGTGACAAGGACAAGTGTTCTTAACATTTTACGGGCCTTTGGACCCTTTTGACAATGTGATGAATGCTATGGAGGACTAAGCTTATTTGCACGCACTCAAAATGAGGCATTCAACTTCAGTTCTATTTCCGAGAGGCATAGAGAAGCCATGCAAATAACCACAGCAACCGTGGGAAGGACTTAGGAGTAAGCTTCCACAGTTGGCCATGCCAGGGGATGCCAGCAGCCCACCACGCCTGCTCCCTGGTTTCTCCTCCT
The DNA here is from genome assembly GCF_049115385.1 of Moschus berezovskii. Taxonomy (NCBI): domain Eukaryota; kingdom Metazoa; phylum Chordata; class Mammalia; order Artiodactyla; family Moschidae; genus Moschus; species Moschus berezovskii. The sequence continues at coordinate 107,988,955 of NC_142463.1, read as the reverse complement.
GGGCGTCACTGCCTGGCACTCGCCTTCCTCCTTCTACCCTTCCTGTGCCCCCCCTCAGGACCTTTCATTCTGCACAGTGATTGCCCCATTCTCCTTGTTGGGAAACTTGAGGCTGCAACACTGGGAGGGAGTAGCTGCCTCTGAGCGGCCCGAGGCCCTGGGCAGCTGGCCAGTGCTGGTTGCTATAAAAGGGAGCTGACACTGAGTCCTGCATGTCCTTGGGCAACTCTGTTTCGGGGAGACCTGGTAAGTGGAAGTGTGGTCTGTCCCACACTGTGGGCTTCCCCTGGGGCGGGCTGAGGAGTGCAGCAGCCTTCTCAGGGGAGGGGAGAGAAAGCTCGCTGGCATCTGGACTGGGTCCAGAGGAACATGAGCCTGGGGCTGAAGAAGGGGCCGAGGGCTCTAGGACTTCTGAGTGAGGGCACGGTTGGGCCCATCCTGGGCAGAGGATGAGGATGTGGGGAGAGCTGGCAGGCACTGTGTGTGCTTGGGCACCCTGCTCCCTCCCACACCCTCACCTACATCATCCCACCCCTTCCCCCTGTAGCCATAGCCCTCTGCTGGCTTTAGTTACTTGGATGGTGCCATCCAAGACAAAGCCATCCCCTGGGGTAGGAGCTTCCTGAGTGTCCCCACAGGCACCATCCCCACTTTGGGCCTGCCTGGATGCTCCGTCTTCCAGGTGGGGCAGATCCTTGGACACCATGCTGACGGATCTGGAGAGTGCCATTAACTCCCTGATTGATGTCTTCCACAAGTACTCCCTGCTGAAAGGGAATTACCATGCCGTCTATAGGGATGACTTGAAGAAATTGTTAGAGACAGAGTGTCCTAAGTATATGAAGGTAAGGAGGGACTGCGTGTGGTTGGGGTTCTTGGCCTGGCTCTGATGAAGCCCTGGGTCACTGATCTCCTGCGTTGCCCCGTACAGACAGCCACACCTCAGCTTCCCTGAGATCTTTACCCTCTGACTTCTCTCTCTCCAACCTTCACAGAAAAAGGATGCGGACACTTGGTTCAAAGAGTTGGACATCAATCAGGATGGTGGAATTAACTTCGAGGAGTTCCTTGTGCTGGTGATAAAGGTGGGCCTGGCAGCCCATGAAGACATTCACAAAGAATAGCAGAACTACTGGGCCTGGGGCTAGGCCCCTGGACTCGTCCCTGCAGAGTAATAAAATAGTTGATACCTCAGGTCTCTGCTGATTGCTTGCTTTCCTTTTGTGGAATGAGGCTCCTGCGGGGGTGGAGGGAGGGTTGGAAAACCCGAAGGAAGAGAAACAAACCTGTGTTACCCCCACTACGTATCCGTCACCAGCCCTCTGTGCTTGCCACCTGTCTGCTCTCCTCCCCATGTTCTTCCCCAAACAATTCCTGAGCTTTTCCAGCCCCACAATCCTGAGTCCTGAGTTCCAGGATTTAAGGATTCTAGAAAGTCCAAGACGCTATAGCTGTAGTATGAGTGATATGGGTGATTTGAGAACAGGGTGACATAAAGAAAACTCAGAGTATTCTCTAAATTTTAATTTCCAGGAAAATGTCTTAGATGTAACTTTCAGGAAGTTAGGGAGATAACTGTGTAGAAGTGTGTGTGTGTGTGTGTGTGTGAGAGAGAGAGAGAGAGAGATTCTATGTTGTGGTGTGACTTTAGGTGGATGCTACATTAAGTAACACTAATAAGCCCCCTGGCCCCCACACTTGTAATTTCTTCTAAAGAGGTTTAAGAAGCTTTCTTTCTCCATTCCCAACCTCTTAACTTTATTCAGTAATAAAAGAAGGATTTCCCTGGTGGCCCAGTGATTAAGAATTTGCCTTCCAATGCAGGAGACATGGACTTGATCCCTGGTCCAGGAAGATAACACACGCTGCAGGGCAACTAAGCCCACGTACCACAGGTACTGAGCCCATGCTCTCTAGAGCCCCCGGGCCACAGCTACGGAGAAGCCCTCGCACTTCAACTGAGACTCAACACAGTGAATAAATAAATAGATATTAAAAAATAAAGGAAAGGGCAGACAGGCTAGTACATTAAGGAAACTCAGTGTGAAGAATAGGGTACTCAATTGTTTCCCTGTGGGGTGAATGCTTTGAGAATCAGTGACTTACCTAAAATAATCTCCCTGTCATTACTCCGGGTTTCCAAGGGTCTGGTGAAACAGGAGGGCCAGAAAATGAATGGGCGTCTCTCACCAGAACCCAGCCAGCAAGCTGAGTTTCCCTGCGGCGTCTTTGGGACACTTACTGTTGTCTTCACTTAGTGGGAGGAGTGGTGATGTTAGTTATGGAGAAGGGAGTTGGGAGTTGTCACCAGAGTCTCTACACCAGGGATTTTGACTTGGTCTATGGTACATCTTGGGGCTTCCCTTGTGGCTCAGATGGTAAAGAACCTGCTTGCAATGTGGGAGACCTGGGTTCGATCCCTGGGTTGGGAAGATCCCCTGGAGAAGGAAAAGGCTACCCACTCCAGTGTTCTGGCCTGGAGAATTCCATGGACTGTATAGTCCATGGGGTCACAAAGAGTCGGACACAACTGAGTGACTTTCACTTCACTTCACTTCACATGGTACATCTTGGGGCTTCCTAGGTGGCGCTAGTGGTAAAGAGCCTGCCTGCTAACGCAGGAGATGTTAAGAGATGCTGTTGGGAAGATCCCCTGGAGGAGAGCATGGCAACCCACTCCAGTATTCTTGCCTGGAGAATCCTCATGGACAGAGGAGCCTGGTGGGCTACAGTCCATGAGGTCAACAGACACAGCTGCAATGACTGAGCAAGCACGCATGCCTGGTGCATCTCTGGAACAGACCTGAAGTTGAGTACACCACTCTGATTGTATATGTATATGCTCATTCCTCTGAGTCTTTCATCACTATAAAAGGATGCAGACACCCCTCAGATGTTGAGAACATTTGTCTGGCTTCTGGATTTTTAGTAATGGAAGGTAGAGTATGTATTTCCATACTGTTGTTTTGTCTGTGGCTGGACTCAGTGGGGTGGATAGGCGGTGGGGAACAAGTGCCCCTAAGGGCTAAATTAGTTTCTCTGCTGCTGCCCCACCCCTTCACAACTCTTCTGCTCTGTGAAGCTGGGGTGGGGGCACTGTGTCCCAGGAGATGGATGCTGGCTTGGGGTCCCTCTGTGTGCATCAGGCGCTGAACCACTGCATAAACAGCAGGGAGCCTTCCCCTCTCTGGGATGATTGTGTGCCTCTAACTCCAGGAGCCTGGGCTGCAGAGGAGCCCAACTCAGTGAGGGTGGAGATGGGGGAAGGAGGGGACCCTTGGTGAAGGCAGAGGTGCTTCAACCCCAGGAGGAGAAAAGGAGTTGGCCAATTCCCCCCTCCGAATTTCAGGAGGAGCAAGTTTCTCCCTCACCCAACAAAATGCCACTCAGATGAACTGGGTCCCAGTGCTGAAGATTACTCAGCCCAGATCACTGGGCTTTTCCTTTGTGTAGTGTTTAGTCATACAGAAATGCAAATGAACAGGGAAAGATTACCGCTTAAACCCTTATTCACAGAGCAAGGCTTTAATTACCAGCTAGTTCTATTGTCTGCTAATGTATTAGTGAAAACGGTTGGCCGTCAGCAGAGAGCTGAGACTGGGACATAGAATGGGATGGGGGATCTAGTCATGAAGTATGGAGGTGGGCGCCCTCTGGGCAGGCGTGGGAGGGTTAGGGACAAAAGTTCTTCCTTCTCAGTTTTCCTGGAGGATCTCTTCATCTTTTCCCCAAAGCCAAGTGCGTGCGTGCTCAGTCGGTCAGTCGTGTCTGACTCTCACCTAACTCAGGAGTGTGATTACACTCTCTGTATCGAGGAGGCTCTCACTGAAGTTCTGAGAGGCACCTTTAAACGTGAGCTGCTGGTCCAAATGTGGCCCAGGCCAAAAAAGATGGGAAAGGTTGTCATGGTTCACCAAGAAGCATCCCAGGCCTCGCTCAATATTTAGGGAGCATAATGGGTGAATGCACAAGAGGAGAGGGCAGCCCCATTCTGCCTCAGTAATCCACACTGGTGGTGGTGGGGGGGGTCTGTGTGTGTATTTGTATGTGTCTGAGTTGGGGTGAGGGGCAACATATCCCGGTGCCTTTCACTCTCCTTGAAAATGCACTGTTAGACTTGTTGCTAATGGATTCTTTTGGGTGGGGTGATGGTGGGGGATTTACCATTGTCAACTGTGTTCTGCTGGTTGAAAGCCTAATGAGTCCACTTTCTCTGAGTTCTCTCAGAGGACCATGGGGAAGGCAGCCCAGAATGCCCACTGGAGTTTCACCATAAGTGGTGGGCCAGTGATTGTGAAGAACTGCATTGACCCTGCATTGTCAAATGGTTGATACCCAAGCTCATGGTTGAACGTGGGAGGTAGACCAGCTGGCACTGGCCACCTGAAGAATGAGGTGGAGATGAGTGAGGCCATCTTTGGAAGGTCTGTGGAGGAGGTAGGCTTGCAGATTGTAATGTACAAACAAGGCTGTGCCCATTACAGGACCTACTGCGCAGAGTCAGACAGGGCTTGTAGCCCAGAGCAAGGTGTCTCGGTTTCCTGTTGCCCCAACAACAAAGGAAGAAAAAGGTGGTGGAAAGTTGAGAAATAAGTGGTTTAGTAGGAAGCCTCATGTCATTCTGAACCCACAAAGGAGAACTTGGCTCACCAGTTGAGGCTGGTCCAGCCTTGGAGGATGACTTGTCTGAAATCCGACTTTTCCACCCAAGACCCAAGACTCCCAACTTCAGCCAAGTGCCTTGCAGTTGTGACAGAATTGTTAAAGAGCGTGGGGAGTATCTGGAATTGGGCAACTGGTGTCTAGGAGCTGAACATACAGCTTATCCCAGTGGAGAAGACTTCCTTGTACATCCTTCCATGTGGGAGCCGCAGTGATTCTGGTTGGGTCCAGATATCAGCCTAGATTCTGGCCTCCTGACCTAGCGAATTCAGCCTAACTTCAGATGGGCTGAGAAGGGGAAAAAAAGTGTTATTTGCTCAGCTCTGTCGCCTCTCTGTGACCCCATGGACTGTAGCCCACCAGGCTTCTCTGTTCATGGGATTCTCCAGGCAAGAATACTGCAATGGGTGGCCATTCCCTTCTCTAGGGGATCTTCCCAACCCAGGAATAGAGCCCTCATCTCCTGCATTGGCAGGTGGATTCTTTACCATTGAGCCACAAGGGAAGTCCAGAAGGGGAGGGAAGGTGCTATCCTTCTGGAATCAGTGTGAACGGAAAAAAAAATCATCTCAAAAATGATTTTTGGAGAAAGACAAAATGGTGATTGCTTAAATCTTTGATCTCAGGCTAGAGTTTGCCTGAGTAGAAGCAAGGCCTTGCTGCTTGTTAATCTTCCACCATCTGGCACTTTTGGAAGTGCAACATGGTCAGCACAGTATGTTTGGTTAACAGATCACAATGGATAAAGAAGTAGGCAGTTTACATCTGCTTGGTGGGGTAATATGATCCTATAGCTTGGCAGAGATGTTAAACCCCTATGTATTCCCACATGAGACATACTCCATAGCCAACTTTGAGGCCATGCAAAGTTGAACTGAAAAAGGCAGCATATGAGCTGTGTGTGTGTGTGTGTGTGTGCTTAGTCTCTCAGTTGTGTCCGAGTCTTTGTGACTTCATGGACTGTAGCCCACCAGGCTCTGCTGTCCACGGGATTCTCCAGGCAAGAATACTGGAGTGGGTTGCCATACCCTCCTCCAGGGGATCTTCCTGACCCAGGGATTGAACCTGTGTCTCTTATGTCTCCTGCATTGGCAGGCGGGTTCTTTACCACTAGTGCCACCTGGGAAGCCCCATATAAACTGTCTACATTTGTTCAAATAATATTATGCACAAGAGAAAAACTCAAATATATACATGACAAGAGACAAACTAGTCATTAGAAGCAATTACTTATCTTAAATTAAGTGACAATTCAGTATTATTCCAGTGTTTAGTTTTGGAAGCAGGAACTGTTGGAGATAAAATCATCATAAAAATAAAATCAAGACATTCACATTTGAGGTTGTTGCTTTAATTTTTATCTCCCTATTAAAAGTTGAGTCGTATTTAAGAATCTTAGTCATTCCTTTCCTGAATGTCTTTATATATTCTCAAATATTCTTCAAATCAGTTTTTAAAAATCTTTGCTGATTCTCTTATTAATGAATTAAAATAAGAATTTTGACACAGGCTCACTATATTTGTTGATAATTTTGCTTTTAAGCACTAGACTTTATGATATATTTTCTCTTTTGTTTCTTATAACACCCCTATAAGACTGATAATTGATATTTCCATTTTGCACATAAGGAGGTTCAGAGAAGTTAAGAAACTCAACAAAATTTATTAATGTGGCAAATGGCAAAGCTAGGATTAGATCTGTGGTTGTCTCCAGGCAGGAAACCCTGGTTCAGACATGAAAGTGCTTTTCTTCTGGTTGGTTTCCAGCCTGTGTTTGCAGAGGGCCTGCCATTCTTCTTCTGGCCTTCTTGGTCTCTTTGTCCTTGCCCCGCGCAGTTACCAGAATGAACTTTCTCTCTTGGGCTTCTTTCTTCTATCTCCAGGTCCTCACCCTCACTTGGGCCTGAATTACTGTGGTTATTTTTTTTCCTGGTGTGAGCAATCCTCCAGACAATGACTGTAGAACTGGGGTTAACATTTTGACTTCCGTAAGCTCTTAGGGACTGTCCCTCTTTTTGGGTTGGGGAGTCTTCCTTCCAGTTTTAGGAGTGGTGGAAATTTCCATATGAATAATTCTCTTGTTTGCAAAATCATGGTCTGAACTGCCTGCTTAGGTCAGGGCATCGACCTTTAGCAACTCTTTCAAATGATTTGTACCCATTGCCCTTTCAGTGGGCAGAAGTTTCTTCTTCCTCTTGAAGGGACCTCATTAGCAGCAGAACGCATAGAACTATATCCTGCATCCAGAATCAGAGATTCTTCATCAACCTAGCCCATCAAGGGCTCCAATCAGCTCAGCTTACTCAGGATCTTGTCTTGTTATGGCACATTTCCCTTCTGTGCTTTCTAGAGTAAAATATCGAACACAAATAAAATGCTCTGGATTTCTTTCCTGCTTTGGTCCTAGAACTCTTCACTATAATGCAATTCATTAAGACCCCATCATAAATGTCATACTTAATGGAAAAATATTAGACATTTACTTTTTTGAAGTATAGTTAATTTACAACGGTGTGTTAGTTTTAGGTGTATAGCACAGTGATTCAGTTATACATACATATATATTATTTTTCAGATTCCTTTCCCCCATTGGATATTACAAAATATTGAGTATAGTTCCTGTGTGCTATACAGTAAGTCCTCATTGGTCATCTACTCCATATGTAGTTGTGTGTATACGTTAATCTCAAACTTCCAATTTATCCCTCCCCTCTGCTTCCTCTTCGGTAACCATGAGTTTGTTTTCTGTCTGTGGGTCTATTTCTGTTTCATAAATAAATTTATTAGTATCATTTTTTAAAGAGTCCACAGATAAATAATATCATATAATATTTGTCTTCCTCTGTCTGATATACTTCAGTTAGTATGATAATCTCTAGATCCCTCCATGTTGATGCAAATGGCACCATTTCATTCTTTTTTACAGCCAAGTAACATTCCATTGAGAGTCCCTTGGACTGCAAGGAGATCCAACCAGTCCATTCTAAAGGAGATTGGTCCTGGGTGTTCATTGGAAGGACTGATGCTAAAGCTGAAGCTCCAATACTTTGGCCACCTCATGTGAAGAGTTGACTCACTGGAAAACACTCTGATGCTGGGAGGGATTGGGGGCAGGAGGAGAAGGAGACGACAGAGAATGAGATGGCTGGATGGCATCACCGACTCGATGGACATGAGTTTGAGTGAACTCCGGGAGTTGGTGATGGACAGGGAGGCCTGGCGTGCTGTGATTCATGGGGTCGCAAAGAGTCGGACACGACTGAGCGACTGAACTGAACATTCCATCATATATATGTACCATACCTTCTTTATCCATTCACCTTTTGATGGACGTTTATGTTGTTTCCACAGACATTAATCTTTAATAACAGGAAAAACACAAGGATGCCTCCATTACCACTTCTATCTAATATTAGTATTGCGGGGCCCTAGCCAATGTTATAAGACAAGAAAAACTAAATGAGAAGTAATGGGAGATCTGGAGACACTGAGCTTGTGGAGCAAACTAATACTCCACGGGGCACTCTTGTCTTTGCATTTCATTACCTTCTCTGTTTCTCCTTCTGAATAACTGCTACTCTTGTATATTTTTTCAGGAATGTGTCCAGCCAAGCTGAACTTAGTTCTTCCCTTCAGGCTATTAATGCCATTACTGGAAAACACACTGATTAGCTGGTGTTTCTTAGTTTTCTCTGTAGGCCGAATGGCTTTTTCTGCAGCCTGCATCTGGAACTCTCAGGCTTGGAGCAGAATAGAGGATGCTATACTCTGGGACTCCAGAGGTCATCAGATATTAATCCTGAGTCCCCTCCTCTAGGAAAAGGTTCAGAAATTTAGAAATTTGCAGTCTGAGGTAGGGAACTTCAGAAATCATTTCTGATGCACTCCCTTCTTCAGTTACCTATTCTGGGTCTCACAGAGAATTACCTTTTCAATAAATTTAAAAAAATGCTTTATCTGCCTTTTTTTTTTCACTCCAGAAATATTCTGCCAACTATTCCATGCTATTGAAGGGTTTGGAGGTATCCTGTACAAATCCTTCAAACTAAGCCAATTTCAGCATAGACAGTTGACAGTCAACATCACCTCTGCCCCATCAACCAGACTTCTACACAATTCCAACTACTGTTTCAAAAACCAACGGGCTCCAATTCCAGGAAAATCAATTGATCCACAAGGCAGATGGGGATCTTCCAAGGAAATTCCAAATGCAATAAGTATGATTTGATCATTTACGACTATGTGTTTTTATTTTCCCAGTTAACTGCTCAATTTTCTGTATCTCCTACTAAAAGGGTATCTGGTATCTCTTTCTTGAGCCTGGGGCTCACTCAGGCCAGTGGGGAGTCTGAGGATCATTTCTGCTCTCATGAACAGCAGTAGTTTCTTTCGTGTTTGCTTCTATTTGTTATAAAAGCTGATGTTCAAGGCCAATTCTGTGGATGATGCATTTCTAGCAAGCTGCTGGGAAGCCCTCTATAAGGGCCAGGCCCTGCGGCCTCTACAGAGGACACTGTCACCCAAAGCACGTGGGAAGCTTGGGTTTGGAAGAGTTTCCATCAATTTTATTGTTCCTGTGTTTCCTTTGTCACTGGCATGATCTCCCCTTTTGCTCACCATATTAATTTGGTTTCAGGAAAGTTTTCCTACCTGTGGATCTGACTTGGGACATATGTCGTCCTTGCCTCGTATCTCTAGGAGATTTCTCTTCCCCAGTTGGGCCAGCAGCAGTGTTGACTAACTGCCTACCGGGGCAGGGCGGGGGAGGGTCAGAGGGCAGGTAGCTCAGTGCCATTGCCCCAGAGAGCAAAGCAGAACTGCTTCAAGATAGCTCTCTGTTTTCCCTATTCTGAAAACAGGTAAACAGCTCCTGTTTCAGGCTTTAATCTGTCTGTATTTGGACACTTGTGGCTGATCCATCAGTCATGCAGTTCTCACCTGCAGCGTTGTGGACTTCTCCAGTTCTGGGGCTCTCCAGGCTGGGAAGGGGCAGCCCTTGCTCCCTCTTGCTTCTTCTCTGTTCTCTGATGGGGGATGCAGCTGGAGGGAGCAGAGACCTCTGTTGAATTTCTTTTGGGTGTCTGCCTTTCCCCGACCTGAGTTTTTATTGTCTTCCTCTAGTGTTTCTGCCCTGGGGTAGGAAAAGACCCTGGTGATTACTGAGCTGAATCCTGTGGGGCTGAAAGCTTCTCAAGAGGCCTCATCTCCCATGTATGTCAGCCTCAGCTTCTGAAACACCATAGACAGGTTCACCGTATGGAACAGGTCACCAGAAAACAGCCACCTTGTCCACAGACAGGGGAGAGGATGGCCATTTTCATTTTCTCAAGGTTTTTAGAAGTTGTCTCAGAAAAAGCCCCTTCTCAGACTTACCTTCAGAGCTTTGGAATTTCCCATTGACTGATGCCCTGAGTGGAATTCAAAGTCCCAGTCAGGTGCCTTGACCTCTATGGGGCCCTTAGCTGCTTTCTCCAATGAGATGTGTCTGTCTCTTTTTTCCCTCATGCTATGAACCAGACTACTGCCTGCTTCCACCCTCCCCACCCCCCGCCCCAACCTGCCAGAACTAGCCTCAAGGACACCAGTCAACCTGGAGGGCCTCAGCCCAGAGACTTTTGTGACAGGTGTCCCCCTTTCCCCTGACTCAAAAGGTCGAGCCTGCCTGGGGCACCCTTGGGCCCTGATGCTTCCTCCAGCAGTTTCTGGAGCACAGGGTCTAGCAACAACAGTCACCTTTTCAGGTTTCTGGGGAATTCCACTGGGGCTATGTAACTCTTCACAGCTCCGAGTACACCTTTTGTGGCCTCTGTTTCTCCACCACAGTTACGGATGCTTTTTCTACAGGAAGCCCATATGGTTCTTGCAGAGCCTCTTGACCTCCTTCATCTCTTTTTTTCTCTTACAGTTTTCAGCCAGGTTCCCAGTCCTGCCTGGAATGCATGCTCCCCTGAGGCTGTAATGTCAGCTTTCATCAACCACACTCCCTCTTCACAATGGACTGACTCCACCAACCACTCTAGGTTGGGTCAGAGCCTCAGTGTATCATTGTTCCCAGAACCCACTGATCCAAGCAATGTGGGCCTGCCCCCTTCTAGGAAGAGGGTCGGAGTCTTAAGAAATTCAGTCTGAGGTAGAGAAGCTAACAAATCATTCTCCCAAACTCCCTACCCCGCACGAAATGTAGTATTTGCTTTATTTAAAGTGACCGATTTTGGATTTCCCTGGTGGTCCAGTGGTTAAGAATTTGCCTGCCAATGTAGAGGACATGGGTTTGATCCCTGGTCTTGGAAAATTCCACATGCTGCTGGCAACTAAGCCTATGTGCCACAACTACACTGAGCCCACGCTCTGAGAGCCCACACTCTGCAACAAGGGAAGGCATGACCATGAGAAGCCACAGCTGGAGAATGACCCATGCTTGCCACAACCTAGAGAAAACCCTTTTATAGCAACAAAGATCCAGGGCAGCCAAAATAATAAATAAAATTTTTAAAAAATTACTGATTTTTTTTGTAGTAGCAAATCACTTTTTTTCATTAAAAGGTATTTTATTTTATTAAACTGAAGTATAGTTGATTCATGTTGTATCAGTTTCTATTGTACAGCTAAGTGATTCAGCCATATACACACACATATATTCTCTTCCCCCCGTTATGATTTTTCTCAGGATATTGAATACAGTTCCCTGTGCTGTACAGCAGGGCCTTGCTGTTTATGTCATAGGTTTGCATCTGCTAATCCCAAACTCTCAGTCCACCACTCCCTCACCGCCTCCCCCTTGGCAACCACAAGTCTATTCCCTACTTCTGTGAGTCTGTTTCTGTTTCATAGGTAGGTTCATTTGTGCTGTAGTTTAAATTCCACATATAAAGGATACAATATGGCATTTGTCTTTCTCTTTCTGCCTTCCGTTTCCGTTCCGTTTCCGTTCCGTCGCTCAGTCGTGTCCGACTCTATGCGACCCCGTGGACTGTAGCCTACCAGGCTTCTCCGTCCATGGGATTCTCCAGGCAAGAATACTGGAGTGGGTTACCGTTTCCTTCTCCAGGGGATCTTCCCGACCCAGGGAACAAACCCAGGTCTCCCGCTCACTTAATATGGAAATCTCTATTTCCATCCATGTTGCTGCAAATGACATTATTTCATTCATTTTTATGGCTGAGAAGTATTCCATTGTGTGCACATACCACATCTTTATCCACTCATCTGACCATGGACATGTCTTGGCTAGTAACTATCATTCTTAAAGCATACTTGTCTTCCCTGCTAGTGTGTCTGGCCACTCTCAGAGGATTACATTTCTCAGCAAACAAAAAAGTTATTTAGTTTCTTCCTTCTCTGTGTTCTGGAATACTTTACCAATCACTTGGTTTCTGTCCGGGGTACTAAAAGCTTCCTATAGATTCACAGATATTTGCTGCTTTATTTTGCCTTTTAATGAACTTATATGCTATGTATAGTCTTTTGCATGTCTCAAAATGATATGGAATGCAGTAGTAAGCGGCTCTTCTGGAGTTCTTCAAGCAGTCTCACCCCTTTGAGCTGTATCCTTCTAGGCAGCAGTGACTACTACTGTTCAGGGGTATAAAGTTATAGTCCTGTGAGATGAAACAGACCGAGAGATGTGCTGTACAACACAGTCAGTTCAGATCAGCCGCTCAGTCGTGTCCAACTCTTTGGGACCCCATGGACTGCAGCATCCCAGGCCTCCCTGTCCATCACCAACTCCCAGAATTTACTCAAACTCATGTCCATCGAGTCAGTGATGCCATCCAGCCATCTCATCCTCTGTCATCCTCTTCGCCTCCTGCCTTCAATCTTTCCCAGCATCAGGGTCTTTTCCAATGAGTCAGTTCTTCCCATCAGGTGGCCAAAGTATTGGAGTTTCAGCTTCAGTGCTTACATAGTGCCTACGGTTAAAGATATGGCATCAGGCACTGAATCACAAGCTGGAATCAAGCAAGATTCCTGGGAGAAATATCAACAATCTCAGATATGCAGATGATACCACTCTAAAGGCAGAAAGTAGAAAGTAAAGAGGAACTAAAGAGCCTCTTAATGAGGATGAAAGAGGAGAGTGAAAAGCTGGCTTGAAACTCAACATTCAAAAACTAAGAATATGGCATTTGGTCCCATTAATTTGTGGCAAATAGAAGGGGAAAAGTAGAAGTAGTGGCAGATTTTATTTTCTTGGTCTCCAAAATTACCGTGGAGAGTGACTGTAGCCATGAAATTAAAAGATGCTTGCTCCTTAGAAGGAAAGCTATGACAAACCTAGACAGCATATTAAAAAGCAGAGACATCACTTTGGTGACATAGTCAAAGGTCCATGTAGTCTAAGCTATGTTTTTTCCAGTAGTCATGTATGGATGTGAGAGTTGGACTGTAAAGAAGGCTAAACACCAGAAAATTTATACTTTCGAACTGTGGTGATGGAGAAGATTCTTGAGAGTCCCTTGGACTTCAAGGAGATAAAATCAGTCTATTCTAGAGGAAATCAACCCTGAATATTCATTGGAAGTACTGATATTGAAACTCCAATACTTTGGCCACCAGATGTGAAGAGCTGACTCATTGAAAAAGACCCTGATGGTGGGAAGGATAAAAGGAGAAGAGGGCAGCAGAGGATGAGATGCTCAGGTAGCATCACTGACCCAATGGACACGAATCTGAGCAAACTCCAGGAGACAGTGAAGGACAGGGAAGCCTGGCGCTGCAGTTCATGGGGTCACAAAGAGTCGGACACGACTTAGTGACCGAACAACAACAACATCGTGCACTCAAATGTTTGTTAAGATGGCAATCTCACCCAAGTGTTCTTACCGCAGAAACCAAAGACAAAGCCAAAGGCACTCAAGGAAGCTGTCAGGGGTGATGGATGTGCTTATGACCCGATTGTGGTGATGGTATCACCGGTGTTTGAAAATGTCTAAATTCATTAAGTTTTACACATTAAATATGTGCAAGTTTTGTATATCAGTTATGCCGCAATAAAGCTGTTTAAAAAATAGAGTTAATTTCACCTGAAAAAGTAAAAAGAAAGCGAGCAGTGACCTTGGACAGGCTCTGCCACACCCAATTTTCTAACATAATCACAGCCTTGTATCAACATCGGTTGTCTAATTCAGGAGGGGTAAAGTAGCCCGTGACACTGAGTAATCTGGATGTGATTTCAAAATAGAATTGTGACACGGTTTGTTCGGTTCAGGATGAACACAGCACTACAAGTATCTCATTTTCTTGCCATTTCATGCTCCTACCCGTCTAGTTTCTCCTCCTCCTGCAGCCTTCCCATTCGTGAAATGCCCAAACACCCTGGTGGCTTTCTTACTCCATTGGTAGGATCTGTTCTGCCTTCACAAGCCAAGGAGATAGGGAGCTAGGGTCTCACTGGTTGTCCCCCCAAAGCAGTTGCTTCTTGTGGTTGTAAGGTGTGGCCACTGAAGCCTCCAGGTCTGGGCAGTTTTAGGGACAAATTGCTAGCCCACTGCTGCAGAGGTGTGCTGCAGGGGTGGTCTGGGTCCTCATTTAGGCCGTACCTGTCGCCATGGTAACCAGTTAACACAAAGCATGTAGTGGAGTCTAGAGTACTGAATGGAGATCACTAGGTTAGATTTCAAAAGATTTTATTTCAGAGTCCTTGATAACCTCTTCCTACCTTGGGGCTTTGATCCTGGTTATCATAGCCCAACTTGACAGCTTTTCTAACAGGAATTCAGGAATTGTGATAAGAAAGTGGAGGGAAGGCATAGAGGGATTGGTGTCTCAGTTCCTGAAAGCCCTGGGATCCTTTCTGAAAAATGCTCCAGTGATTAGCTTTGCATTCTAGAAAAAACTGAGGGAAAGGTCTCCCTTCCCTTACAGACAGAAAAGATTTTTGTCCACTTGCCAAAACTGAAGATAAGGCTGATAATTTATTTTGTTCAAAGAGCAAGAAGCAATGCCTCTGCTTCCCCGCCCTTTTTAGCTCTGTCAACACCTTATCAGAGAGCCGTTCTCATCTGTGTCCTCCCTAGACTGTTCAGTGAGGGCAGGTTCATGTCTGTTCTGTTCGTGGCTGCTTCCCCTAGTGCCTGGCCAGCAGTGACCAGCAGATATGAAGGGCTAGGAAGTGTTTGCCAGGTGAAGGAACCCACGCTGCCCTTCTGCTCACCACTGCTCAGAGGTTGGAGTTGATCTGAGCCTGCTTCCACATCTCCAGGAATGGAATCCCTTTAGACCCAGAACTTCCCATCCTTTAGAGCAGGGTCCCCAACCTTTTTAATCTAATGCCTGATGATCTGAGGTGGAGCTGATGTAATAATAATAGAAATAAAATGCACAATAAAAGTAATGAGCTTGGATCATCCTGAAACCATCCCCCCTAACCTGGTCCATGGAGAAATTGTCTTCTACAAAACTGACTCCTGATGGCAGAAAGGTTGGGGACTGCTGCCTTATAAGGCAATGTCATCCTCTTTTTCCCCTCTCCTTGCTTGCCTGGGAGTTTGTTTCCCTCCCAGAGAAGCATCTTTTAGAGAGCGTGCCTCTGCAAGGGCAGGCACTCATGCTTATTGTCTCGACCCAGAGCTGCGCTCTGGGATCACTTGGAGGGTGGTCCCATCTTGGTGGGCTGCAACCTGCCCCTTCCGGTCACCCTGCCGCACCTTCAGCTCTATGTGTGCCCCTCCCCAAGGCTTGAGTGCGACTAACAAAGTCATTTCAGCTGCTATGAGTACTTTGTGGGTAATTTTAAACTTTGATATAATTTCAGTTTGATGTAATTTACTTTGATAATTCCAAACTCACAGAGAAATTACAGGTGCAGTACAAGAAATTCCCATATACGCTTTACTCAGATTTATCAGCTTAATTCACGTTTCTTTGCATTATGAAAATTTAGAGAATATACATTGTCAAGGTGCTTGCATGATCACATTCAGTTTCATTCTCTTGAAGATCTATCATCTACTTTAGAGCATGTATTTATTTCTCATTGAGGTTAGAAGAGATAGAATGAATTCATGTTTTTGTTAGTCAACATTTTCTTTAATGTACCCCACTATTGTCATGGTAGTTTGACTAACTTCGTAGAGGGAGTTGTGCAGGTGAATCTCTATCAATTTGTCTCAGAATTTATTTGAAAAGGTTGTTTCTTGTTGTACAGTATCCTATTACTTTTTGTACATAGTGACTTTAGAGGCAGTAGTATTTTTTTATTAATAAACTTTATTTTTTAAGGGAGGTTTTAGGTTTACAGCAAAATTGAGCAGAAAGTCCAGAGTTCTTGTATACCCCTTAGCCCTCCCTCCCCCAGCTCCATGGTTACTGATGTCTGGCAGAGGAAGAGATGGTCGGATGGCATCACCGACTCAATGGACATGAGTCTGAGTAAACTCCGGGAGATAGTGAAGGACAGGGAAGCCTGGCGTGCTGCAGTCCCTGGGGTCGCAAACAGTCGGACACGACTGAGCAACTGAACAACATTTGCTACAGTTGATGAGCCAACATTAATGCCCTGTTGTTAACCAAGGTCCATAACTCACATTGCTGCTCAGTTTTCGTGTTGTACATTCTGTGGGTTTTGACAAATGTATAATGACATGTGTCCACCATTGCTGTAGCATCTGTATCAAACTATCAACAGAAGAGTGGCCCATACTCTTCACCCTCCTCGGCTGCCGTGAGCATCAGCCTTCCGACACAGTCCTGACCTTGAGGAGGTCCTGTCGATGGGGAGGCAGGGCCAGCCCAAGGCACAGCCAGGAGGCCACCAGTCTCTGGAATACCCTTGGGAGCACCAAGGCCAGCGGCAGGAGGGAACACTGCCCAGGCTTGGCCTTGCCCCTTGGGGCCAATCCTACCTTTTCAGTGGGGCCAGGTGGGAGAAGGGAGGAAGGTAAGGCAATGACCATTATTCCGCATGCCAGGAACTGGGCCATTTGCCTGACACACGGACTCCCTTGCCTTCTGAAAGGCATTGCTGGTCAGGCACAGATGTAGGGGCTGGTGCTCAGAGGGAAAGCTGGGGTGTAGCCTCCCCTATCAGTGGCCACTTGTCAGGACACAGAAGAGGAAGGTCTCTTTGTTCTGCTGGACACCCCTGGTGTCCAGTGACTGAGCCCTGGAGGGCTGGCTGTGGACTCAGGCTCGTGCCTGCTGGGTTAAATGACCCATATCTATGCTGGGTGGGTAAGGGTAAAAGAAAACCCAACTTAAAGATGGCCGTTTACTGTTTTCAAGCCTTCTCTCACATATTCTATCAGCTAGCCTCATAACTCCTCTGGGAACTAAAGGAGGCTGGTGAGCTGACTAATGCAGATGAAGAAGCAGGCTCGCAGAGGTCAAGGGCTTGCCCAAGGGCACAGTTTGGTCCCTGGCACCCTTCTCACTGTGGCCTGCCAGGCAGTCCTGGTTCTCCCAAGGCCCTATTCCAGTGTGGAATCCCAGTCACTAGTCTTGGCCTGATGAGTGCTCAGAAATCTCCCACCTCCATGTGCGGTGAACTGTGTGTATTATGATTCAGGAAGGTGTCTGAACCCATTAGACTCCAAATTCCTGCAGGACAACCACAGAATTTGTGCTGTTCTGTGCCCAAGTCTGACACAGTGAGTTGGGAGCAAAGAAGAAAGGATTTTTAAAAAGGCTAATCAAGAATGCTTCTACTGCTAAGTCACTTCAGTCGTGTCCGACTCTGTGTGACCCCATAGATGGAAGCCCACCAGGCTCCCCCATCCCTGGGATTCTCCAGGCAAGAACACTGGAGTGGGTTGCCATTTCCTTCTCCAAGAATAGATTGTGTTAAAAAAAATAAATGGAAGAAAAAGATCAGTCTGATACAAGATGGCATCATTTGCCAAAAATTAGTGGGTTTTTTTCTATAAAAAATATGAGCATATATTATTTTTACAAGAAAAAACAACCATTCTCATTTTAAGGAACAATTACAAAATGGCAAAGGTTTTAAAAGCAAACAATCTTGAATTTGGCACTTGGAAAAGTTCCTTAACCTCTCCAAACTCCTTTTCTTCATCTTCAAATGAGCAAACCATTAGCACTCACCCCACTGTTGGAGTGAAAGCTGTTTGGAGAATTAGGTGAGGGTTTGTGTAAGGTGGTGCCTGGCATGATGTGAGTGGCCAACACATGCCCGTTTTTAAAAGAAGGGGATTTCCCTGGTGGTCCAGTGGTTAGGACTTGGTCTGTCACTGCTGTGGCCTGGATTCAATCCCTAGTCGGGGAACTAAGATCCCAGAAGCCGCGCAGCATGGCCAAAGACAAAAACAAAAACGTTGGACTTTAAAACAAACAAACAACCCGGGATAGTTGTTTGTTAGTAGTTCAAAAGTTTTTTTAGATGTATGGAAAAATTGAGAAAAATTGAGAAAATAATATAGACAGCTCCCATAGTCCTGCATAGCCTCCCCGATTGTTAACATCTTACACAGCATGGTACATATGTTACAATTAATCAATCACTCTTGACGCTTTATTATCAACTGAGTTCTAAGTTTTACATTCAGATTTCTTTAGGGTTTTTTTTTTTTTTTTGGTATGAGAAACAGCATTCTTTATTCATAAATAAAAATATATAATTACCAGAAATAGTTTACGTGGCCAAAAGGGGGCATCGAAAATAAAATAAATCAAAGCTGTCGAAACCAAACAGGACACAACGACGAGGAAATAACTCTGCATGTATTCTTCCAAATGCTGGGCCATCGGCAGCCAGCCTGGGCAGGGTTCCTGCTCTGCAAGCGGAAGCAGCGCAAGGGGGGACCTCTGACAGGGGAGGTGAGCGGAGCATCCACGCCCACAGAGCGATGCATCCGTGGAGCTCCTGCTGCGGCAGCGCAACCTGCCTGACCCTTGGGATAGATTTCTTTAGTTTTACACCAGTGTCCTTTTTCTGTTTCAGGGTTACATGTCCACTTTGATTGTTTTTTTATTACCATTCTCATTTTTGTTGTACAGATACTTAGCAAACGCCTCCCCCCAGCCCTTCCCTTTCTGGGTAGGAGCCATGTAGGCACTGAAACTTGTTCTCTTAGCCTCTTAACAGGAAGCAGGGAACAGAGCTCAGCCTGCAGGCTGGGTCCTGCCCCAGGGCTGAGAAACATGATGGGCGTGTGTGTGTTGGGGGGATGGGATGAGGGGAGTGTGGGTGTGGCAGGGATGGGCGTTCTGTTTCAGGCTGGGGGGGTGTGGCAGGTGGCATGTGCCATGGGTGCAATCTGAGCTGCCTGCATTGCAGTCAAAGCCGCAGGTCTGAAGCTTCTCTTGAGCAACAGAGTATCGACCAGCACTCACCCCAAGATGAATCAGAGATGTTTCTTCACCAGAGGTCAAAGGTGAAGCCCGATTTATAAAAACCTCCCTAGTCCAGGGCTCCTCAGCACTGCCGTGCACGCTCCTGGCATTCCATACTTCTGTGCAGAGGGGTAAGTGTCCTTTCCTTGGCTCAGCCCTTGGGGGCCACTTGGCAGGATGGTGGGAGCCACAACTCCCTGCCATCTGAACCCCCTCTGGCTGACTGCACTTTGGGACCAAGCATGCCAGCTCTTGCTCTGATAGGAAGACCCAGATCAGGACTTGGGAATGGCCAATGTGGATGGGGTGGCCGGCATGTGTAAGGGCCCTAAAGTGCCATCACTTGGGGAAAGGAAACAGCCTGGGCAACCACAGAAGCCTTCCCAGACGAGCCTGAGTGACCATACTCTGAATTATACTCCCCAGGATATGGGGGCACATGGAACATGAGACAGTTAAGGCTGATTCTTTTATGCTTTAGGTGGTATCCTGTGTCCTTCTCCCCCTATTCTATGCGCAAATAAGAACTTTCACTGTGGGTCAAAGAGAGCAGCAGACCCGGGATAGTAGCGCTTGTCTAAACCATTAGTGAGGAAAGAGGAGACAGTGGAAATGCGGGTTGGGGAGGCACTGCCCGAGACCTCCCTTGTCTCCTGAAGGTGAACGTAGGCTGGTAAGATGACTAAGCTGGAAGATCACCTGGAGGGAATCATCAACATCTTCCACCAGTACTCCGTTCGTCTGGGGGATTACGACACCCTCATCAAGCGTGAGCTGAAGCAGCTGATCACAAAGGAACTTCCCAACACCCTCAAGGTACGGGAGGCCCCTCTTTTGGCAAAGTTTCCCACCCCCTTGAGCTGAGGGCGGAGGCCTGAAGGATGATGGTGGGGGCAAGGACTGGGGTGGGTTCACCCCAGTTTGTGTTCCCAAGGATGTTCCCCAGCCCCTCGCAGCTGTGGTACAGGGGCCCACCTCTCTCTGAATGGCTCTCTCCATCACCTTAGGCTTCACGCCTTCCTCTCTGTGTAAAGTGGAGAGAGGCAGGGCCGGGCGGCGTTGGATTACTGAGCTATACAACATCTTCTAGGTTAAGACTTGGTTCTAGGATGGCTCAAGACAGCTGCTTCTCTCTGCCTTCCATTTTCTCATATTGGATTCTCCCACATAGTTTTGGCCCATGAGTTACTGTTCCCTGGCTGCCCTGAGCTGAGTTCTGAGGGATGCGAGGCCTGAAGAAAGGGGAACTCACTGCCCCTGCTTTCTCTTCTCCCAGAACACCAAAGATCAACCTACCATTGACAAAATATTCCAAGAGCTGGATGCCAATAAAGATGGGCAGGTCAGCTTCGAGGAATTCATAGTCCTAGTGTCCAGGGTGCTGAAGACGGCCCACGAAGACATCCACAAAGAGTAGGAAGCTCTTTCCAGCGACGGCCCCGAGAGGATGCTCCCTTCTCCTCCCCGAGGGAAGAGAGAATTAATAAACGTACTTTGGCAAAGTTCTTAGCAGAATCCGTGTCCTTTTTTTCTTGATCCTTCCTCACCCCTGCTGTTCTGACAAGCCCCGTTTAGACCTCTGAGACCCCCTTGTCTGCTCATTTGTTCACTAACAATTTATTAAATCTCTCTAATTTGTTCATTTATTCATTTATTTAACAAATATTTAGTGAGCATCTATAATAGCCAGAGATCAAAGACATGAAGTCCTCATCTTTTTGGGGTTTTCATTCTAATAGGGAGGGAATTGAACCAACCGCAAACGACCAAGTATTAGCATACAAATGCATCCTGTGATACACTGGTAGGTAATGAAAAGAGATATGTGGAAACCTAAATACCTCCCTAGGGTAGAGGGAAGGACAGGGTTCCTGGTTTAAATATGTTGACCGAGGGATGCATTTGGGCAGAGATCTGAAAAGGATGGAGAGCAGCTTGCAGATGTCTGGGGGTCAGGAGTTCCTGTAGAGAGAGGTCGAGGCCCTGAGACAGGCTCGAGCCTGACCTGCTCGATGGCCAGTACGATGGCGGGTGCAGAGCTGAGGTGGGGCTGGTGGGAGATGAGTGCCTGCAGGAAACAGGTGTAGGGAACAGGGGCTTACAGTCTGTGTGGAGGACCTTGGACTTTGTGCCAAGTGTGCTAAGGAGTCAGGGGTTTTTTGAGCCAGAGCGTGAGATGGTTTCACTTATGCTTCCTGTATGGATCATGAAACTTGGGGCAGATTTGAAAAGGTGTGGGAAAAAGGGAGACAGGAGCAGGAGGCAAGCGTGAGGTACAGGGGAGGGAAGGTTTCTCAGGCCAGACTCCCCTCCCCACGCTGACCTAGGCCAGGTTCTTCGTGACATGGTCCCCTAGGACTGTGCTGCTCTCCTGCCGGGCTCTTCTCCCCTGATGAGATTCTGTATCCACTGGGGTGCTTATTTGTTTAATGTCTGGCTCCTGCATTGACGGAGGTGTGTGCAAGTAGGTGCAGCATCTCTGTCATCAGCACTGTGCTTGGCATGCAGTAGTTATTTCAGAAATATCTCTTACAGAAGTGAACGTACGGGGGCTTACCTGGTGGTCCAGTGGTTAAGAATCTGCCTTCCATTGCAGGCAGGGGACCCAGGTGCCATCCTGGGTCTCACAACAGGGCTCACAACAAAAAGCCCTCATCCTGAAACAAATACCCAGAGCAGTTAAAAAAGAAAGAAAGAAAGAATGAATGGAAATCGTTGTTCAGTCACTCAGTCATGTCCAACTCTTTCTGACCCCATGGACTGCAGAGCACCAGGCTTCCCTGTCCTTCACTATCTCTTGGAGTTTGCTCAAAACTCATGGAAATTAATAGGCTTTTGATTTGATCCCCTATAAAAAGGTCCAGGGGAAAATGGGAAGAAGCATGGAATAATCTCCCTAGGGGCCAAGTGTTGGGTTCCCTAGTGAAAAGTGCATTCCATCTGAATGGGAAGAAGTTAGTGGGGGCCTCCCTGAACACCATCCTCTGTTGAGTGCTGAGTCAGGTCTGGGAGAGATGGCAGGCCCCTTTAGTCCAGATGTCAAGAGGTCCATTTTGTCAAGAGGTCAGAATACTTGCACTTTATGGGTGCATGTACCCTCCCAAATTCATTTGTTGAAGCTCTAACCGCTAGTGTGTTGGTATTTGGAGATGGGCCCTTTGGGAGGCAATTAGGTTAGTCATGAGGGTGGGACCTTCATGGTGGGATTAGTGCCCTTGTAAGAAGAAGAATAAATATTTCTTTCTCTCTATGAGCACACATGGAGAGGAGGTCATCTGAGCACACAGCAAATCTACAAGCCTGGAAGAGAGCCCTCACCACACCCCCATCTCTACTTGGCAGCTTGATCTCAGGCTTCCAGCCTGAGAGATTTAACTGGGAGATTAAATGTCTGTAGTTTAAGCCATCCAGTTTATGGCAAGGCTCCCCAACCTTCAGGCTGTGAATTGGTAATTCCTGTCAGATCAGTGGCAGAATTAGATTAAAAGTAAAGTGCACAACAAATGTTATATGCTTGAATCAACCTAAAACCATTTGCACACCCTGTCTGTGGAAAAATTGTCTTCCATGAAACTGGTCCCTGGTGCCAAAAAGTTTGGGGACCTCTGGTCTAGGGCATTTGTTATAGCAGCCTGAGCAGGCTGGGGTACCATGAAAGCAGCAGCCAGGGCACAGCCTTAGGCTGACAGACCCACCTGCCTCCTCTTCAGCAGCAGGAACAGGCCAGGAGGGCAGAGTTTATGACACCATTTTAAAAGACTGGGTAACTTGCTGGAGTCCAGGCATGACAGATATGAGGGAAAGAGAGAAGAGAAGCTTCATACTGGGGCAGGGGTGGGCTTGTATTTTGGTGCAAAGCCGGGCAGAGATGATGTGTAGAGAGCTGGGGTTCAGTACTGAGGCCAGGAGGTGATAAGTCCTTGCCCCAGAGGCCCCAGGGTTGGAGGTTTGCTGGACTGTCCATCAGAGGAAACCACTATCTCTGTGATGAGGATCTGAGGCAAAGTTGAGTCTGGAGGGGATTGTGGAAAGAAAGAACCTGTGAAGACCTCTCCTGGGGATGAGGCCAGGGCAGAGGATGAAGATGGAAATGGAGTGGGATTGGCAGAAGATGAAGGAATTCAGGACCCAGAGAAGGTGGTCTTGGAATGAAGGCTTCCATCGCTGAATGAGAAAGGAGGCCCACTCAGGGAAAGCCCTCATTTGCTGACTGACCTTGGGAAAATCACTTTGCCTCTCTGGATCTCTGTCTTCTTAATTTTTGAAGAATTCAAAGGAATTCTGGAAATTCATTTGAAGAGTTCAGACTAGGTGAACACGCAGGTATAATTCAACTTTAATGTTCTGAGATACTTGGATGGGATGGAGAACTTCAAGTAAGGTCTAGAAAGATGGGAATCAGGGTATTCTTGGGCAAAGAAATGGTAGTGGCCTAAGTATGAGGATTAAAGATATATTTCTGGATTCAGATCCTAGTTTTACCTTTTACTAATTGTGAGACCTTGAGCTAGTTACTTAAAATCTCTAAGCCCCAGTTTCCCCATCAATAAAGTGGAAATAACAGCAGCATCTTTCCCAGAGTTGAAGTGAGGATTAGATAACCTAGCAAAACATGCAAAGCACTTAGCACAGCATCTGATGCCAAGTAAGCAGGTATTAACACTAAGAGTAAAATGCTAATTTATATGGGAAGGCCACTTGCCAATGCAGGAGATGTGGGTTCAATTCCTGGGTTGGGAAGATCCCCCGGAGAAGGAAATGGCAACCCACCCAGTATTCTTGCCTGGGAAATCCCATGGACAGAGGAGCCTGGTGGGCTACAGTCCATGGGGTCACAGAGAGTTGGACACGACTGCGTGATTGAGCCCATCTTCTGTGATAAGGGGCACAAAGTGCAGCCTTCCAGGCACTCTGAGTGCACCCCTGCCCTTCAGGAGGATGTCTTGGGCCGGCACACTGCCGCACACCGTGAGCTAAGCTTACTTGCACTTTGGGACTTTGGAAGTCAGGAGAAGAATCTGGATTCAGTGAGATGGCCACCAACAGCCCCTGGGGCTAGCATGGCTAGTTCAGTTCAGTTCAGTTCAGTCGCTCAGTCGTGACCGACTCTTTGCGACCCCATGAATCACAGCACGCCAGGCCTCCCTGTCCATCACCAACTCCCGGAGTTCACTCAAATTCATGTCCATCGAGTCGGTGATGCCATCCAGCCATCTCATTCTCTGTCGTCCCCTTCTCCTCCCGCCCCCAATCCTTCCCAGCATCAGATTCTTTTCCAGTGAGTCAACTCATTGCATGAGGTGGCCAAAGTATTGGAGTTTCAGCTTTAGCATCAGTCCTTCCAATGAACACCCAGGATCGATCTCCTTTAGAATGGACTGGCTGGATCTCCTTGCAGTCCAAGGGACTCTCAAGAGTCTTCTCAGCACCACAGTTCAAAAGCATCAATTCTTCGGTGATCAGCTTTCTTCACAGTCCAACTCTCACATCCATACATGACCACTGAAAAAACCATAGCCTTGACTAGATGGACCTTTGTTGGCAAAGTAATGTCTCTGCTTTTTAATATACTATCTAGGTTGGTCATGACCAGTGCGTTCTCTTGGCAAAACTCTATTAGCCTTTGCCCTGCTTCATTCCGTGCTCCAAGGCCAAATTTGCCTGTTACTCCAGGTGTTTCTTGACTTGTAGTCAAGGCTATGGTTTTTCCCGTGGTCATGTATGGATGTGAGAGTTGGACTGTGATGAAAGCTGATCGCCGAAGAATGGATGCTTTTGAACTGTGGTGCTGGAGAAGACTCTTGAGAGTCCCTTGGACTGCAAGAAAATCCAACCAGTCCATTCTAAAAGAGATCAATCCTGGGTGTTCATTGGAAGGACTGATGCTAAAGCTGAAACTCCAATACTTTGGCCACCTCATGCGATGAGTTGACTCAATGGAAAAGAGTCTGATACTAGGAGGGATTGGGGGTAGGAGGAGACGGGGACGGCAGAGAATGAGATGGCTGGATGGCATCACCGACTCGATGGACATGAGTTTGAGTGAACTCCGGGAGTTGGTGATGGACAGGGAGGCCTGGCGTGCTGTGATTCATGGGGTCGCAAAGAGTCGGTTCACGACTGAGCAACTGAACTGAACTGAACTGAACTGAAGGTTGGTCATAACTTTCCTTAAGACCTGTCATTTAACTTGGCCCGTATGTAAAAGTCTTCAACGTTAAAAGGAAGTCAACCAGATTGTGAAAATCTGACGGGCAAGACCTGACTTCCTCTGCTTCTCTGATTTCCCTTGTTACTTAACCAGCCCCAGGTAAGCAGAAGTTCAATTCTTGCCCTTTCAGCACTAATCTCAGGAACCTTTCCTTAATCCTCCCTCCTCCCCACACCTGCTCCACCCAAGAAGACTATTGACAAGCACCTCCTCTGTGCTCCCAGGCACCCTGTGCTTCTCATCACCTTTGTCTTATGGTCACAACTTAATATGAAAAATAGCTATTTGGGTGTCTGTTGCCCCTGTTAGGTTGAAGGCTTCTCGAAGGCAGGGGACCTGCAAAGTGTTTGATGCAAACATCAGTAAACATCGGTAAATCCCAGTAGCAGCCTCCAACCTGATTCCTGTGCTCCTGCTCTGGGTCCCCAATCCCTTGTCCACGCAGTAGCCAGTGTGATGCCCAAACGTAAATCACATTGTGTCACTACCTGATGAAGACCCTGCAGACTTTCTCTGGTGCTTCTTGTCACCCAGGTCTCATTCTGCTTGTCAGCTTCCCGGGAAGCCCTGTCTGGTTCCCCAGCCCCGTTAGTAGTTGTTCTAGCATGTCTTCCTCTTATTGTGGCACTCATCCGCACCTGCAACGATCTATTCTTTCTTCCTTGGCTTGTTTCTTGCCTGAGTTTCCCTGAAGAGAAACTCCAGCCGAGCTGGGACCTGCGGTGTTTTGTGAGCTTGAGACAGTGTTCTGCCCCTTCAGTTATTCAGTGATGCCTATTGGTTTAGCAGAATCAAGTTACTGTTTGCTAACTGAGGGGAACAACAGCTTTTATAAAATGAAAGTGAGATGCTTGTGGCCGTGGTGGGGAGGGTGGGGAGACCCGACAGCAAGTACACCCCATCGCAGAGGGTTTTGGACTCCTCGCTGTGGAGAGGACCCCTCTTTCCAGACCTCGGCAATATTCGAAGGCAGTTGTCACAATCCCCTCCAGCTTCTCTTTTCCAGGCTCGGTACCCTCAGCCCTATCAGTAGCTCTTTCCCATTGTAATCTCCTTCCATTGTTAACCGGCATCTCAGAAGCTGAGCACCTTTTGTTTAGGAGGCGTCACCCCTGGTGAGATATGACCCTGATTATACTTCAGAGGCATTCCCCTCCCTGACAATACCCTACTTACTTGAGACTGCACCTCAGGCCTGAGATCAAGAGGCAGAAAGCACCAAGTGAAGGAGATTGAGAAAGAGACTCAGAGAGAAAATTGTAGGAAGGGACGAGGAGAGGAGGCAGACCGAGAGGAGAGGGCAGAGAGCAGGGGACGGGTGGAAGTGGGCTGGGCCGCCCTGTGCCCCACGCTGGAGTCCTGCTGCCCCAGGGCAAACACCCACTGCTCTCGGCTGCACCCCTCGCCCGCCGCAGTCTTGGTGTTGGGGGAAACACACAGGCTGAAACTGCCCACCCTGGCCAGGCACCTGGGAACCACTCCTGTGAGTTATTTTACCACAGGAGGTCCTGGTAAGGAACATGAAATTAACAAGCCACTTCAAATCAGAAGAATTCAGGAAAGGTCAAAAGGAGAGGAGCATCCTACCGACCTCCCAGAGACCTCCTCATTGGAACACATTTTGGCTGAGCCGTGTGTGCAGCACCAGGAAGGACCCTGAGTCAGAGAGACTGGCCAGAGACAGCCCGGAAACTAACCCCATCACCACAAAACCCGAGACTTCGAGCCATGTGGCAGATGGTTCTCCTGGGTCCCCTTACCCTGCTTCTCTCCACCCAGGTGTCCCTTCCCAGTAAAGTCTCTTGCTTTGTCGGAACATGTGACTCCTCGGACAATTCATCTCTGAGTGTTAGACAACGGCTCCCTTTAGGGCCCTGGAAGAGGTCCCCCTTTCCTGCAAAATTGGCAATAGTCCCCCTTCTCACTCTACAATCTCACCGTACATGAGACAATTCTGGGTTCATGGGCAAAAGTGAGGGAACCCACAGAGAAAAGAGAAACCCTGGGAATGCTCCCTGGAGGCCAGTCTCTCCCCCTACCCCGGTGACCACTTTCCCTGTTTGATGTGTGCAGGCAGGGACCTCTGAGGACAGAAGCTAGAGGTCTAGTTCAGCCAGGGGATTGACCAGTCTTGGGGTAGAGGAATTGTTTCAGCCGGAGTCCCAAGGGGAAGCAGGACTTGAGCAACCAATTGTTTCAATCCTGCTGTCACTTTGGTAATTGAAGTGTCAAAATCCATGACACAGGGCTTTCTAAAACACAGGTTTTCAGCAACTGTGGGAGGGGGCAGGGCATTGAGGTTGGATTCTGGAGTTTACTTCATGGCAGGGCTTGTGTCAGGCTTGTGTAAGATTGCCTCAGCCGGCTGGTGAAAGCTGAGGCCTTTCTTCCCAGCAAGGTCTTGGGAAACGTCATGCAATTCTCTTCTTTTTCCTGTAGAGGTGGCGGGACACACCTGCCTTGTTGACATGGGGTCTGGGTAGTTTGAGACCCTGGTTGAGAGCATCATTTCTCTGAGAAGCACCACCTTGGGCTCTCCTAGCCTCATGTGGACCATCGTGCTGCCTCCTAACCTGTCTCAATTCTGCCTCAAATCATCCCCTACACAGCAGACTTTCCCCAAGTATGAGTATATCATTTCCCTCTCCAAATCTCCACTGATGCTTCTGTCCTCTGTTTTCTGGAAAGTGTAGCTCCCTGGCCTAGTATCTCCCCGCTCTCCTCTTCATCTCCCACTTCCTTCTCTTCTAATCCAGGCCTTTGCACGTGTGCTCTTTTTCTGAAGCACTTGCACATTTATCTGAGGATGCCTGCAGCCCCTAGCCTTAACTCACCCCTCCAGGAGACCACCAGGCGAATGACAGCCCTCCCATCAAAGCCCCACAGAACTTTATCCCTCTCTGGCCTTTGATTTTCTGTATCAGACTCATTTAAGAGGCTGTCTGTCTGCTCTGCAGTCCTGGGAGTTCCTTAAAGGACAGAGTGAAGCCTTATTTCCTGCAGGGGCCCCTCAGAGCCTTACACAGATCCTGACATACAATATGTCTGTAGTTATTGTCTCTCGAGTGAATAAGAAGACAAGTGAATGACAAACGAATTAATCTCCATGCCCAGTTCTGGAAGCATTTCACACCGCCCAGGTCCTAGAGCATACTCTGAGCATCGTTGAGCCTCTGGGCACCGCCCAGGTCCCAGAGCATACTCTGAGCATCGTTAAGCCTCTGTGCAGTGTCCTGCAGCTGGGGGTGCCCCTGTACTTCCTCACCCCTCCCAGAAAGGTATGTAGAAGTTCAGACTCCACTGCCAAGGAGGGTAACTCCCTCTTACAGGAATCGGGGAACAGGCATCTGACAACAGGCTTCCTGTTCTTCAATCAGCATAATGCTGGGGAAACCCCAAAGCTTTTGTTTCTTGAAGGGACTCATTAATCATAGAGGTAGTCAGCATTTCTCACCTGGAGTGGGAATCTTAACCTTGACCCTGACACTCTCATTGTTTGTCTGAGGGAGGAAGATGACTCCGCTCTACTGCATAGAATTGCTTTTTTGGAATAGGAGAAGCGAATCAGTTGGAAGGGCTAAGCCCCCCTTCCATCAGGTCAGCTCTTTTAACAAAATCCCTCAGGACTCTGCGAGAGCGGTTTGCTGTCACACCTTCCCGCTTGGGATCTAGGGCAGCCTGCTCCTCTCAGACCGAGCTAACAAAGAGATAAGGCAAAAGTGGAACCTTTGGTATCTAAGAAGCTCTGTCCCCTATTGTTCTGAGCCCAGATACTCCACAATCTTCGGTCTTCAGGTCGCCAGACCATTGGTACACCCCTCATGTCCAAAGCGGTCCCCACCTCACCCTCTCTCCAAGACAGCTCCAACTTCACCCTCCAGCCCCAATGGGGCCCTAGGACCATCATAACTTCCCTTGCTTATTCAAAATGCTCCTGAGAGTTTATTCCATGCTGGCACCTGGGGGCAATCAGCCATTGCCCCTGCCTCTGGATAAGGGGTTACAGTTCCCTATTGCAAATGCAGAGGAAGATATATCAGAGAGTCTCACGGGCCTGGAGGATCAAGCCCCCATGTGCTTGAGGAAGGTGGGTGGTCAGGAAAGGGGAGGGGTCGGTGACACAGGCTCTAGGCCCTCATGGCCGTGAAGGGACTCACTAGAGGCTTCAAGGTGAGGAGAGCATTCCTGGTGCAATCGTGTGGAGCCTGGGGAAAGTCGGGATGTGATTTAGGGAAAACGTTTTGAAGAACTGATTGGGTAGCTGTGTGCATGGACAGGGTGAGATTTATTCTGTGCCCCCAGTGGTGTGGGAGGAAACCAGGGTTAATGCTCAGCAGGCACGAGGAGACAGATTTTGACTGATGTAAAGGTTGGCTTGAAGCTCAACATTCAGAAAACTAAGATCATGGCATCTGGTCCCATCACTTTATGGGAAATAGATGGGAAAACAGTGGAAACAGTGTCAGACTTTATTTTTTTGGGCTCCAAAATCACTGCAGATGCTGATTGCAGCCATGAAATTAAAAGACGCTTACTCCTTGGAAGGAAAGTTATGACCAACCTAGATAGCATATTAAAAAGCAGAGACATTACTTTGCCAACCAAGGTCCGTCTAGTCAAGGCTATGGTTTTTCCCGTGGTCATGTATGGATGTGAGAGTTGGACTGTGAAGAAAGCTGATTGCCGAAGAATTGATGCTTTTGAACTGTGGTGCTGGAGAAGACTCTTGAGAGTCCCTTGGACTGCAAGGAGATCCAACTAGTCCATTCTAGAGGAGATCAATCCTGGGTGTTCATTGGAGGGACTGATGCTAAAGCTGAAACTCCAGTAGTTTGGCCACCTCATGCGACGAGTTGACTCACTGGAAAAGACTCTGATGCTGGGAGGGATTGGGGGCGGGAGGAGAAGGGGACGACAGAGAATGAGATGGCTGGATGGCATCACCGACTCTGTGGACATGAGTTTGAGTGAACTCCGGGAGTTGGTGATGGACAGGAGGCCTGGCGTGCTGTGATTCATGGAGTCGCAAAGAGTCGACTGAGCGACTGAACTGAACTGAACTGAACTGAAAGGAAGACTATATAAGTGTCGGCACCAAAGGAGGATGCTCCCTTTCCTGGAGGAGTTCGGGCAGGGTAGGGCCAACTGCTTGTCAGGGAATCACTCAAGTGTGAAGGTGGGCCAGGTTGGGTTAAACCAGGAACGTTCAAACTTTTTTCAGGACAAACTCCTTTATTCAGATGGAAGCTTCTAGTGTGCAGTCGGTGAAGGCAGAACTGGTAAGACTGAATAAAGCTGGGGAGGGCTGCAGAGTCCCGTCCCCTCACTGCCCTTACCTTCCAGCTGGAGATGCGGTGATGTTATACAGAACCTTCGATATTTCCCCCGGTGATCGAGGCTTTGGGGACATTTTGCTGATTTTAATCCTACTTCCTCTCCCTCCTTTCTTCACATTACCCCCCAAGGAGGGGTCATGGAGCGTGTAGTGTATTTTAGGATGTCTGTATAGTCAGTATTGGTTGAGAGCCTACCGTGTATCAGTCACTACTCCAGGTGCTGGGAATAAACTAGAAAATAAGACAGATGCCATGACTTGCCCTCGTGGAGTTCCCAGTGCAGTGGGGAAGCAAAGTCAGAGACATATTTCTGGCACATTGCAATAGGTGATGGTGGATGGCGGGGAGGGGGTGGAGCCTACTCTATCCGTGGCATCTGGTCCGGGCCAGAACCCAGGCTGTGGTTTTTCCAGTAGTCATGTACGGGTGTGAGAGTTGGATCATAAAGAAGACTGAGCACGGAAGAGTTGAGCTTTTGAATTGTGTTGGAGAAGACTCTTGAGAGTCACACCTGGACAGCAAGGAGATCAAACCAGTCAATCCTAGAAGAAATCAACCCTGAATATTCATTGGAAGGATTGATGCTGGAGCTCAAGCTCCAATATTTTGGCCACCTGATGTGAAGACCTGACTCATTGGAAAAGACCCTGACATGGAAAGATTGAGGGCAGGAGGAAAATGGGGTTACAGAGGATGAGATGGTTGGATGGCATCACCAACTCAATGGACATGAATTTGAACAAACTCCGGGAGATGGTGAAGAGCAGAGAAGCCTGGTGTGCTGTAGTCCATGGGGTTGCAAAGAGTCGGACATGGCTTAGAGAATGCAAAACCTCCCAACTGCCAGGCCAGCTCTCTCCTGCACCAAGCTGCATGGCAGGGACTTGAGGGTGGCTTAGAACAGCTGTCAGGAGATGTCTCCCCACTTACAGGGTGTCCTAGGCAGGGAAGGGACTGGGACCTTCTGAACTCTGCTTCCCAAGCTCACAGCATGGAGTGCTTCCTGGAAACACCCCCATACTCTCAAGCAGGAGCCCTGACATCCCTGTTGCCATAGCAAAGGCTCTTAAAACAGGATGTGCAAGGTCCATGGCAGGCAGGCTGCAGGGAGCTGGAATCTGAGCATGGTTCCTTGCTTCGTGCTCAGCATTGGGGAATGAGTTGCAAGATCCAGGCTGCAGAGAAGATGGATTCAAGGCTGTCTGCCATCTTCACCAACCACCACTGTCTGACCCTTCTCCACGCTGTGCCTCGCTTCTTTACTTGTAACCCAGGGGATGGATGCTGTTCATTTTTTCCTGCCCTGTGCCCCATCCTAATCCTGTCAAGAGTTCTCTCTCTCTGCTGAAAGCACAGGGCAGGAGGATGACCCTGATTCAGGCTCTGGTGTTCAGAAGGCTCACCCCAGGCCAGTGATGACCCGGGAGAGGTTACGCTCAGGGCAAGCAGCGAGGGCAGGGGAGTCACTTGGGTGTCTCTGAGGTGAGCACCTGGGTCTGGAGGCTGCTGAGGAAGGGAACCTGGGAGCCAGGCCAAGCTACAGGTTCACAGGGCAGCCAGGGCTTCTGCTGACCTGAGCTCTTAGCTACCGACAAGGCCCGGAGGAACTCCCGCCCCCTCCAGGAGCTCAGCTTGCCCTGGAGTCTTAGGATGAGAACCTGCAGGCCCTAGAGGCTCCCCGGACCCAGCGTCCCTCCTCATGGCAGTGGCTGGGCCTCATGACTGCAGACTCAGGGATGGCTCTGGTTTCTTCTAGCGGCCAGGCTGGGCCCTTCTCATGCTCCCACCCTCCTGGGGCCAGGGCCCTGCTCCCCACCTGTGTGCACACCTTCCCTTGTGTCCACGGGAAGGACGCTGGGTCTGTTAGAGATGCCCAGCGCCCCCATGGATTCAGAACTCCATCTGTGGGTAACATCCCATCTGTGCTTGACGCCAGCGTTCCTCCTCAGACTCGCTCTGTGTGCGCGTCTGGAGGACTTCCAGAGTGGTTCTGGTTCCCAGGTGGCTCCGTGGTAAAGAATCCACCTGCCAATGCAGAAGATGCGGGTTCGACCCCTGGGTTGGGAAGATCCCCTGGAGAAGGAAATGGCAACTGGCTCTGGCATTCTTGCCTAGAAAAATCTCATGGACAGAGGAGCCTGGCAGGCTACCGTCCATGGGGTCACGAATGGTCAGACATGACAGCTCACAATGCTCACGCACTCAAGGTTCTAGTAGGACAGAGAGGGCTGTGTGGGCAGCGCTGGGTAAAGAGAGGGTAGGGCTGGGATGGAACATAGCTGAAAGGTTGAGGGGAAGGTATAACACCTGTTTCTTTCTGTGGTGACAATAGCCAACTTGACCATCTGGACTGGGAGATCCTGAGCTGGGGTGAGGTAAGGGGCGCCTGAGCAGTGGGGTCTGGAGTCATGGGGGAGGAGATGGTCCAGGAGATGAGCCCAAGGGACCCAGAAGAGACTCACAGTTTCTCTGCTTCTTTTTTGTTATTACGGAATGAAGAAGTGGAGGCCCTATTAAGGCCCATGACTGTCTGATGCCCAGACTTCTGGGAAGGTCAGGTTGGGAGGCGGGAGGGGGAGGAAGCATTCAGAGCACCGACTCGGAGGAAGACTTTATTTCACCCCCATCGCCCTGCCCCACAGCAAAGGCAGCCCTGAGGCCCTGGGTGGGCAGCGGCTGGCCTCCTGATCAGTGGCTATGGCCGTGACCGCTGTGGCTGTGGCCGTGACCTCCGTGGCTGTGGCCGGGGCCACCCTGGCCAGGGCATGGGCCCGAGCCACCCTGCCCGAAGCCTGGCCCGTGCCTGTGGCCTTCTCCTGGGGGTGCGGTCTTGTGCATCTCCTCGTGGGAGGCTACCGTCAGTCTGGCCACCAGCATAATGAACTCCTCGAAGCTCAGCTGCTTGTCTTGGTTTGTGTCCAGGTCCTCCATGATCTCGTTGATGGCTTTTTCATCCTTCTTCTGCTTCTGCAGGTGGGAGACACAGGGTGTCAGGGCTGGGTGTGGCCAGGGCTGGGGACGGGGAGGGGCACTGCAAGTGACCCGACAGCAGAGGCGCAGGGACACTGGGCTTCTGGGCCTCAGTTTCAGCATCTATTAAACACTTCCTAATTCCTTCCGCACACAGCCTGGGCACCATGATTCTCTCCCTTACACAGGAGAGGATCCGAGGTCCAGTGCTCGCCCAAAGTCACGCAGGAAGTACAGCGATGTCTCCTCACTGGGTTCTTGCAGCAATTATAGACAGACTTGGAATCTTCCCTGAGGAACACTTAAGAAAATGGTCTTGCAGAGGGTAACTAGCTCGTGCTTGGAAGTGGAAGGGAGGACACCCACGTTACGATCTGACCCAGAGCCTGGACTTGTCCCGTTCTCACCACTTCCATCAGCATCATGCCCTCCCCACCCCTCCCTCTCCAGGCTAATGACCCTCGTTTCAGCCTGCAGAGTAAGGAAGCGTCTAAGGGAAATGAGATGGTGTGATAAGTGTGCAAGGAAGGGCATGAGGGGAGGATCCAGACCCCCCTGGGCTCCAGCTCTACTGCCCACTGGCTGGGCACTTTTGTTTGCTGAGTCTCCTCTTGCAATGCTTCACCATGATCTCCTCTTCTGTACCTTTGCCATTGTCCTGGCAGAGCTCTCACTCCTGAGCAGCCCCCAGGCAGGGGCCTGGCTTTCCCTCCTGACCTATCTGCTCTGTACGTGGAGGGTGGTGGATGGGGTGGAGTAGGGGTCACATAGAGGAAAACCTTGCCCACACAACCTCTTGGCTGTATCATCTCTTGTCTCCCCGACCCAGAGTCTGGCTTGCTGAGTTCTGCCCCTGCTGGGAGCTGTCAGCGTCCCCCCGACTCTTTCCACTGCAATTCTCCACCTTACCAAGGTGGGGAGGGGCCCCAGGCAGGGCTGGCCACCTATTCTGGGCTCTCCTGCTCCAGGAATGGAACTGAGGCTGGGACTTACATGTCCCACCCTTCTGAGCACAGCATCTGTGTTCCTCAAGTCACCAAAATTGCAAAGAAAACAAAAAGATCCAGTGGAATGTATCTTCCTTTTCTTAGAGCTGCCAGATCATTTTCAGATCAGGGAGATAAACTAACATGTTATGGAGTGCATTGTCCACACTGATGCTGGGCTGGGTCCCTTCCCACATGCTATTTGTTTCCTACCAGAGAGCCTTTGGATTAGAAAAGTCCTCTTGGGTCTTCTAAGTTTATCTGATGCTTGCAGGCTCATTAACTTCCTTCCAAGGGTCGTTGTCACTTGCTTCCCCTAGCCCCTTCCCAACACTCAGGTTTCAGCTCAGAGGTCACCTCCTGGGAGGGCCCCTTCCCGCATTTAACTAGTTACCTCCCTCCTGCCCAGTTCGTGTTGCCCACAGCGCTCCACTGGCAGTGGATTGATCTGTGTTCCTGATTGGTCAGCACGTGTGCCACATGTCTTTCCCCTCAAGACAGCGGGTCCCTGTTGGCCACCATGGGCCCTGCCTGGGATGGAACCTAGCACACTGCACAAGCTCAGGCTGTTGGTGCCACCTCCTGTGGGCCACCTCTAGTGACAGGGTCCACATCCGGCTCCAAACAAGGACCCCACTGCCTTTGGATGCTGGGCTGAGGGGCGGGAACAGTTTCCCTGATGGTTGCAGATTGCATCCCCGTCCTCCAGCCTCAGCCCAGGAGGAGTCAGGCCTGCCAGG
Source organism: Moschus berezovskii (assembly GCF_049115385.1). Lineage (NCBI taxonomy): Eukaryota > Metazoa > Chordata > Mammalia > Artiodactyla > Moschidae > Moschus > Moschus berezovskii. Next base: position 107,953,761 of record NC_142463.1, on the reverse strand, counting down.
AAGCCAGCCTTACCTTGAGAAAGTTTGGCAGCTCTTTCTTCACCAGCTGTTTGAGTTCCTTGTGGTTCAGGGTGTCCGGGTGCCCTAGCCGCACGGAGTACTGGTGGAAGATGTTGATGATGGCTTCTATGCTGCATTCCATTTGTGACAATTGGTCCGCCATCTTCCTGCCTTCTGTTGGAGCAATGGAGTAGGCTGCTTAGAAGACTGTCAAGCTTCCTTGACCCTCCTACTGTCTGCATACAGGAAGGAAGAGGAAAATACAGAATGAAAGAAATTGGGGACCGCAACTGAACTGGGAGATGACCCAGCTCCAGACATGAGAGGAATGGCTTGTAGAATGTCCAGGGAATGCCCAAAAAGAGAGCCATTGAGGATAGGAGACTGCAGCAGAGCATGACCTAAGAAGAAGGGAAGGAAGCTTTAAAGTGAGCAGTCAGTCAAGGCGGGCTCCCAGGTTTGAAAGGAAGATGGGTCAGGGGAGTGCAGAGTCAGTGGGCAGGCTCCGGCCCTGGGGTAGCTGGCAGCTCACTTACCCAAGCCGAAGAGCCACACAGAAGGGTTTGAAAGCAAGATGCGGGCCCAGCTTTTATACACCACTGATCGAGACACTCAGCCCTCCCTGGTGAAGATTGCTTCACAGGTGAGCCTATGTGGTAAGCCCAGGCTGGGCAGTTTCACTGCCAGGAAGGGGGCTGGGCCAGGACAGGAAGTGTTCACAGAGCTCTTTTCGACTTTTTGTGAAATTCCCAGCCCTGGCCCGGAGCTGGTTTGGGAGGAAGCTGGTTGCTCAGGCCACTTCCCCTCCACCTCACACCCCTGTCCCCCCTGAGTGAGGTGGGAAGCAGGCTGCCTCTCTTCTAGGTCCCCTCTCTCAACAACCACCGAGGGTGTGCTTCCCACCTGTGATAGCCAGGGGCTGGTGGGGGTCTGAGGACCCCCGAGGGGGCCAACCCACTCTGGCTGCCCCTGTGGCAGCCCAGCAAGGATGGCTGAGCCCTCCTGCACCTGCCTGGCTCTGACTCTTAAGAGGGCGAGGGGTCTGCCTCCTCTGAGCTGATGGAGGAAGTGCAGATGACAGCCTGCAGCCATCCTGTGCGGTCCTCCTCAGTTAGGAAATCTCTGTTTTAGGCCATCGGGGCAAGTTCGCCTGGGTGCTTCTCGTGTGTGCGTCCACAGCGCCCTCTGCTGCCCCCATCAGGGCATGTTTCGCTCTGGACCAAGGACCCGAGACCCAAGCTTACAGGCGCTAGGGACCTGCAGCCAAGTGGTGAAGCAGTGTGGGCTGAAGAACACCAAAAGCATCGTTGGCAGTGTGACCTGTGACAGCAGACATGGAGTCTCAGGGCTGGAGAGACTAGAGGCTGGTGGGGACTGTGGCACACGAGAGCATTCCTCACTTGAGGGGGCCGCTGTCACTCATCCTCAGGGGAAGGCAGCCCCGTGAGAGAGTGGAGCATTTGTTAATGGATCTCCCAAAGGTTCAGGAAATCTGATTTTTTCTGTGAAAACTCTTGCTTATAAGATTCGTCAACTACTTTTAAAGGAAAATAAAAACGTTAACTATGAAACATGGTATGCGCTGAACAAAGCATGGGTGCAGGCCAGCGCCTGAAGTTCTCGTCTTTCGGGTCTCTTTCCTCCACTCTGCTGAGGCTCCCTGACCCAGGCATGTGGCCTGAATCACCTCTGCGGTTCCAGGATGGAGCAAGAGCCTGCTCGGTAGGTGTAGAATGAACAGTTGTTGAATTAATAAATGCAGGAATGCACAAATAAACGGGGGGAATGAAGGAGTGTGCAATACACACAGGTCTGTTTGTTGCCCTGTGACTTTCCGCAGAGATGTTGGCTGGGACCATACAGTGTTGGTTAGGATGGAAGTGAATGGGTGGGAGGAGGAGAGTAGGGTCAGGGGTTGGTGGAGTGAGCAGCTGGACAGGGCTTCGAAACAGAAGGGGTCCACACTTGGGGTCCTGCTTTGGCAGTGAGTTCCCTCATGACAGAAGGCAGTGGCAGGGGACTTCCCTGGTGGTCCAGTGGCTAAGTCTCCCTGCTCCCAATGCAGGGGGCCTGGGTTTGATCCCTAGTCTGGGAACTAGATCCCACATGCCACAGCTAAGAGTTCCCATGCCACAACTGAAAGACACTACATGCCCCAGTGAAGATCGAAGATCTCATAACTAAGAGCCTGTGCAGCCAAAAAAAAAAAAATAAAATAAAAGCCTTAGTTGGCAGACCTCATGGTCCCAGCTAACCCAGGCCTGGGTGAGGCTGAGGTTGAGTTGTAGAGGCTGTGACCTGGGCAGGCTATTTCTGGCTTGGTCAATAAGTGCCCGGATCCCACCCAGCCTTCTCACTGACAACCAAGGCCAGAGGTTGGAAGGAAAGGGTGGTGGGAAGTGGGGTCTTCTCCTTGACGAACATTCAGAGCTTCCTGCGTGGGCATGAATCGGGACAGTTTTCCTGGCTCTGGACAGTAGGTACGGCTTCCTCAGCTCTTTTAGAAACACACAAGCAAACGAGAGAGCAGGCAGACACCCAGCAGCTCGAGACCGATCAGTGAGCTTGGTCCCCTGAGGCCACGACCAAGAGGGGTCAGTGTCTCTCCCCCATTTGCAGGGTTCCCAAGTCTCAATCCTTTCCCCGGACTCCCTCTTGCTGTCTTCACTCATAATCTCTGTGATTTCTGGGAAATTTTCTTTCCCCATTTTCTGTTCCCTGGCTCCCGTTTTTCCAGTCCTTCTCCTCTCCTGCCTCTTGTGGAACCTGGTTTTTGTTCTCAGTGTGTCCCTGAAGTTCCAGAGCCTTCCAGAAATTCCTGATGAGTATCTCAATGTGTCCCTGTTGACCTCCTCTGCCTCGCGGGGATCCCTCTGAAACAGGAAATAAAGGGCTGTCCCATTATCGCCACGTTGGCGTTCTGATGGCTGGCCTTGGGGCCCCTCTCCCCCACTAGCTCATTAACTCCTTGCAGTCATCCTTGGGTGATTAACGTCATCTGAGAGGCATCTGATAAACGGTTGCAGAGTAATGTGACTTACATGGCTTGACAGAAACTACGCTGAGAAGACGATCATTTCCTGTAATTAAGAAGTTGTGTAGCTCGGGAAAACGCAGAGAAAGAAAATAAGGAAGTGGGGAGGGGTGGAGATAGGGAGATGAGGGAGATTCCGCGGGTGAAAGGCAGCCTGGCGTGATCAGAGTCGTGCTGCCCCCTTGTGGCCTACCTGCGTCAGGACAGCCTGCTGCCTTCCTTGGGCCCTGATTCTTGACCTTTCGGTTTTCAAGGCCCTTTCACACCTGACAGATTACTGAGTATCTAAAAGAGTTTTTGTTTATATGGGTTACATCTACTATTATATACAATATTATACAATTTAAACTACTTATTAATTCACTTAAACAGTATCAGTAAAACCATGATCTATTAACATATTTTTAAAGTAAGAAATAACTATATTTTCAAAAAAAGGCTAGTGAGAAAAACGATATCGTTGGTTACATTTTTGTGCACCTCTTTAATGTATGGCTTATATGAAGACAAATGGACTTTCCTCCTTCTGTAATCAGTTTGTTGTATGTGTTGTTTTATTTTTCTTTTCTTTTTTGAAATTTAGTTTTAATTGAAGGATCGTTGCTTTACAATATTGTATTGGTTTCTGCCATGTATCAACATGAATCAGCCATAGGGATACATACGTACCCTCTGTCTGGAACCTCCCTCCCACCTCCCTCCCCATTCCAGGCCTCCAGGTTGTCACGGAGCCCCGGTTTGAGTTCTGAGTCACACAGCAAACCCTCGTTGGCTATCTATTTCACATGTGGTGGGGTAGATGCTTCCGTGTTACCCTCTCCATTCGCCCTGCCCTCTCCTTCCTTCCACCCCACCCCACCCTGTGTCTGTTCTCTGCGTCTGTGTCTCCACTGCTGCCCTGCAATTAGGTTCATCAGTACCGTCTTTCTAGACTCCATATATATGTGTTAATATACGATATTTGCCTTTTGTTTGAAGATATGAAGACAATCAAGCCTCACACAGATAAGTAGTTGGAAAGAGGAAAATATATTAATAGTCTTTAAAAGTTGTTGTTGAAATGACAAACCACTCCAGTATTCTTGCCTGGAAAATCCCATGGATTGAGGAGCCTGGCAGGCTATGGTTCATAGGGTTGCAAAGAGTCAAATATGACTGAGCCTACACTCATATAAATAATTACAATAAAATTTGTTGTGAATATTCTTCTTTGATAATTCACCAAAACTCAACAAGCGGACGTTTTGAAAGGGTTAACCTAGAATCTCAGACCATATTAATGAATTCTTTGTTACATTAGAATTTGTTGGTCTATCACGAAATAGAAATAGTTCTCCTATGATTCTGTAACTTAATATACTGGTCATTTGGAAAAGACTGATTCACTGGGTTATCCGCATCTTCCAAATGCTGATACATTTCATTATCTAATATATATATATATGTAAAAATCACACTTATTGATATCATCACCACTGATCTCATCAAGAAAATCTTTACGTTTTGAGAGACTGTCAAACTCATGGTGGCAGAGCCAAATTTTTCAATGTTTAATTTTTGCTTGAAAGTTCCAGGTTTATTACACTAACACATCCTGTTGGTTTTCCTTGAAGTAAAAGTTTAACTCTGTTCATTTTCAAGATAAATGTCTGCCTTATATACCATAGCATGAGCATCCATAATTGAGCTGTTATTTGTTCTTTCAAGTAAAAAAGGTGTTTCTATGAAAACAGTGGCTAGTTCAACTTACCCTTCAATCGCGCAAGTGCTTTTCCTTGAGACAATCATGGTTGAGATCTAATAAAATGAATAGCTTTGATCGCTTTATCAAGAACATTTCTCAAGTGAAAAACATTTTCGTTTTGAAAGAACACAGCACGAGGAATACAATGACGGCCAGTGCAGTTTGCTGCCATCTCCCTGGTTCCCGCTAAGATGCTAATAGTCTGACCTGCTGTTGTTCTAGGGTCACTGGTGTAAATATCAGCACGGTGAGGAAGGGAAGGATCTGGGGGTACTTGGTTGGTGGGAGACTTCTTGTGGTGGGTGGTTCAGGGTATATTATTATGGACTGCAATGTTATATCATGACTGGAAATAGTCATGACCTCATGGAGCCCCTGCAGGGTCTTGGGAATCCCCAGGTTTCTTGGAACATTCTTCGAGAACCACTGTCTCAGGCAATACGTTACTTGAAGCAGCCTGTGTATCTGTCTGCTTTTCTTTTTCCTTCCTTCTTTTCCACAGAAGGTCTCTTGGAAGAAGCCAGGCTGGATGTGGGGCCTCCTGGCCCAAGGGAGGCGTGAGACAGGGACCCTCAGCAAGGTAGTTGCTCTGACCAAGGCGGGTGAGAGATGCGGAGATGACCAGGTCATCTGGTCATCCTGTTCAACTTAGCAGGCCAGTTAGAACTAGAGAGAACTGGCCGCACCACTCTCTTCCCCCTCCTGACACCCTCTGTCCAGAACAGGGTTTTTCCCACAGAGAGCCCCTCAGCCTGTTAGTCTCCAAGACTTTGCTGGTCTCAGGATGGACCTGGGCTCACCTGGTTGCCCTCCTCTCTCAGGTAGCCACCACCCACCCAGTCTGTCCTCAGGGTTCCCGCCTCCCAAACCTGTCTGCAGAATAGGACCATTCTCCTCTCCCTAACTTGAGGCTCTGGGGGCTACAGGCCTCCTCTCGGAGAGCTTCACTGTCAGTCAGGCCTGGGAGGTGGAGGCCTGGGAGACAGCCTACAGGTTCAGGAAACCCCCAGGCCCTGCAGTGTCAGTCCCCAGGCTACAGGTCTCCCTCCCCCTCATGTATCTCAGGAGGCTGCTCCACCCATGGAGAGGTGGGAGCCCCTGCAGGTCCCCATGGAGACACAGGTCCTACTGCATGCACACAAGGTGTCACGTGAAGTTCGCTCCTCGAAGATTCAAGGGCTCCCAAGACCAGAGCCTCAGACCTTGGAGTAGACGTGGAACATGTGAGGTGATAGCTGTGGCTTTGAGCTGAGAGTGGCTGAGGGGCTGGAGTGTCTTGGCTTGTGGGAGGCTTCTTGGGTGGGTGACAGTCTGATGCTGAGGTGGGGGTGGTGGGTGAATGGTCCCCTTGGCCACAGAGTGGGAATCAGTTCTAGTGGTAAGGACATATGTGCATCACCTCCTGGGATGTGCTTTTCTACTCTATCTGCCCGCTGCTGGTGGGGCTGATGGAAAAGGGTGGGAGGTGGGGGTTGGGGAGCAACCTCCATCCAGAACCTTCAGACTCCTGGAGCAGATCCGTCCTCACAGGCAGAAAGTTCCCAGAGGTCAGGATGTGACCCCCAGGTCCCACAGGCGCTCCTGGGTTCGCCAGGCTTCCTGGGAGCCTTGGGCAGCCGCACCCTTTCCCAGGGAGGAGGTATCTGGGATTATTCACAGGGTGGGTCCCTGCCGTCAGCACCTGTCTGGTCTTGATTCTTCTCGGTGCTGTGGACTACAGAGGGAGCCGCTCAGAGCCTGGCCCTCCTCCTCTCCCCCTTTTGTTAGGGCTCCTGGCTTTTCTCGTCTCTCTGAGAAGCCAGGGCCCGGTCTCCATTCTCCGGGAGAGAGCGCCCTCTAGTGCCTGGGAGGGCGAGGGCCGAGGAGAGGGCAGGGCCAGAGGCCAAGCCTGAAAGGAGGCCCTGCCAGCCAACGAGGGGTGAGCCGGCTGCAGCTTGACCTGCGGAGCTGGGACAGCAAGGGACCCACAGGTATTTCTGAGTGTGTGTGTGTTTAGCTGTGTTTCTTCTTGAGAAGCCCTCTCTTATCAGAAGGACTGGACTCCACCAGATGGAGTGTAAAGGTCAGGAGTTTTGCTCTGCTCTGGAAATAGGACCCGCCCCCTCCTCAGCTCTTATATCCCCTCCTCTTCCCAATCGCAGTCTATCCCCAGCTGGGAAGATGTTCTCTGCATTAGACCCATCGAAGTGAGTTTGTAGTTTTCCATTCTGCTATCCCCGGTCCCTGGTAGCTCAACTGGTAAAGAGTCCGCTTGCAATGCAGGAGACCCTGGTTAGATTCCTGGGTCGGGAAGATTCCCTGGAGAAGGGAACGGCTACTCACTCCAGTATTCTGGCCTGGAGAATCCCATGGACAGAGGAGCCTGGCTGGCTACAGTCCATGCGGTTGCACAGAGTAGGACATGACTAAGCAAACTTCACTTTCACGTTTACCCCTGGACCTTACAGCCCTCTTCTGTAAGAGTGGGGGTTAGCAACCCTAGATTGCAGGCTTGGTGCGAGGGTTAAATAAAGCATGTGTCTGCTCAGGTCTCACACATGGTAGGCACTCAATGAGATCCGGTTGCCCAGGGAAACAGGATGGGGGTGTTTCCCCATCCAGTGAGCGCCTGACATGTGCTGGGGACCCAGAGAAGCCTATCCAGGTGCTAGCCTTCAGGAGGGCAGATGGGGCCATGCAGTAGGGTGGGTGCCTCTTTTGAGGGGTGAGCACAGTTGGGGTAACCATCATTGTCTTTCGTAGAGCCGAGGTCTCTCCTGTCTGTGTCCTGGAATCACGTGAAGATGCTGTGGTGGCTTCTTGTCTTCTCTACTCTGGGTCTCAGGGCCTGGGGTGAGTTTTCTTCATTGGCTTAGAGAGTAACTAAGGAGGATCATCCTACAGTCTCATAATAGGAAATCTTTAAATGCCTGCTCTCCCTTAGGAGGCTGCTAGGAAGCCAGAGCAGGAGGAGGAGGACAGCTTTGCATTTAGAGCACAGAACTTGGAGTCCGTAGACATAGCTACAAATCCTTGCCCTGCCTCCAGCAATGATTTTAAATAAGCTAGTCACTTCTTACGGAGAAGGCAATGGCACCCCACTCCAGTACTCTTGCCTGCAGTCCATGGGGTCTCTAAGAGTCTGACACGACTGAGCGACTTCACTTTCACTTTTCACTTTCATGCATTGGAGAAGGAAATGGCAACCCACTCCAGTGTTCTTGCCTGGAGAATCCCAGGGACGGGGGAGCCTGGTGGGCTGCCATCTATGGGGTCTCATAGAGTTGGACATGACTGAAGCGACTTAGCAGCAGCAGTTACCTCTTGAAACCTTAATTTTCCCACCTGAAGACTGAGATAAGGTTATGATCTATATTCATTGTGAGAATAGAATGGGAAAATGCACTGCTGGAAGGACTTAGCACTTGAGCAATGGGGCAATGATTCTATTTGCAATATTATGTCAGCCTATGACTGGGGTTTATGGTTGTCAGTAAGAGAAAGTTCCTTCGGTGTGGGAATCTGTTGAAATCCCCAGAGTCCCGCCCACAGGAGCATGGGCATAGCAAATGCTCCCGAAATCAACCCCGGAGGAACTGACTTGATTTGTTCAGGGAATTCCAGTCCCTTCTGTGCACAATCTGTCCCACTGCTTCCATTAGGCAAAATGCATACAAGGAAAGACTTCGTGGTTTTGAAGAGTCTGGATGCATTTCCAGGTGGTTTTTGCTGTTGTTGATTTTGCCAATTGTATGTGGCTCATGAGAAAATGACAATATTTCTGACCCCCTGCCCTTGTCTAACTAACTTCCTAGGAGGTTACCTGGAGCTGGTGTTGGAGAAAACTGTGCCTCATGGTACTGCTAGAGATGGTCCTCTGGCCCCAGAGGGGCTTCCTGAAAGGACCCAGAGATCTGGGGAGGCAGAGGGTTGTAGAGAGGAGCCTGAGCCCCTGCCACGGAAAGGACTGGTACTGGGGCTATGTGAGGGCTGATGAGAAATGGAATGTTCCTTTACAGGTGATTCCTCCTGGGATAAAGCACAAGATAAACACCTGTCCGAGGGGCTTCAGGACCTGCTTGGCAACATTTCCCAGCTCATTGAAAAAGACAAATGGGGTCTCAGTGGTGAGGAGGTTTGAGGGCCAGCTGGGTTTCTCTTGGGACCAGGCACTTAATGGTGGGATGGGGTGGTTGGGGTTGAGACACAGGAACACCTGCGTGGGTTGTCTTAGGCCTTGGCAGGGAGGAAAGGGAGGAAGGGGAAGTGGGAGTGCTGCTGGGAGGGGCCAGAAACCCAGGAAGGGGAGGTGCAGTCTGTGCATTCAGGCCCCCTAGCCTGAGGTTGGAGACTCACACTGCCCTCAGGAGTCCTCAGACTGAAGGGGAGTCACTGGCCCTACCTGGAGGGCCCCCCAGGTTGAGGAAGAGATGGCCCACTCCGGGAGCGCTGGGAGCAGGGCGAAGGAAGCAGAGTCCCAGAGGAAACTGTCAGGGAGCTTGGAGCTCGTGGAGGGCGGTAGCGCTGGCGTGAAACTGAGAGGGGCCCCTGGGGGCTTTTGCTGGGGCAAATGGTGACACGAAAGGCTTTCTGGAGCAGAGCAGGGAGGGACCCTCAATCAGAGAAGGTCATCCAGGTATGGGGCCAAGCACCTCGGCTGCTCTGGGCAGCGCAGTCCCTGCATTGGAGTGAGTAGTGAAATGGAAACATGGAGGCAAGCAGAGGAGGGTGTGCCCACCTGCCCACAGAAGGCCTCCTCCTGCGGCTCTTCTGCAGCCACCATGGGGCAGAACTGGCCTCAGCTGGTGCGTGTGGCCCAGGGGCCCGAGGTGGCGACAGTGGAGCAGGTGTGCCAAGTGACACCCGCATGGCTCCCCTGCAGGCGTCTCCACCATGGTCTCTCGCCAGCAGTGGGGGGCAGATGCCGTCGGCTGCAGTGCCCAGCTGGCCCTGCCGGTGGGCTTCCTTGTCACGCACCACGTCCCTGGGCTGGACTGTCACAACCAGACCTCGTGCAGTCAGAGGCTGCGGGAGCTGCAGGGCCATCACGTGCGCAACGGCTGGTGTGACGTAGCCTACAAGTAAGAGGCTGGGCTGGGGGCATGTGACCCAGCGCTCCTAAGGGTGCCTCCCTTGCCCCTTCTCTTCTCTGTTTCCCTCATTTTTGGGTTGTGGTTGTACCTGGTTAATAATGAATGCAATGAAAAAGCATCCTATAAAATTCCAAAGTCTTTGAAATTTTCTGTGAGGTTCTTGACTTTGAGCTCCCTTAAAAGGAAGCAAAGAAGTTTAAGTGGTGACTCTACTTTCTGTTCGCCTCCTAATGGTTCACGCAGCACATCGCAGGTTAGGAATGGCTTCCCTGTATGTGGGTGCATGGGTGCGTTTGCCCCCCGACAAAGTGTGAGGTTGGCTGGGCAGGTGTCACCATCTCCACATTGCAGGCGGGGGGACCAAGGAAGGGATCAAGGTGTGGCCCAAGCTGGCTCAGGATTGCCCCTTTGACCTCTGATCCTTACACTACTGTGCGTGTTGGGGCTTTCACCTCAATGAGGGAGGCATCCACTCCTTCCCCTGAGGGTCACTCTAGCAGGCCCTCCCAGTGCCCAGGACCAGGTTCCTTAGCCTGCCTCTGACTTCAGTTCATTGTGGACGATTCCTGTGTGTGGGAATGGCTTCCCACTTCAAGAGCACCTGCATCTGTCTGCTTTCCTGCTTCAGGCTTTCGTCCAAGTCCCTGATGGCGAACCCCCCGGAGGGCAGGTTTTGTGGCTAACGTCTTAGTTCCCAGCCCTCTGAAGGGACAATTTTAAGTACTTCTCTCCTTGGAAGGTCACATGTCAAGGAGCGGGGTGCGGAGCCCCAGGTGTCCATGGGGAAGCCAACCCAATTCTTCACACTTTGTCGAGTTTCTTCCTGTCTCACTCCCCTGGCCCCTTCAGTCTGGCTTCTGGGGTCTCTTCACAAATAAACTGCCTGCGTCCACATCCTTGTTTGAGGTGGTGCCTCCTGGGAAGTCTATATAAGAGGTTCCCCTGGCAGAGAGAAATCCCACAAACAGCCTGTGTGGAGATCGCAGACACACAGCATTTTGGAAGGAGGAGGAGAGCCATGCTTGAGGAAGTGTAGAGGCTGAGAGGAATCTTGTATTGTTTGGTTGGGTCTGGGGGAGCCTCTGGGTGGCAGCTCCAGGACCCCTTCCCTTTCAAGTGTGCAGGATGATTTATACGAAACCCAGCATCTGAACTGGGGATGGGGAGAGGAACATGGGAGTGGTCCTTCTAAGGATGAGTGTAAGTCACTTTGTCTATCCATCGTCTTGGATGAATCCATGCAAATTCCCTCCGGTGAACTTGGTTTGGCCCTTCTTCCTCAGGAGGCTGGGTTGGGGTTTATCTTGCAGGAGTGTGCCTGGGGTCAGCCACCAAGCCTGGCTTTCCCTCTCCACAGCTTCCTGGTTGGGGACGATGGCAGGGTGTACGAAGGTGTCGGCTGGAATGTCCAAGGTGTGCACACTCAGGGCTACAACAATATCTCCCTGGGCCTTGCCTTCTTTGGCGCCAGCAAAGGTAATGGTCACCCCAGCTGCCCTTCTCCACAGAGTTAGCTAGTTCTTTGACTCCCCTTGTCTCTCCGCCCTCCTCACACTGGTGATAACACACCCTCTCCTGGAATCCTCCTCTCCCCTGACTTCGGTCAATGGTCTTCCTCCTCCTGCTCTGGCTTCCTCCCAGCCTCCTCACCCCCCGGCCACCCTTCAGGGAAGGCTCTCCATCCTTCCTCCTGCACCCTGGTTCTGCTCCTGCTCTGGTCTTGGGAGGATCCAGGCTCCAACTCTTGCTCTTGCATCAAAGACTAGAACACCTTCTCCCTAGCTCAGACGCTTCTGCAGTAGCAGGCCTGGCTTCTGGCCAGCCACTTCCTCCTTCCACCTCTCTCTCTTTCTCTCTCTCTCTGAGATTTTCTGTGCAATTTTTAAAAGCCATGTTGGGGCTCCAAACCCCAAGCCCCTTCCACGGTCCTCTAGTCTTATTGCCACCCTGCCCACCTGCATCCCAACATACATCCATTGAATTTCTGAACGTTTACATTTAGTAAGTGGGCCTCCCTGGTGACTCAGTGATAAAGAACTCACCTACAATGCAGGAGGTGAGGGTTCGATTCCTGGGAATATCTCCTGGAGAAGGGAATGGCAGCCCATTCCAGTACTCTTGCCTGGGAAATCCCATGGACAGAAGAGCCTTGTAGGCTACAGTCCATGGGGTCTCAAAAGAGTCAGACATGATTTTGTGACTAAATAACAACAGTTAGCAAAGCCTCTGCACATCTAGTTTCTCACGGCTCCCTCCCAGATAAGTTTCATGACTACTATTACAGCTGCTGCTGCTGCTAAGTCACTTCAATCATGTCTGACTCTGTGTGACCCCATAGATGGCAGCCCACCAGACTCCCCCGTCCCTGGGATTCTCCAGGCAAGAACACTGGAGTGGGTTGCCATTCCCTTCTCTAATGCATTGAGGGAAAAGTGAAAATGAAGTTGCTCAGTCGTGTCCAACTCTTCGCGACCCTATGGACTGCAGCCCACCAGGCTCCTCCGTCCATGGGATTTTCCAGGCAAGAGTACTGGAGTGGGGTGCCATTGTACAGCCTAAGTTTCAGAGAGGTAAGTGACCCAGGTGACATAGCCATAAGGAGAGGAATCAGAGTACAAGCTCATCCCTTCCATCTCTGCTCCAGGGCAGCTTCCGATTTGCCAGAGGAGTCTTGATGTTCAACTTGATTGGTTTCCATGACCACTCTTTGTCCCCGGGTGTTACCTTGTGAGCTGTGGGATCTTGAGCTCAGTACTTCTTGGCAACCTCAAGTTCTCTTTGTGAAGAGCGGGGTTCATCATAGCATCTGCCTCACAGGTTTGATGTGAGGATTACAGCAGTCACTGCAGACAGAGAGGCTGGCACATGCCTGGAAGGGCCCTACTGATGGGAAACCCTAATGCAGCCAGGGGGCATTAGTGAGCATGGGGCTGCCATCCAGCTCTTCCCCAGGGAGACAGATGAATGAAGTCTCGGTGGGTCTTTGGGAAAGGTCTTTCCAGTCACCAAAGCTCTGTCCAGGCTGACCCTTGTGTTCCAAGCTGTCCGACGCTCAGGATGAGCCTGTTCCCCTTCCTCCCCCTTCAACAGCTATGCGGCGAATGGCAGGACATCTCGTCCTCCTCCACAACTCAGGGCAGATCTAGGCTTCCTAAGGATCGATCACTCTCTTCCAGGCCACAGCCCTAGCCCTGCCGCCCTGTCAGCCATGGATGGTTTGATCTCCTCTGCTGTCCGCAAGGGCCACTTGTCACCCGTGTATGTTCAGCCACTCCTTGTGAAAGGCGAGAGCTGCCTGTCCCCTCAGCAGAATGCAAGTCTCAAGGAAGGTAAGACTTTCAATCTTAAAAAAATTTTTTTTTTTTTTGGCAGTGCTGCATGGTGTGTGAGATCTTAGTTCCCTGACCAGGGATCAAACTCATGTTACCTACCGTGGAAGGATGGGGTGTTAACCACTGAACCACCAGGGAAGTCCGCAAGACCTTGAGTCTTACTGCATCTCCCTCCAGATTCGCTCCCACTCACTTCCAAATGCTACTGGATGTGACTTTTTCAGTCAGGCTCTCACTGGAGTTTTTATTTTTTTAATTATCTTTTCAGTTCAGTTCGGTTCAGTCGCTCAGTTGTGGGTGGAAAATTGCTTTACAATTTTGTGTTGCTTTCTGCCATAAAACAGTGTGAATCAGTCATAAGTATATATGTTCCTTCCCCGCTCCCACCCCTCTGGGTCATCACAATGTGCCGGCTGGGCTCTCTGAGTTATTCAGCAACTTCCCACTGTCTGTTTTACCGATGATAGTGTATATAAGTCAATGCTACTTTCTCAGTTTGTCCCACCCTCATCATCTTCCTCTGCTGAGTCCACAAGTCTGTTCTCCACTAGGTTCATCAGTACCATTCTTCTAGATTCCATTTTTATATGTTACTATATGATACCTATTTTTCTCTTTCTGACTCAGTTCACTCTGTATAAGAAGCTTTTGGTTTATCCATCTCACTACTACTGACTCAGAGTCATTCCCTGTTATGGCTGAATAATATTCCATTCTATAAATGTACCACAACTTTTTTTTTTTATACAAACTCATCTGTTGATGGACATCTGGGTTGCTTCCATGTCTTGGCTATTGTAAACATTGCTTCAGTGAACACTGGGGTGCTGCTGCTGCTGCTGAGTCACTTCAGTCGTGTCCGACTCTGTGTGACCCCATAGACGGCAGCCCATCAGGCTCCCCCGTCCCTGGGATTCTCCAGGCAAGAACACTGGAGTGGGTTGCCATTTCCTTCTCCAATGTGTGAAAGTGAAAAGGGAAAGTGAAGTCGCTCAGTCATGTCTGACTCTCAGCGACCCCATGGACTGCAGCCTACCAGGCTCCTCCGTCCATGGGATTTTCTAGGCATGAGTACTGGAGTGGCTTGCCATTGCCTTCTCCGGAACACTGGGGTACTTGTGGCTTTTATAATTGTGGTTTTCTTGGGGTATATGCCCAGTAGTGGAATTTCTGGGTCATATGGTAGATTTATTCCTAGACTTTTAAGGAATCTCCATACTATTCCATTTGTTTTCCATAATGGCTGTATCTATTTACATTCCCACCAGCAGTGCAGGAGGGCTCCCTTTTCTCCATACCTTCTCCAGCATTTACTGTTTGTAGAGTTTTTGATGATGGCTATTCTGACTGGTATGAGTGATACGTCACAGTAGTTTCCATTTGTATTTTTCTCATAATGAGTGATGTTGAGCATCTTTTCATGTGTTTATTCGCCATCTGTATGTCTTCTTTGGAGAAATGTCTGCCTTTTTTTTTTATTGGGTTGCTTGTTTTTCTGATATTGAGCTGTATGAGCTCCTTATGTATTTTGGAGGTTAACCCTTTGGGGAAACAGTGGCTGACTTTATTTTTCTGGGCTCCAAAGTCAATGCTACAGATGGTGACTGCAGCCATGACATTAAAAGAAACTTGCTCCTTGGAAGGAAATTTTTGACCAACCTAGACAGCATATTAAAAAGCAGAGACATTACTTTGCCAACAAAGGGCCATCTAGTCAAGGCTATGGTTTTTCCAGTGGTCACGTATGGATATGATGAAAGGTCACGCTGACAGCGGGCGAGAAACACAGGCCAGGAGAGCGTCCGTATACACAGGCCAGGAGAGCGTCTGTATACACAGGCCGGAAGAGTGTCACTATACCGGGCCGGAAGAGCGTCAGTATTTCCGGAAAACATCCACCAATCGGTGGCCTGTTGCCAGGTCAACGGACAGGCATAAAGGCATCTCGGCGTTGGCCAATTAAAAACCCACACAGGGTCAAAAAGAACCAACCCCCCATCACCCAGTTCAATCTATACCATAAATAATAAAGATCTGCCACATTCCCAGTCGCAGGGGTATAAAAGTGCCAGGCTCCTTTGTTCCCATTGCAGGCTCCCGCCCTTGCCTGCTCGCGCTTGGGAGTGCTGCCCGAGAGCGATTGCCCAATAAAGCCTTTGTGATCACTCATTCCGGCGTTTCTTACTATCTTGCCGCGGCGTTTTTTCTTACATATGAGAGTTGGACTATAAAGAAATCTGAGAACTGAAGAATTGATTCTTTTGAACTGTGGTGTTGGAGAAGACTCTTGAGAGTCCCTTGGACTGCAGGGAGATCCAACAGTCCATTCTAAAGGAAATTTGTCCTAAATATTCATGGGAAGGACTGATGTTGAAGCTGAAACTCCAATACTTTGGCCACCTCATGCGAAGAGCTGACTCATTTGTAAAGACCCTGATGCTGGGAGGGATTGGGGGCAGAAGAAGAAGAGGGCAACAGACGATGAGATGGTTGGATGGCATCACTGACTCAATGGACATGAGTTTGAGTAAACTCTGGTAATTGGTGATGGACAGGTAGGCCTGTCATGCTGAAGTCCATGGGGTCACAAAGAGTCAGACACGACTGAGCTACTGAACTGAACTGATCTGAACCCTTTGTCAGTTGCTTCGTTTGCAATTATTTTCTCCCATTCTGTGTTTTATCTTTTCATGTTGTCTATAGTTTCCTTTGTTGTGCAAAAGCTTTTACGTTTTATTAGTTTCCACTTGTTTATTTTTGTTTTTATTTCCCTTAATTTAGGAGACGGGTCAGAGAGAATCTTGCTGCAATTTATGTCAAAGAGTGTACTGTCTATGTTTTCCTCTAAGAGCTTTATAGTTTCTGGCCTTACATTTAAGCCTTTAATCCATTTTAAGTTTATTTTTGTGTATGATTTTAGGAAGTGTTTTAATTTCATTCTTTTACACGTAGCTGTCCAGTTTCCCCAGCACCACTTATTGAAGAAGCTGTCTTTTTCACTTGAGTCCTCTGCTGGGCAACTGGTCACCCAACTCCCTGAAACATTAGGGCTGGCGAACCTTGAGAGGGACCCTCCAGGTCACCTACTTGTCCCTCAGATTCCCAGAATGGTACAGGCGTGGCACTCTGCATAGTCACCGTGTGTTAACGCACTTCTACATCAGTTATTTACTGAGCACCCGCTCATCACTGAGGATGTATCGAGAAAGCAAACACACGACAGCAGTGTCCTCATTAAGTTTTAACCAAGATGGTAGAGAAACACAGTAAGAACACAGACAAGTAAAATAGTTGGTATATTACATGGTGAAATGGTGAGAAGTGCAATGAAGGGAAAAAAGCCTGGAGAGGGACAGGATATGCAAACACAAGGCATGAATGCACATCTTTCTGAAATACAAAACCATCAATAGAGCTGCATTAACAGACCAAAGAGCTTCAGGTACTACTTGTATTGGCTTAAAGGAAGCGTTTAACATAATTCAAGGAGGATTAAAAGCAGATTTGGAGTTTAACAAGCAGCAGCATCAAAACCAGTACAGTTAGAAGGGAGTTTCCTGGCGGTCCAGTGGTTAGGACTCTGTGCTTTCACTGCTGGGGCCCCGGTTTGATCCCTGGTTAAGGAACTTAGATCCCACAAGCCATATGGTGTGGCCTAAACAAACAGTATAGTTAATAGTCACTATTAACCTTTTCTTGGATTTAATAGAATTTTAAAGAAAATTGGAATTTTATATTAGACCTTGGAGTGAATTTGATTGCTGCCTTTGGATGGTGTTGTCTGTCAGTATTAATAATTGCTTACACTGACAGAGTTTTGTGGACTACAAGTGATTCTTAAAGGCTTGTTTTCAGATGAAAATTCAATTGATTTCTCCAAAAGACCCTGTTACACACACACACACATGCACATGGACAAGACAGTTGTTGAGATAAATAAGTACACTTGGCACTTGGGATAAAGCATCCATGTCCCCTCAAGATCAACATTCCCATTGTCCTTTGGGTTCTGAATTTTGGGGTTGTAACTGGTAATTCTTGGCTCCTGCATCTTGAACACAATTCCTGTTCCCAGATGGGCCACGGGGGGCTGCTGGGCTCTCCAGGTCCATAGTCATGGTCAGGGCAGGATTCCGAGAGGGTGGGTGGGATGTTCAGTAGTGAGGTGGGTGACCTGAGCGGGCACAATGAATCCTCACATTCTTGTTTTTGCCCCAATACAGTTTGCCCACTTATTGTCCAGCGGTCTGCTTGGGATGCCAGGGAGGCCCACTGCCCCAAGATGAACCAGCCGGCTCAGTATGTCATCATTATCCACACCGCGGGGCGAACCTGCAACAAGTCTGATGAATGCCGTGTGCTGGTCCAAGATATCCAGTCCTTCTTCATGGATAGATTGGACTCGTGTGATATTGGGTACAAGTAAGTGTTCCTGAGGCTGTGAAGGCTTCTCTTCCCATGGGGGTGGATACTGAACCTGTGAAAGGAGTGGGAAGAGGAGCTAATATTTACTGAGAGCTCAGCATAGGAGAGGTGGTCCTTCTCACTCACGGATTCCTCACCAAGCCCTGGGTGGGCCTTATTTAGGATGTAGCTAAGGGGTGGTCATCTCCCTTGAGCACGTTTTCAAAATGTGTGTCTTTATTATTTTAACTGAAGTATAGCTGTTTATAATGTTTGTTAGTTTCAGGTGTTCAGCAAAGTGATTCAGTTTTATACATACATATATATTCTTTTTCAGATTCTTTTCGCTTATAGGTTATTCAGTTCAGTTCAGTCGCTCAGTTGTGCCTGACACTTTGAGACCCCATGGACTGCAGCATGCCAGGCTTCTCTGTCCATCACCAACTCCCAGAGCTTGCTCAAACTCATGTCCATCGAGTCCACGATGTCATCCAACCATCTCATCCTCTGTTGCCCCCTTCTCCTGGCTTCAATCTTCCCCAACTTTAGGGTCTTTTCAAATAAGTCAGTTCTTCACATTGGATGGCCAAAGGATTGGAACTTCAGCTTTAGCATCAGTCCTTCCAATGCATATTCAGGACTGATTTTCTTTAGGATTGACTGGTTTGGTCTCCTTGCAGTCCAAGGGACTCTCAAGAGTCTTCTCCAACACCACAGTTCAAAAGTATCAATTCTTCAGTGCTCAGGTTTCTTTATGGTCCAACCCAAATATACACGACTACTGGAAAAACCATAGCTTTGATGATATGGCCCTTTGTTGGCAAAGTAATGTCTCTGCTTTTTAATATGCTGTCTAAATTGGCCATAGCTTTTCTTCCAAGGAGCAAGTGTCTTTTAATGTCTTGGCTGCAGTCACCATCTGCAGTGATTTTGGAGCCAAAGAAAATAAAGTCTGTCACAATTTGCATTGTTTCCCCATCTATTTGCAAATAGATCCATGATTGGATGCCATGATCTTAGTTTTTTAATGTTGAATTTTAAGCCAACTTTTTCACTCTCCTCTTTCACTTTT
Source organism: Moschus berezovskii (assembly GCF_049115385.1). Classification (NCBI taxonomy): domain Eukaryota; kingdom Metazoa; phylum Chordata; class Mammalia; order Artiodactyla; family Moschidae; genus Moschus; species Moschus berezovskii. The sequence goes on along the minus strand of NC_142463.1, from coordinate 107,935,103 downwards.
ATCAAGAGGCTCTTTAGTTCCTCTTCACTTTCTGCCATAAGGGTGGTGTCATCTGCATATCTGAGGTTATTGATATTTCTCCTAGTAGTCTTGATTCTAGCTTGTGCTTCATCCAGCCTGGCATTTTTCATGATGTACTCTGCATTTAAGTTAAATAAAAAGGGTGTCAATATACAGCTTTGATATACTCCTTTCCCAATTTGGAACCAGTCAGTTGTTTCATGTCCATTTCTAACTGTTCCTTCTTGACCTACATACAGATTTCTCAGGAGGCAGGCAAAGTGGTCTTGTATTCCCATCTCTTTCAGAATTTTCCACAGTTTGTTGTGATCCACACAGTCAAAAGCTTTAGCATAGTCAATGAAGCAGAAGTAGATATTTTTCTGGAACTCTCTTGCTTTTTCTATGATCCAACAGATGTTGGCAATTTGATCTCTGGTTCCTCTGATTTTTCTAAATCCAGCTTGAACATCTGGAAGTTCTCAGTTCACAAACTGTTGAAGCCTCGCTTGGGGAATTTTGAGCATTACTTTGCTCATGTATGAGATGTGTGCAATTGTGTGGTAGTGTGAACATTCTTTGGCATTGCCTTTCTTTGGGCTTGGAATGAAAACAGACCTTTTCCAGTCCTGTGACCACTGCTGAGTGTTTCAAATTTGCTGACGTATTTACTGCAGCACTTTAACAGAATCATTTTTTAAGATTTGAAATAGCTCAACTGGAATTCCATCACCTCTACTGGCTTTGTTCGTAGTGATGCTTCCTAAGGCCCACTTGACTTCGGACTCCAGGATGTCTGGCTCTATGTGAGTGATCACACCATCGTGATTATTTGGGTCATGAAGATCTTATTTTTTGTATAGTTCTTCTATGTATTCTTGCTTAATATCTTCTGCTTCTGTTATCTGTTAGGTCCATGTGATTTCTATCTTTTATTATGACCATCTTTGCATGAATTTTTCCCTTGGTATCTCTAATTTTCTTGAAGAGATCACTAGTCTTTCCCGTTCTATTGTTTTCCTCTCCTTCTCTGCATTGATCATTGAGGAAGGCTTTCTTATCTCTCCTTGCTATTCTCTGAAACTCTGCATTTGGATGAGTATATTTTTCTCTTTCTCCTTTGCCTTTAGCTTCTCTTCTTTTCTCAGCTATTTGTAAGGCTTCCTCAGACAACCATTTTGCCTTTTTTGTATTTCTTTTTCTTGCGGATGGTCTTGATCACCACCTCCTGTACAGTGTCATGAACTTCCATCCATAGTTCTTCAGGCACTCTATCTATCAAATCTAATCCCTTGAATCTATTTGTCATTTCCACCGTATAATCGTAAGGGATTTGATTTAGGTCATACCTGAAGAGTCTAGTGGTTTTCCCTACTTTCTTCAATTTAAGTCTGAATTTGGCAATAAGAGTTCATGGTCTGAGCCACAGTCAGATCCTGGTTTTGTTTTTGCTGACTGTATAGAGTTTTTCCATCTTCGGCTACAAAGAATATAGTCAATCTGATCTTGGTGTTGACCATCTGGCGATGTCCATGTGAGAGTCATCTCTCATGTTGTTGGAAGAGGCTGTTTGTTATGACCACTCAATATTAAGTATAGTTCCCTGTACTGTACAGCAGGTCCCTGTTGGTTTCCTCCTTTATGGACAGAAGTGTAAATGTGTGTCCTTTTGAAAGGTCAGATATTGACATGATGGAGGCCAAGGCTCTTCTGAAAAGGTACTGTAGGACATCAAATGCAGGGACGATTGTAAAACCTGTAGAAAGGAGCATCTAAAGATTATGCCTTTTTCACATAATCACCTCCCACTACTCAGCTTAGGCTCTGTCTCTCAGTTCAGCCCCAACCTGAAGTTTGTCTCTCTCATGTTAGACTCTCCTTTGCATCTGGAAAGTATCAGCCTCCTTGGGGAGGACATCTTTCCTTACACAGGAAGATGAGGTGATGGGGAGCAGCCAGAGAAGAAGCAGCTGGGAGAGTGTGGTGCGACGAAAGCTAAGGACCTCTGGAACAGAGAGGTCAGGAAAGGCAAGGTCGGGGAAGTGTTCTCCTGTCCAGATAGTACCTTTGGATTTCTCTAATGGCAAAGTCTGTAATCCTTTTATAAAGAACACACTGACCTAACAGAAGAGTGGAGACTTCTTGAAGGATGCTTTCAGAGACTGAAGATAAGATGTTTGGGGTTAGATACTATCTAATATCTTGGACTTAGCATCTGAACAACAGCAACGTCCTATCAGAAACAACTGCACTGAATTTTAAATCTTAGGGTGGGTCTCTGCTGACCCAGATGGCATATTTGTGCATGTGATTCAAAGGAGCCCTAGTGGAGCTGGATTTTAGTCCCTACTTGTCCCCAAGCCCAGGACAGCTATGTGCAGGGACCCTGCCTTAGATGGATTTACCACTGCTTGATATGTGCTCCTGGGCTGGCTGCCTCTCCTCTCTCCAATCCCTGGTAGTAACATCGTTTTCAAGATAGGAGGAAACTTTTCCTCCAACATCTATTACCTATCAGGATGTGTTTTGCTGGGCCCTGCTATGCAGAATTATTCCCAGTAGCAGGAGGGAATGGTGGGATTTTTCACCAAGATCAGGAGGCCAGCAAGGGGAATAGGTGGGTCCAGGTGTGGGTTCATGGTCTTTCTGGATGGCAGCCGAAGCCAAGGAAGTAGATGGGTTAGTCCTGGGACACTGTGTCAGGTGAGAAGAGGGGAGTTAGGGCCGCATTCCGAGGAAGCCCCCAGGTGCAGGGAAGGACGCAGGAAGATGAGGTGATGAGGAGCAGCCAGAGAAGAAGCAGCTGGGAGAGTGCAGTGCGACGGAAGCTAAGAATGTTTGAAGAGGCAGGGACTGGCAGGGCCTCCCGAACAGAGAGGCCAGGGAAGCAAGGTTGGGGAAGTGTTCTTCATGTGTCCTTAGTTGTGGGGAGGTGTAGGTCACCTGTGGGCAATAGTTTCACTGGTGAGGTAGGGATGCAGGGGTTGAAAGCTGTCACTCTTCCTAGTCTGTGAGTTACCTGCGACAGTGGTGCTGTGCTGAGGCCCATGGGCTCATGAGAGAGGATTGTTGTTAAGAATTTTGCCAAATCATTGGTAGGCTGAGATCAACCATGGTGGGAGATCAATAAAAGCTACAGATCAGTGCTGTGGTCCCTGTCCCTTGCCCATGAGAGCTGGCTGACCAGCATGACACTGGCAAGGACTCTTTCTTTGTTACACAGTGTTTAGAACTTGATAAGCTAATCGATGTCTGATGAGCAGACAAGAATGACTGAGTGAATGGAACAGTCTCCGAGTGCCTCTCTCACGCCCTTCTCCGTCTCCCCGGCTGTCCTCTAGCTTCCTTGTGGGCCAGGATGGCATCGTCTATGAAGGAGTAGGCTGGAGTGTCCAAGGCTCCCACACCCCTGGCTACAATGACATTGCCCTGGGCCTCGCCTTTATGGGCACCTTCTCTGGTAAGTGGATGCTTCGGGCAGTAGTGGTCATTGTGTGGTATTTGAGGGAAAGTGTCTGACATGAAAGACACAGGCATCATTTTAGTGGCTGTGTGTGCTGGATTTAAATGGCAACCCACTCCAGTATTCTTGCCTGGAGAATCCCAGGGACGGAGGAGCCTGGTGGGCTGCCGTCTATGGGGTTGCACAGAGTCGGACATGTCTGAAGTGACTTAGCAGCAGCAGCAGCAGCAGCAGCAGTGCTGGATTTACCCAGCTTCAGATCTGATGTTGAACTAAGTTCAGCGTGAGAGGCGGCCTCTGAGACAGAATTCCACCGTAAATTTACATCTTTCACACCCAAACAGATGCCTCTCTCTTCTGATATCCAAGACACATTAGACAAGGAAAGAAGATCTTTCTGTATGTTTCCGATAAGTTTTTACCATGACATCCACGTGTGGACACTTGCCTTATTTGCCAAACGCACAGATGAGCCCTGTCTCTGCATCCAGAGTGCACGCTGAGAATGGCCATTGCTCAGAGATTTGATCAGAGTTTGTTTAAGCTCAGGGGCCTTTTGTGGAATCTCTGGGAAGAGAAGGCTATGTCACTGGGGGCTAATACTAAATCGGGCCTTGGATAGGGAAGGGGTGAGCCAGGAATATGCCTGGGGATGATGCTGGGCATGTGAAGGTGAAGAAAACACTACATGGCTAATGCAAGGTTGCTCAACCACAGCATTATCAACATTTCAGTTCAGATAATTCATTGGGGTGCCCTGTGCACTGTAGGGTATTTAGCAACATCCCTGGCCTCTACCCATTAGTTACCTACATCCTTCCCCTCACTGTGACAACCAAAAATGTTTCTAGAAATTGCCAAATGTCCCCTGGGGGGGGGGTTAGACAGTCCCCTGTAGAACTACCAGGCTAAAGGCTTTGTATAGCCCCAGAATGATTGTATATTGTATCTCAGGCTCTGCTCTTCTGATTCAGGAAGAACTTTGGTGCTGATGAATCTAAAGTCTTGACTTGGTTTTCTATCTTTCTGTAACGTGGACTATACCAGTTTGGTGGTAAAGGTGGGTTAGGGGGATCTAGGAGTGTGTCCTGCCCTGGAACAAACTCGGGATCCTGTAACTGATGAGTCTGCTGTGTTTTGCAGGTTCCCCGCCCAATGCCGCAGCGCTGGAGGCAGCCCAGAACCTGATCCAGTGTTCCGTGGTCAAGGGGCACCTGGTCCCCAACTACCTGCTGGTGGGGCACAGTGATGTGACCAACGTTCTGTCTCCTGGGCGGGCTTTGTACAGCGTCATTAAGACTTGGCCTCATTTCAGACACTAGGGAGCCCCCTTTTCTTCCAAGACCACCCCCTTCCCCAACCCCACCTGCTGCTCCTCCCCTTCCTCTCCATTCTGATTCGACACCTGTATCCTCTCCTTGCAGCCCCATCCTGTCCCTCCTGTCTCAGGTTGGTGTGATCGTTGTCTGCCAGCACCTCCCAGCGTCGCTTAGACCCTGTAGGTGGATGCTCCCAGCCCTCCAAGTCTGGGCCGTCTTCCTCTTTCCTTTCCGTCCTCTCCCTGCCACCCCTGTCTTCAGCCAGGTGCGCTTTCTCGTCCCCTGCTGCACACCCCTCTCCTGCTATGCCTTCCCCTGCCGTCTGCCTGGAAGCCCCCAGCCTCACATGTGACCCAGGTCAGTGTCCCAGCCCCTCCTCTCTGTTCACACGCTGCCTTGCCCTAATTTGGATGCAGCCCTTATTTCAGGGCAGTGATTGTTTGGAGACATTCTCTCCACCGGGTTGTGAGGTTGTCCAGTTTCATACATGTGTCTTCAGTTTTTCAGCTCTGTCTAGAATTCAGAAGATGCGACAGACATTTATTGGAGAAATGGATGAATGAAGGGGAGTGGGCCAAGTCCCTGCTCCCCTTTCCAACTCGCTGGACGTACCTTCTTTGGGCAAGATTTCCTGGACCTCAGACAGTCCTCCATCCTGCCAGCATTCTCTCTGTTCTATTATTTTCCAATCCGAAGGCTCAGAACTGGCGCTGGTTGCTTGTCTCTAATGGCTGCTGTGTCTCTAGGGTCCCGTGTCCCCATCCTGCCATACCCCTGTGAGGACAGGACCGTGCACTACTCCAGGCCCAGGCCCAGGCTGTGTCCACAAGGCCACCCAGCACCTCCCCACATAGGAGATGCTCATAGATAAAAAATTATAAACTAGCATTTCAGATCCAGCTAAAAATATTAAGAAAATCATATAAGATAGGAAAGAAAATTAACTAGAAGTGTAAGATATGAGAAATCGGGTAATAGAACTCATGAGAGAGTAAGAAATATAATAACTATCTAAGAAATGACCAGGTAAAAGAAGGAAGATAAAAAGTAAATGCACATAACAGATAATACCTTAGAAGAAAACGAAGATCAAATGAAGGAAAAACTTAAAAATCCAAAAGAAATAAAAAACAAGAGTAAAACAACTAGATTGAAAGTAACCACTATAGTTGATAAGCAAAGAAGTTACAAGTTTTGTATAATTGAAGTCCCTAAACAAGAAAACTAAAATAAAAAATAGGACAAATACTAAAAACTGAAATTCTAGAAAACCTTCCTGAAAAAAAGTTTTGAAAATTTGCTTTTACTTTGCTTTGTATTTAAAAATAATGACTCGCAAAGATGAATTACAGGGTATATTAAACTAGTGGATTTTCAATAAAACATTTCCTTTGGGCATTCAGGATAAAAACCAAAAATGTGACAAATAAGAGAGAAAAATGTCATTGGGCTTTTTGACAACATTTTCAGCTAGGAAAAAAATGGAAGAATATATTTAAAATGTAAGGAAAAGTGTGATAATGTGATCCAAGGTTTTTTATAGTCAATAAAATTGAGTTTCAAATACAAAGGTCACAGATAAATTCTCATCAACATATAAGAACTCTGGGAATGTAGTCTCATGAGCCCTTCCTTAGGAGTCTACAAGATAATGACCTCAAACAACCAAAATAAGACATTAACATAATGACCAGAGATGAATATTAATGTATGTGTATTTGTAAATTAAGACTAAATGAGGATTATCAAAGTGAAAGAATAGTATATAATGGTTATGAGTGCTAACAATGTAGCAGATTACAGAACTGGAAAAAAAATGTGGAGGGAATGAGAAGAGTGTCTGCAAATTTACTTTTAAACTATTTTAGTAATTATATTATTGGTGCTAATCTTTGTATTATTTTTGCATGAAAGTTTACTGTGAGAAGTGGGGTCAAACAAATGAGTAAATATGTGATATTCTAATTTCATCATCCCCAGTGGTTTTGAAAGTAAGATTCAGAGGAGATTCAGACTAACCTAGAAGAGGTTAAGTAATATACCAGAGCCCTGGATTTGGATTGAAAATATAAGGATAAACTCACAAGATACTTGTGAACTCATGAAGTGTTTCATCTTAACATTTTTAGCCACTATCTGGTGAAGAGGTCTGGAAACTCTGATCAATCCAGTAGCAATAAGTTAGCACCAGATTGTGAGCTGAAATTATAATATTCCAATAAAAGAAATCAAAAGTTCTTGGAGAAACAACTGATTTTGTGTCAGTTCAGTTCAGTTCATTTCAGTCGCTCAGTCGTGTCCGACTCTTTGCGACCCCATGAACCGCAGCATGCCAGGCCTCCCTGTCCATCACCAACTCTTAGAGTCCACCCAAACCCATGTCCATTGAGTTGGTGATGCCATTCAACCATCTTATCCTCTGTCGTCCCCTTCTCCTCCTGCCCTCAATCTTTCCCAGCATCAGGGTCTTTTCAAATAAGTCTGGGGATAGAAAATGTGTAAGATAAGTGCAAGATAAGTGTAAAACATTTTCTCATATCAGATAACAATGAAGTCAAAAAACATTTTCTCAGTTTGGGTCAAAAGGTCTTGGGAGACTGCTGCCTAATGGGAGAATTCCAATGTCTACTATCTACCCAATGGGACAAGCTGAGCATTGAGAGCAATAATAATTTCTATTGGTCTGAGCTCATTAAATTTAAATTCATAAGTTCATAATTATACAAAATGCCTAACTGATCACCTTTGGAAAACCTGAATCCACTTATTTATTTGAAAACCTGTAAAAAGGGGAAAGAAAAAAGCACCTATTCTGCTCTTCCTATACAAAGAACACAAGTGAATAACCAATGGTAGAGAAACTTCACCAAACTTCACCAAATGTTCACACTTCAAGTGTAAATTTCCTGGTGGTTGGTGAAAAGGCCCTCAAAGTAATGTCAGACACTAACCAGTTACTGAGCCACGTGTGTTTCATTTAGCACTACCCTTATAACATGACATTTGTAAAGGATACTGTGGGTTGATCGTTACTTGTGATGGGAGTACAGAGGTTCTTGGAGAAATAATTGACTCCAAGTCTGGGATAAGAAATATACAAGATACATGGACAGTTCAGAGTGTCCCTATCACTGCAGAAATGTTGGGGAAACTGGGCTTAGATCTTAGTTACTGTGAGGCCAAATTTATATGTTTTCTTTTTACTTTCACATCAAATAATGATGATACTGAAATACCTTGGGTTAGGCTAGTTGAGAACGGATGAGAACTTACATTGCAAGTAAGAACTTAGAACACTGTGGATATACTAAGATAAAGAATCAGATGTCTAAATATCTTTAGGGTGTTTAGAGTAAAGATGAACCTCTTGCTTTCACATAGTCCATGGTCGTTTCACCTGTAGGTGCTCTGGAGTGAGGAGAACTTGCCAAGGAACTGACATACTGATTCACCAAGTTCCTCCCTTCCTCAAGAGGAGTGATCCTTCCTTGCGAGAAGAAGAGGGCTGGAGGGAGGTGGTTTGTGCTCCAAGAGTAATGGAGCTGTGAACCTCAGGGTCTTCTCATATGCATCCACTCTTCCCCTCTACTTTTTGGGAAACATCTATTCATCTTTTATGTCCCAATCCGGCATCACTTTCTCACACATGTGCTCAGTGCCCTGCTCTTTTTCTGCACAGCACCATCATCATTAGAGATGTTGTGTTCATTCGATTGCTTTGTGTCTCTCTTTCCCACTAGGATGTAGACATCGTGGGGCAGACACAGGGTGTGTTTTTCTCCCTGGCATATCCCCAGCTCCTAATATGGTGTCAGGACCATTGGGTCACCCTGGTAGCTCAATATTTGTTTCACAAATCAATGTGTAAATGTTCTCGATTTCTGGGTTGTGAGAAGGATCTCCTCATATCCCAGTTACTATAGATTGAATTTTCCTATAGATTGGTTTTTCTAGTAGTCTGTATGGATGTGAGAGCTGGACTATAGAGAAGGCTGAAAGCCAAAGAATTGGTGCTTTTGAACTGTGGTTTTGGAGAAGACTCTTGAGAGTCCCTTGGACTGAAACAAGATCCAACCAGTCAATCCTAAAGGAAATCAGTCCTGAATATTCATTGGAAGTCCTCATGCTGAAGCTGAAACTCCAGTACTTTGGCCACCTAATGTGAATAACTGACTCACTGAAAAAGACCCTGATGCTGGGAAAGATTGAAGGCGGGAGAAGAAGGGGATGACAGAGGATAAGATGGTTGTATGGCATCACTGGCTCAATAGACTTGAGTTTGAGCAAGCTCCAGGAGATGGTGAAGGACAGGGAAGCCTGGCGTGCTGCAGTCCATGGGGTCACAAAGAGTCAGACACGACTGAGCAACTGAACAACAAAATAGATTGAATTGTGTCTCCCTGAAAATTCATGGGTTGAAGCCCTAACCTCCAAGGTGATGGTATTTGGAGATAGAACTTTTGGGAGGTAGTAGTCAAAGCTAGATGAGATCATGGGGGTGGGGCCCTCATGAAGATATTAGGGTCCTTATAAGAAAAGACATCAGAGAGCTTTCTCACTCTCTCTTTCCCCTCACTAGGTCAGGACACAGTGAGAATATCCAAGGGCCTGAGAGTGTTCTCTTGTCTAACAGTTGGAAATGAATTGTCTGAAGAGACACATGCGCTGACAAAGCAAAAGACTCTGTTGGCAAGGGGTGCCTGGGCAGAGAGTGGGAGGGTAAGGGAAGCCAGGAGGACTGCTCTGCTGTGTGGTTCACAGTCTCAGGTTTTATGATGATGGGATTAGTTTCCAGGTTGTCTCTGGCCAATTATTCTGACCCAGGGTCCTTCCTGGTGGCTCACACATTGCTCAGCCAAGATGGATTCTAGCAAGTAGGATTCTGGGAGGTTGCTGGGACACATGGCATCTCCTTTTGACCTTTCCCAAATTCTTCTGGATGGTGATGTCTTGTTAGTTCTGTGTTTCTTACCAGGACCTCCTGTCATAAAATAACTCATGCAGATGAGTTGCTATGGTGCCTGGCTAGGGTGGATGGTTTCAACCAGATTTTCCCCTAACAGCTCCAAGCCAGGAAGAGAGTCCTCACCCAAAACTGGCCATGCTGGAGTCTTGACTGTGGACTCTAGCCTCCAGAATTTTGAGAAAATAAATTTCTGTCTAAGTCATTCAGTCTAGATATCTTATGGCACCCCAAGCTAAGACTCCTATATACCTCATATTTTATTTTAAATCTCTAGATTTTAGAATAATAATGTCTATCTTAATAGACAAATGCAAAACTAAAAATAATATGCAAGCCCAATAAAGCATGTCTCCAAGCAGTCAGGTGCAGCCTCTGCTTTGTAGGGTGGTTGTTGGTGTGCTGGCCTAGCCTCCCACTTCTGACTTTGAGCTCCTTGAGCGTGGGGACCGTGTCTTCTTCCTCTCTGGATTCCACACACCTAGCCAGTGCAAGGCGTAACCGATTGGCAGGGCTTCCCGGAGGCTGGGGCTGAGGAAGCCGCTGGGGAGCCTTGGGCAGCCGCGCCCTTTCCCAGGGAGGAGGTACCTGGGAGTATTCACAGGGCGGGTCCCCTGCTGTCAGCGCCTGTCTGGTCTCACTGATTCCCTCTCCGAGCCGTAGACTGTGGACAGAGCAGAGCCTGGCCCTCCTCTCCCTCCTCCTCTCCCCCTTTTGTTGAGGCTCCTGGCTTTTCTCTTCTCTCTGGAAAGCCAGGGCCCAGTCTCTGTTCCCAGCGAGAGCGTGCTCTCTAGTGCCTGGGAGGGTGCTCTCTAGTGCCTGGGAGGGCGAGGGCCGAGGAGAGGGCTGGGCCAGAGGCCAAGCCTGAAGGGAGGCCCTGCCAGCCAATGAGGGGTGAGCTGGCTGCAGCTTGACCTGCGGAACTGGGACAGCAAGGGACCCACAGGTATTTCTGAGTGTGCGTGTATGTGTCTTCTTGAGAACCCCCTCTATTATCGGAGGGATTGGACTCTATCAGGTTGCAAAGTTAACATGGTGGGGAAAGTTCCCTTGATCGCCGCTTGAACTCTTCCTCCAAATAAGAAAACTCTCTACGGGGTTGACCCAGAGGGAGGATAAGGGGAGGAAGGAGGTGGGAGTGGGGTTCAAGAAGGGGGACACATGTACACCCAGGGCAGATTCATGTCAATGTATGGCAAAACCAACCAATATAATATTGTAAAGTAGTTCAGTTCAGTTCAGTTCAGTCACTCAGTCGTGTCCGACTCTCCGAGACCCCATGAATCACAGCACGCCAGGCCTCCCTGTCCATCACCAACTCCCAGAGTTCACTCAAACTCATGTCCACAGAGTTGGTGATGCCATCCAGCCATTTTGTTCTCTGTCGTCCCCTTCTCCTCCCGCCCCCAACCTTTCCCAGCATCAGAGTCTTTTCCAGTGAGTCAACTCGTCGCATGAGGTGGCCAAAGTATTGGAGTTTCAGCTTTAGCATCAGTCCTTCCAATGAACACCCAGGATTGATCTCCTTTAGAATGGACTGGTTGGATCTCCTTGCAGTCCAAGGGACTCTCAAGAGTCTTCTCCAACACCACAGTTCAAAAGCATCAATTCGCCTCCAATAAAAAAAAAAAAGGAAAGAAAACTCTATAAATTGTTCTAAATGGGTTTGGTTCCATCATGCCTGGATCTTTCTTGCCGAGGCTGTGTGTCCTGGGATCAACTCTACCCAATTTCTTTCCTTTCTGACTAGCCTAGAATCCTTATCTATTGTATCTCACTTGTTTCCTGTTCTAATATTTCATCTTCGTTTTAAGTACAGAGAATATATAGCAATGTGAGCCACGGTGGGCGAATTGTGGCTGCAGCCTGTCCTGCTGGCTCAGTGTTTGCAGTTAGAGGTAGAGGTGGAAGACACCAGAAATCCCTGCCTTGGCATGATCAGGGGTTGGGCTCAAGCTTTTCTACTCCAGCTGTGTGATGTGACAAGCTTGGGACAAGATTCGCTACATTATCATTCATGGTTGGGGAAGCACCATGATCAAGTGACCAGAGTCTAGACCTCCTGTTGACCAGAAATGATTGCTGGTTTCTAGGTAGTTTGCAAGATGCCAGCTTCTTTCCTGGGAGGCCAGCCTATGGGGCTTCCATTTTGGGCAAGTGAATCCTTGCCTCTTGTTTGACCAAAGAGGGAACACAACACTTTTCCACGTTAAGTGACTGCTTTCTTTTGTGGAGGGCTCATTTGTCATCAGGACACAGTTTTCTTGAATGAATGTATTCCTGGGTGTTAATGGCCGAGAGGTTGCTTTTCCTGATCCAGAAAGCTCCTGTGTGCTCATCTTAAACTAAACATTTTCCATCTGGGAACTACTGATGATAACTTAAAGTCTCTTGAGGGCAGTCATCTACCCCATTTGATCTCAAACCTCTTTCTACAGTTTCTTAGTAGGATAGCTGGGAGAACAGTTGATGTTTTGGTTGACATCTCTGGGAGTCGGTATTTCATTTGATTGAGTTGAAGTAAGCAGTTCATTTCTGCCTGACACAGCAGAAAATATTTCTGCAATGGAAAGGACATAATAATACTGGAGGTTAACCTCTTGAGCCCTTGTTGTGAATCTCCATCATCAGAAACTCAAGCAGATTGTGGAGAAGTTCCAGGCAGAGGCTCTCAAGTCAGACAGATCTGCCCTTTCTAACTGGGTAACTTTGGGCTAGTGACTTAACATCTCTGAAGTCCAGTTTCCTGATGATACGTACAGGTCTCATAGGCCATTGTGAAGATACTGAATAACTGTGAAGTCCTCCTGGAGAAGGAGATGGAAACCCACACCAGTATTCCTGCCTGGAAAATCCCATGGACGGAGGAGGCTGGAAGGCTGTACAGTCCATGGGGTCATGAGTTGGACATGAATTAGTGACTAAACTACCACCACTAGCTCAGTAAATACTTGGAATATTGGATGTGATCAGTAATTGGTGAATGCTGCTATTATTACCATTCTCACTTGAGAAGAAGTTAGGTGAGCATAACTTTGCGAATGAAGCCCACCCCTGCCTCTACTGTAGTTTGCTTCTTCTGAGCTTCAGTGTTGTCACATGTAAAAATGAGATTTTGATAATCTCACAGCGATAAGAGAACAGACTCCATTTGATTTCAAGACCATGAAATTTTTGCACCTTGGTTATGTCCCTGGGTATGTCTCCTAGCTTACAGTCTAAGAGAACTTGAATATAATTTGTGTCCTACTGTTGTGTGAAAATTGTATAAATTTCAGTTATGTTCAATTGATTCACAGGGCTTTTAAGATCTGCTATAACCTTCTATATCTCTATATATTCATTCTGTTAATTTTTGAGAGTTTGATACTTAAACTCCAACTAAAAGTCTTAATTTATTTACTTAAAAATAATTTAATATATCGTGGAACTATATGTAACCTTGCTCTCTATTTTCCAAGTCTTTTGTAAATCTGTTATCATACTTTCATAATTAAAAATATAAAAATAAAAAAATAGGATTACAAATATCTTATGGGAACTTTATAAGAATTAAATATAAAATAGCAGCACTAAGGTGTAAAAATATCCACACAGAGTTTATTCAAATAGCTACTCAAGAGTTTCAGAAATTGTTATCATCCGTGCTGGAATCTGCAGATGAGGCACCAGGCTCCTAGGAGGGACCATGAATTCTCAGGGTAATAGTAGGCTGGTGGCTAGACAGAGGTGTTAGCTCACCTTTATTGAGCATCTGCTAAGGGTCAGCCTTGTCCTGAGGACCTTGAGAAGGCTCAGGAGGCTCTCAGTTTGGCAAGGAGGCAGATGGGGGCCATGCAGTTGGTAGGTGCTCTGTTTGAAGGGTGAGGATGATTGGTCTAACTATTGGTGCCTCTCCCAGGGCTGTGATCCATACTATCCCTGTTGGTGACCTAGGACCATGAGGATGCTGCTGTGGTTTCTTGTCTTGTCTGCTTTGGATCTCGCCGTCTGGGGTGAGTTTTCTTTTACTAGGTCACAAGTGCTTTTGGCATCAGCCCCAGCCTGGTTTTGCTCCCTATCGGAGTCCAGCTCAGGTGCCCCCTCCCCAGCTGAGACGGGCTCCAGTCCTCAGAAGTCTCTCCAGCCTGCCCGGTACAGCTTGGTGTCAGTGTTATGGTCAGGCATTTGCTCCTGCTGATTTCACAGAAGGACAGAATCTCAGAACCACGATGGAGACCCTTAACAACTTAGTCTTGTAGACAGAGAAACAGGCCCCACTGTGGCAGTGACTTGCTCTTGGTCATCTGAAAATTTGGGAGCAGATGCAGAGTCTAGTGGTTATGAACGTGAGTCTGGGGTCAGACAGCTTAGCTTGGAATCCAAGTCCACAGCTTAAAACCCATATCATTTTAGACAAATAACCTCTCCGAGCCTCAGTTTCTCATTTGTATAGAGGGAGTAGTTAATTTGCTTTGTTTATTTCACAAAGTTGTTTTAAGCCACAAATGTGATAGTGCCCTTGAAAATGCTTTGTTAACTACAGAGCTGGTCTGTGGGTGACATTGTTGTTCCAGTGACGTTGCCCCCATGACCTCTGGTACTGAACAGACAGAGGGGAATGAGGATATTTGTGATGATTTTGTGTGTATGTGTGTGTGTGCTCAGTAGCTTCAGTTGTGCTCTGACTCTTTGCTGCCACATGGACTGTAGCCTGCCAGGCTCCTCTGTCCGTGGGATTCTCCAGGCAAGAATACTGGAGGGGGTTGTCACGCCCTCCCCCAGGGATCTTCCGGACTCAGGGATCGAACCTGAGGCTCCTGCATTGCAGGAGAATTCTTTATTCACTGAGCCATCTGGGAATCCCATTAGTGGTGATTAATCCTCCATTAATCCTATCTTTAAAAAAAATTAAGTTGGTAGGGCAGTCACAACGATCTGTAAATTTCTGTGTTTCAAGAACCTTGCCTGGATCACTAGGTGCTTAACATATGAATACATGTTAACGTGATGACCATCTTGGTATGTGACTTTCTAATCTATTAATACATATACAGGTGAACCGGGAATGAGCTGCCCAGCTGAGGAGACAAGAGAGACTGCATTGAACCTGAAATGAGGGGAGGCTGGGGGAGGCTGGGGAGGGTGGGAGGAGGGAAAGGCCTCACTGGGGCAGGTGTGAGAGGCAGAGGCAGGGTGAGGCCAGATGCATCTGTGGCTTTCCTCTTTCTTGTTTCCTAGAGGAAGTCAGGTGGGTCAGTTGGGAAGTTATCTGGGGAGACCGGGAGGCTGTGGGGTCATAGGAAGAACATGGAGCCCGTGCCTCTGAGCTGGTCCAGGTATTTTCCAAGGACCAGCAGCAAGTGCAGTGTTCCTTTGCAGGGGATTCCCTGGAGTTGTCCTGGAATGAGACCCAAGCCAGGGGGCTGTCACAGGAGCTTCTGGACCTGTTTGTTGGCATCTCACAGCTCATTCACACAGGTCGCAATGGTGAGGCATTTGGGGGAGCTGCCTGGGGCTTTTTAGGGAGACAGAAGTGTTTCTTAGAACCTCACTATGGCTGGGAGGGATGGATGGGGTAGGGTAGAACCACAACTCCTCCCATGGATTGTTCTCAGTCCTTAGGCAAAGGTGGGTTCCAGAAGGGAGAGGAAACCCAGGGAAAAAAGACAAGGATCTCAGTTGCTAGCTCCCAGGGTAGAGATACCACTTCACTCAGGCAGTTCCCGGGAGCTCCCAAGTAAGGATAATGAGGGAGCCCTTGGGGGTCCTGGGGTCCTGGGTGGGGCTCTTACAGCCTTGCTCACAGTGCGTGTTCATCTGAAAGAGGGAATTCCCCAACCCAGTGTTCACGGGGCTTCCTGGGGGCTCTGGCTGGGGAGCTGCTGGTTTGAAGAGAGTGGCAGAACTTTCCTTAGGAGCCTGGTGGTCAACAGTCCATGGGGTTGCAAAGAGTTGGATGGGACTGAGTAACTAACACTTTTACTTTCAAACAAGAGATGGAGAAGGGAAGGGGAGGCTGTGGTGGTGCAGGCCTCCTTCTGGGGTCTCTCCCATCACAGAGGATTCAGGATGGCCTGGACAGCCTATGGAGGGCATGGCAGGGCCTCAGCATGCCAGCCTATTTCCCCTCTCCCTGCTCCCAGGTGTGCCCACCATTGTTTCCCGCAAGGAGTGGGGAGCGAGATCCCTGACCTGCAGGGCCCAGCTGACCCGGCCTGTGGCCTATGTCATCATGGACCAGATCACGGGGATGGAATGCGAGGAGCAGAACGCATGCAGTCAAAAGCTGAGGGGCCTGCAGTCCCGTTCCGTCTACACCAAAGGCTGGTGTGATGTGGCCTACAAGTAAGAGGCTGGTGGGGTCCCTGGAGCCCATGTTTGAGTTCCCCTTTAGAGGGGGTCTCCTGTTCCCCCTTCTCTGCGTTTCTTAATCTCCCATTCATGTTGCTTTTCTAATGAATAAAAAATGCTAATATAAACAGAATACAAAGTCTCCCAGGGCTCATGAGGAGGACCATCGTGAGCCATATATTCGTATGTGGTCTTGGCTGCTAGGAAAAAAGTGAAGGAGGTTGTGTGATAAGTACAGTCTTCCCCTTGAAGCTCAAAGAACATTTCAATTTATGAAGTACTTTTACAAGTATTTACAAGTATTACTCAAGTATTCTCTCCCTGCCACCCTGAGAAACGTGCAGGAGAAATATTACCACCCGTGTCATAGGTGAGGATGCTGTGGTCTGGAGAATTTAGAGAATTTGCTGAAAGTCACTCAGAGAAGGAGTGTGAACTCAGAACTCTTCCCAGGCTGCCTACTAGTCCTGCCTTGTTCCACTTCTGCTCACAGACAGGGCGTTCTCCATCAGGTACCCTGAAGGGCCACCTCATAGTGAGACTGGGATCCCATAGGAGATGTGCCACTGGGGATGCAGGGAGGAGGGTCTGCAAATGTGTGAGGCAAGGAGAGGCTTGGGTTGTGTATTGAGTGCGCTCTCTGAGGATTATCAGTGGAGTGGATGCCCACAACCTCCTCTTTCCCCTTTTTTCTTTATAGAAGGAGAGAGAGAGAGAGAGGGAATGGTGCTCTCCTCCCTGAATTCTAAGGACAAGTATAAATGCTTTCTGAATTATCCACTTTGGAAAGGGTAACCTATGTCCTATCCTTGATTTATTGAGGTTGCAAATAAGTAAGAGCAGCTGGAAGCCCCCACTGTAGTCACCAGAGCCCCAGAGGGCCAGGGTTGGGGGTCTTCCCGTCTGCCCTCTGTGGGTGCCATGTTCACTACAGCTTAGCTGCTGAGCCTCCCACGAGTGCCCCCACAGCTCTGCCGTTGTCACTGCTGGGTTGCCTACTTCAGCCACTGCATCTCGCAGTCAGGTTTCTGGGGTGACAGTGCAACAGTCTCTAGTTTGTACGATGCAGTTGCTGTAGCCATAGGGACTATTCACTTTGGACTGACCAAAGGCTGCAGGGACAGAGTACCTCAGTACCTGACAGTACTGTGGCAAAGCCAGGGACACGGTGGACACAGTGAGGCCCCTGCCTGGTCCTTAGGCCGATGTCACTGCAGGGTAGGAGTTCTGTTCCACTTCATTTGGGGTCTTTGGTGACTTCGGGGAAATGTTCTTTCTGTGCTCAGTTTGCTGTGGAAATTCATGACCTGTTAAAAGCTGAACATGTAAGAGTTGTGAAAATACAGTTTTTAAAACTGTAATTGGAATGTGGAAGACGAGAAAGTTATAAAGAGAAGAGGAGGTAGAAGGAAAAAAAAATACTTTGGCTTCAAAAACTAAACTGGGAAAAGGAACATCTGAACCAAATTTCTGTGATAAAAAAGAGCTTAGGGATTCCTAAGGAGAAGCTGAAGAAAGCATTAACTTAAAGGAATCCCTCGGAGAAGGCAATGGCACCCCACTCTAGTACTCTTGCCTGGAAAATCCCACGGGCGGAAGAGCCTGGTAGGCTGCAATCCATGGGGTGGCTAAGAGTCGGACATGACTGAGCGACTTCACTTTCACTTTTCACTTTCATGCATTGGAGAAGGAAATGGCAACCCACTCCAGTGTTCTTTCCTGGAGAATCCCAGGGCCAGGGGAGCCTGGTGGGCTTCCATTTATGGAGTCGCACAGAGTCGGACTTGACTGAAGTGACTTAGCAGCAGCAAAGGAATCCCTAAATTCTGGTCAACTGTTTTCAATGTACAAGTGCTTGGTCCTATAATTTAAAAACATGATGAATGGATTCTCATGCCCTTGAAAAGTGTTGAACTAAAGTTCTCAGGTTCTTGAGAGTCACACATTGAAATTCTACTTTGAACCAAATGAGTATTTTTAAAGTGAGATTCGGGGAAACACAGATAAACTAAGTCACAAGAAAATTAAAGACATATTCCTGCATCTCTTAGAAGTTTAAAATGCATTATTCCACTCCCTCTCACTGTTATGTCATTGTAACATATGAGACTCTAGAACTTTTTGTATTCTGAGGATGGGTGAGAAGTTTTCTATTACAGAAATTTGCCATTTAATCGTGTTTCCTTGCCTGGCAGCTTCCTGGTTGGGAACGATGGCAGGGTGTACGAAGGTGTTGGCTGGAACATCCAAGGCATGCACACCCAGGGCTACAACAACATCTCCCTGGGCCTCGCATTCTTTGGGCATAACCTAGGTAATGGTCACCCCTCTGACCCTCTACCAAGGAGTTGTCTACACTGGCTTCCGTCACCTACTCTTGTCTTTTCAGCCCACATTATGTTGTTCTCTCTGATGATGGCCCCTCTCTTGAAGTTCTTTCCTCCCTTGGATTCTATGATGGGGCATTTTTGGAGTTCTCTTTCTCCTCTCTGGTCTGTACTCCTGTGAGGCTGCCAAAGCCACCACTGATACTGCTTGAGCCCACAGTTACTGCCATCACTTTGAGAGTCTGAAAAAGTCTACGGCCATACCACCCTGAACGCGCCCGATCTTGTCTGATCTCAGAAGCTAAGCAGGGTCGGGCCTGGTTAGTACTTGGATGGGAGAGTCTGAAAAAAGTGACGGTTTCTCAGTCGTGTCTGACTTTTTGCCTCCAGGCCAGAATACTGGAGTGGGTAGTCTTTCCTTTCTCCTGGGGATCTTCCCAACCCAGGAATTGAGCCAGGGTCTCCTGCATTGCAGGTGGATTCTTTACCAACTGAGCTATCAGGGAAGCCCTGAAGCTGATAATTAGAAACTGGCAGAGGCAGAAAAACATGGCTTCTTTCTTCCTCCGGTGTCACCCATTGGTAGAGCCCAACCAGTGGCCAGCAAGCAAGGAAGTCTGGGAAATGTAGTTCACAGGTTTCTAGTCCTCTGCAAAGCACAGGAGAGCACAGAGTAGGCCATGGCTGATTCACGTCAATGTATGGCAAAAACCACGACAATATTGTAAAGTAATTAGCCTCCAATTAAAACAAATTAAAAAAACGAGCCAATGACAAATAACTGGCACCTGCCAGGATCCTCATCTCCCAAATGGGACTGGTAATAGCATTTATCTCAGAGGTTTTCTGTGAGGATTACGTGAGTTAATGGATGTGAAGAGCACTTGGCCTCATGTCTGATTGTGGAAGCTATTAAATAAATACAGTCACCTTTTCTGCCAAGCTAGGGCATTCCTGACTTGGTCAGGTGGGCCTCCTACATGTAGCTTTCACTGTCTCTGAGTGACTCCACATAGTGATGGGGTGGATAAATAAAGCGTTGGAAGAAGTCACCAACTTGGTTTCTGAGAGCTGTGTGTAAGTACTTCTTCGTCTCTTAGCCTCTCTGTCCTGGCTACTGGACCGGTTTTTTCTCTTCTCATCCGTCAGTCATTTAGGCTAAGGGGTCAACTTATCCTCCCTCTACATTTAGACAAGGTTGGAACTTTTTGCTAACAGTTCTATGCTCCATGTCATCCTCTCTCAGGCAGCAGTCCCAGCCCCACTGCCTTATCAGCTGCAGAGGACCTGATCTTCTACGCCATAAAGAAGGGTCACCTATCACCCAGGTATATTCAGCCACTTCTCTTGAAAGCAGAGAGCTGCCTGGTCCCTCATCAGCCACTGATGCCCAGAAAAGGTAAAGCCTCTCCATCCTGCCTCATCCTCCTCCCAGTTACCACCCAGCAAAAGTAGGGAATGCTTTTTCTTATTGGTATTCATTGGTTTCTCAGACCAAGAACATCTCTTGCTGAGATCTGGAAAATTCTAAGAGGGCACCTTCCTGGCCTCTCCTTTCCACTGGAACCATATAGCCAAGGAACCATTCTTGACATAAATATATATGTACACATGTCTTCACTCAACGAATATTTACTGAATACCAGGTACTCTTCTAGGTACTGAGGGTGTAGCTGTGAAAAAAATAGATGAAACGGCCCATTTAAGTAGAGAAAGATAGAAAATGAAGAATCAATAAGTAAAAGGTATATGATGTTAGATGACATCAGGGTTATGGGGAAGAATAAAGCATGGAAATGAGGTGGGGTAAAATATATATATTTGTGTATATTACATGAATACACATACACACACAGTCTCTGCCTCATACTCTGTCTCTCTCTCACATACACACCTCCTTCTAAAAGCAAAACAAGCCAGCCTTCAACATGACCAGAGCACACTGAGAAAAACCTGGTCTCACAGATTGCACTGCCATGAGTGTGAAGAGTCCAAGAAGCTGGATAATAAAAATCACGCACTATTTTGGAAAGACAAGCAGCAACCTAAAACCAGAACAATTACAAGCGCTTTCAATAGTTTAACACTCTCTGCTAGAGTGGATCTTGCCTAGGACTCAAGAATGTTTTTCATTAAGCTTTTTAACTTGCAAATCTTTAAAATTTGTCTTGCTTTCAGACTGTTGCTGTCTTCATTAATAACACTTTTACGTGTGTAGAATTCTTTAGAGATTTCAAGTTACCATATGCATGCGATCAGTTCAGAAAGTCAGCTGATTTCTGCACATTGGTCTGCTGTATAAGCACACACATCTGCATTTATTTGCAATGCACATTCAAGTATGTAGGTGTCAGTAGTCTTTTCCCTCCGCTCACATGCTGATTTCCATAGTTGTTATCAGAACTTGACTGTTGCCTCTGCCCCTTGGCTCCAGCTGCCTGACCCAGACGATGCCTATCTAGACTTTCCCAGAATCCCACAGAATCCCGCATGTTAGGATGTGTTAGTGGGTGCCAGAGGTTGGGGATTCTGAGTAACCAGCCTGCAGTTGTGAGATTGTCCACATGGGGGCACAGGCGAATTCGCATCTCATTTTTTTTTGCCCCTCACCACAGCTTGCCCCAACATCATCACAAGGTCAGCTTGGGAAGCCAGACAGACACACTGCCCTAAAATGAGCCTCCCAGCCAGATATGTTGTCATCATCCACACCGCTGGAGCAACCTGCAACGTATCCATGGATTGCCGGATCCGCGTCCGAGATATACAATCTTATCACATGGACACACAGAACTTCTGTGACATCGGATATCAGTAAGTGGGTCTGGTGCAAACTCGGCCTTCCTTTTCCTCAGGGCTATAGGAAGGAAGGCTTGGGGAGGAAGCCAGTGTTTACCAAGCTCTTCCTTTGTGCCAGGTGCTTTACATAAGACATCATCTTTTTATTTGTGCAGGATTCTGGACTGAGCATTCTTCAGAGCCTAGCTAAGGTTTAGTTATCTCCCCTGGGCATGTTCTCCATGAGTGGTTGGGAAGACTCTGAAAGGAAGATGTTAAAACAATAGTGATAAACCAAGAGTGCGAGACCCTTATAGGAGGCTGTCTACAGACCATGCCTTTTAAGTGTAATCCCTTCCAACCAGCCAGAAACCCAGCCCCTGTTCACCCCCTACTGCCCTTGAGCCCAATCCCAACCTTGCTCTCTCTGATGGTAGAATCCTGCAATACCTCTGGTATTGCTTACTCCATTTATAGACACAGGAAACTTCAACTTCTCTGGACTTCTTTTGCCTCCTCTCTGCAGTAGGGCAACAATACCTTATCTATTTGACAATACCAAGTGAAATTAAAAAAAAAAAAAGTTCTCTTTTGGTTCCTTTAATGCCAGGTCTATAATTAAGAAACACAGTAAGCTAGTAGAACAGTAGGAAGCTTCTTAGACATTCCCTTGGAATTTTCATAGAAGAAATTTAGGGTTAGAGTATGATAACTTTTAATTATTGGCACTAATTTTAATTTTATTGGCATCTAGTTGATTTACAATGTTGTGTTAGTTTCAGGTATACAGCAAAGTGATTCAGTGATCACCTATAAAAGAATAGATTAAAAAATTTTCTATTTGTTTATTTACTGGCTGTCTGGGTGTTCATTGCTGGGTAGGTTTCCTCTAGCTGTGGGGAGCAGGGGGTGACTATTCTCTAGTTGCGATGCGGGCTTCTTTTGGTGGTGGCTCCTCTTGTTGCAGAGCACGGGCTCTAGAGCACAGGCTCAATGGTTATGGGCCATGGGCTTAGTTGCTCCACAGCGTGTGAGAGCTTCCCAAATCAGGGTCAAACCTGTGTCTCCTGCATTGGCAGGTGGATTCTTTACCACTGAGCTACAGGGAAGCTGTGACTTAATCATAATAAATTTTATGAAGCCTCAGGTGGATTTCGGAGAAGGCAATAGCAAGCCACTCCAGTACTCTTGCCTGGAAAATCCCACGGATGGAGGAGCCTGGTAGGCTGCAGTCCGTGGGGTTGCTAAGGGTCGGACACGACTAAGCGACTTCACTTTCACTTTTCACTTTCACACATTGGAGAAGGAAATGGCAACCCACTCCAGTGTTCTTGCCTGGAGAATCCCAGGGACTGGGGAGCCTGGTGGGCTTCCGTCTATGGGGTCACACAGAGTCGGACACGACTGAAGTGACTTAGCAGCAGCAGCAGCAGCAGCAGCAGGTGGATTTGCTTTGGTATATGTCCTGGTGGCTCAGACGGTAAAGAACCCACCTGCAACGAAGGAGACTTGGCTTCGATCCCTGGGTTGGGAAGATCCCCTGGAGGAGGGCATGGTAACCCACTCTAATATTCTTGCCTGAAAATCCCCATGGACAGAGGAGCCTGGCAGGCTCTAGTCCTTGGGGTCGAAAAGAGTTGGGCAGGACTAAGTGACTAAGCACATGTCTCATTCTGGGCCAGCTGCCTTTCTTCTCTGAACTCCCATTTTAAAAACAGCCTTTGTAAATAGGAGAAAACTGTGGCTGCATTTTACAGGACTTTCCACAGCCTTGCTATGGTTATTAAGCTTAGTTAATAAAGAATTAAGTGTGGAAATTCCAAATGGAAAATGCCAAGAGCTGAGGGAATGTTAGTGTCCTTTCACGTTCATTCTTTGGGGACTGGCTTGATTCCTGTCCCTTGACTTTGGAAGCCTGTTATGGTGCTCAACTCCCGCTGCAGCCTCAGGATACAGCATCTGTCACTGGCATCAACTGTGCTCAGTATGGACAAAGGGCCCTCTCATCCATCATTTCTTACTTTTTCACCAGTATTTATTGGGGTATCCCTAGTGGCTCAGCAATAAAGAATCCGCCTGCAATGCAGGAGATGCAGGTACAATCCCTGGAGAAGGAAATGGCAGCCCACTCCAGTATTCCTGCCTGACAAAACCCATGGATGGAGGAGACTGGTGGGTTACAGTCCATGGGTTCACAAAGAGTCAGACACAACCGAAGCAACTGAGCATGCTTGAATGCTATTTGCTTGGTGCTCAGCAAGATGAATTGGCCCCTTCCCTTGTGGAGGAGAGAGGGTAGTAAACAAGTCATGATGATTGTGAGTGTTGGCACTGGGATGGATGAGTAATAGAATGTGCCCAGGGTGGACCTCTAACAAGACTTTGGAGGACTGAACGGCATCACAGCAGGGCTTCAGCAGGGAGAGGCATCTGCACTGGGACACGGATACGGAGTGGGGGTCAGTCAGGCAAAGAAGGGTATGGAGTGTTCCAGGCAAGAGGGAGCAGCACATACAAGGGCCTGGAGTCCAGACAGAGCGCAAATGAAAGAAGCTTGCATGCTAAGTTGTCCAGTCATGTCCGACTCTTTGCAACTCTTTGGACTGTAGCCTACCAGGCTCCTCTGTTCGTGGGATTCTCCAGGCAAGAATCCTGGAGTGGGTTGCCATGGCCTCCTCTAGGGGATCTTCCTGATCCAGGGATCAAACCCGCGTCTCTTATATCTCTTGCATTTACAGGCGTGTTCTTTACCATTAGCACCACCTGGGACGCCCACAAAGAAACTTAACTCCTACCTAAAACAGACTATAGAGAGGCGACTGGTGAGATGGAAGGCTGGAGAGGCTGACAGGAGCCACAGCACAGGGACCTGGGCATTGGTCCTGACAGGCTGACTCTATTTGAAAGACAACTGGAAATCCATGCCCTGTGATGGGATCTGTATTTAGCAAAACCACTCTGAGGGCTGTTTTAAGCATGGATTGGAAGGAGGTAAAACTCTGGGCAGACAGCTTTTGCAGTAATTCAGACAGCAGGTGATGGTGACCTGGAACTGCAGCACAGCAGCTGTTGGCGTAGAGGTAAATGGAGAAATTTAAAACAGGAGAAATGGTTGACAAGCTGTGAATGTTGATTGGATGGGGCTGGGAATCACTGCAGATGCTGATTGCAGCCAGGAAATTAAAAGACGCTTACTCCTTGGAAGGAAAGTCATGACCAACCTAGATAGCATATTAAAAAGCAGAGACATTGCCAACCAAGGTCCGTCTAGACTATGGTTTTTCCTGTGGTCATGTATGGATGTGAGAGTTAGACTGTGAAGAAAGCTGATCGCCGAAGAATTGATGCTTTTGAACTGTGGTGCTAGAGAAGACTCTTGAGAGTCCCTTGGACTGCAAGGAGATCCAACCAGTCCATTCTAAAGGAGATCAATCCTGGGTGTTCATTGGAAGGACTGATGCCAAAGCTGAAACTCCAATACTTTGGGCACCTCATGTGACGAGTTGACTCACTGGAAAAGACTCTGATTCTGGGAGGGATTGGGGGCGGGAGGAGACGGGGACGACAGAGAATGAGATGGCTGGATGGCATCACCGACTCGATGGACATGAGTTTGAGTGAACTCCGGGAGTTGGTGATGGACAGGGAGGCCTGGTGTGCTGTGATTCATGGGGTCCCGGAGAGTCGGACACGACTGAGCGACTGAACTGAACTGAACTGAAGGAAATTGTGGAAGAAGATGGGTTTGTTTGGACATGTTGGCTTTTAGAGCTTGTAATTGAGCTATGGCTTCCCAGCTGGCTCAGTGGTAAAGAATCTGCTAGCCAAGCAGGAGACATAGGAGACGCGGGTTCAGTCCCTGAGTTGGGAAGATCCCCTGGAGAAGGAAATGGAAACCTACTCCAGTATTCTTGGCTAGGGAATCACATGGACCGAGGAGCCTGGGGGGCTACAGTCCATGAGCGGTTATGAGTCAAAAGCAGGCAAAAGTGCTGGACATGACTTAAGCTACTAAAAAACAATTGGAGTTATAAGACCGGATGGTTGTCCAGGGAGAATATGTTGAGTGAGAAGAGAGAAGGGTTGAGACCAGAGTCCCAGGGCAGGAGAACCAGGGATGAAAACACGTCAAGAAATTCATGGCCAACAGGGTCAGAATACAAATCAGCTTTCATTACTAGTGTCACCGTGTGGCAGTGGGCTGATGCTGCTGGCGTCATTGCTTGTCACTGTCTGTCTTCATCTCTTAGGTTCAGGGACTGTTTTCTTCACATTGGCACACACAGTAAGAGTAATGGTAATGGTAATAGTAAGTGGATGAATTAGTGATTCAGGGAGTGAATGAAGCCAGTTCTCCCCAGAGTAATTTTCTCCTTTTCCCTTTGCCTGACCTTAGCTTCCTGGTGGGCCAGGATGGTGGTGTGTATGAAGGAGTTGGCTGGCATACCCAAGGCTCTCACACATATGGATACAACGATATTGGCCTAGGAATTGCCTTCATAGGCAACTTTGTAGGTAAGGGGTAAACATGGGGCAGAGGGACTCTGAATGATGAAGTATTATGTGACATATCTGGGAAGCAATGGGGATAAGATGCGTTGTGGTGCCCGACAGTGTCAGTGGGACTCTCAGTGCAAGAGGCAGGTCCCCAGGAGTCCCTCTCAGGCAGAACATTTCCTTCAAATTCACCTGTACCAATACCCAGTTCTATCTGTCTTTAGAGCCATGCCCAATGCAAGCATGGAGCAAGAGAGAAAAAAAATCTTTTGCAAACTTTGGTGTTTTCATAGCACTGTTGGCAAATGTAGCTTCTTCCCTGGTAACCATGGCAACAGCACTGGGGAGCACCACTCTCTTATGCATAAGCGATGAATGGTCTGGTGCTGCCACGTCTGCCCCGTGGTGACTGTTGAGAAGTGGTGTGTTGAGCTGCGGTTACTTTTCAGAGAGGTTTTGAACTTTCTAGAAGGCAGAATCAGGGAGTGCAATGACCATGTTTTCCCAATGTGCCTGGCTGCAGAAACTTACAGGAATTTGTTGGCTATGGTGGTGATGGGGATAGAGGGAGACGGGGCTAGGTGCTTGTCCCTGCCCAAAGCAAGTAACCTTGAGACCCTAGTGATTGCTGGACTAACTGTGTTTTGCAGAAAAACCACCCAATGCCGCAGCGCTGGAGGCAGCTCAGAACCTGATCCAGTGTTCCGTGGTCAAGGGGCATCTGGTCCCCAACTACCTGTTGGTGGGGCACAGTGATGTGACCAATATTCTGTCTCCTGGACGGGCTTTGTACAACATCATTAAGACTTGGCCTCATTTCAGACAATGAGGGAACCCCAGTTCCTTCCAATACCACCCCCTCCCCAACCCTGGCTTCTGAGCCTCCCCTTCTTCACCTTCCATCCTGACTCAACACCTGCGTCCCCTCCCTGCCAGCCCCATCCTCTTTCTTCTGCTTCAGGTTAGTATGATCATTTCCTAACTAGTATGATCAGTTCCATATGATCAAACCCCATAGCGGGGCATTCTGGCCCTCTGAGTCTGCACCCAGCCTCCTTCCCTCCTCACCGTCCCCTCCCCAGCACCCACCTGGGAAACAAACTCACTCAGAATGACAATGCAGATAGTGGAGTACAGTTTATTGCACCGGGGGCCCGAGCCAAGGACTCTGACCGACTTTTGTGAAAACCTTACATACCTTATGTGTACTACTCAAGCCCACATCCCCAAATTCCTTAAACTAGCCTGGAAAGTGTTAAAAGGAGATGCAATCAGGTTGCAGCCATGATTCGCAATCAGAAGGGTCAGCTGGCTATGCATTATAGCCTACACCAATGGGTGCCATAAAGATTAAGGTGATTGACTACATAGGGGATTATCACATTCTTTTTGGTGACGGGAAATCTTGGTGTGGAATCTGGTGTTTATCAGTCTGGGAGGCCAGTTCGGCCATAGGTGTGTTATCCCCATGGCTACCAGGCACATAGTCCAAAGCTCACTGAAAATGCAAGATGGAGTTTCCTTCTGTTTCAAGATGGAGTCAGCTTGGCCTGTTCCTTTCCTCGCTCACCGTCTGCCTGGCAGCTCCCAGCCTCACACGTGACCCAGGTCAACATCCCAGCCCCTCCTCTCTGTTCACACACTACCTTGTCCATATTTGGATGCAGCCCTCATTTCAGGGCAGTGATTGTAGACATTCTCTCCACTGGGTTGTGAGTTTGTCCAGTTTCATTCATGTCTGTGTCCTCAGTTCTTCAGCAATGTCTAGAATACAGAAAAGTGAAAGTCACTCAGCTGTATCCTGCTCTTTGTGACCCCATGAACTATACAGTTCATGGAATTCTCCAGGCCAGAATATTGGAGTGAGTAGCCTTTCCCTTCTCCAGGGGATCTTCCCAACCCAGGGATCGAACCCAGGTCTCTTGCATTGCAGGTGGATTCTTTACTGGCTGAGGCACAAGGGAAGCCCAAGGACACTGGAGGGGGGAGCCTATCCTTCCTGCAGCAGATCTTCCCAACCCAGGGATCGAACCCAGGTCTCCTGCACTGCAGGTGGATTCTTTACCAACTGAGCTATAAATGAATAAATAAATTAGTGGACCAAGTGGATTCATTTATTCATTCAGAATAAATGAATGAGTGGGCCAAGTCCTTGCTTCCCATTCCAATTTGCTTATCATCCCCCTTTTGGGGAAGACTTGCTGGATGATACCTTGTCCCACCAGCATTCTCCCTGTTCTGTTGCCTCCCAGTCTGAGACTCAGAGCTGCTCTGGCTGCTCAACTGCAATGGTTATTGTGTCTCCAGAGTCCCATGTCCCCATCCTCCCAGAGCTCCCTGAGGGCAGAGGCTGTGTCCCCACAGCGCTGCTCTCTGTCCTTTCCTGGTTGGGTCCGCTAGGCATCAAGCTGAGCAGGGACTCAGAGCTCGGGGGCTCTGCAGCCTCCCCTCCCTGGGCTCCTCCTGCCCAAAGTGAAGCCTCAGCCTTTCAGATGGGGGAAACAACCTACTGCTGTTTACTCGAAGCACTGGAACTGGAAACTACCTGCTAGTGGTAGTTTTTCCTGATCTGGAAAGGAGGAAGAAGGGGAGAAACATGGACTCCCTACCCCCTCCTTTGGTATTCACAGGAGTCTTTTTGCTTTTAGAGTGTTTCACATCTCTTGGAACAAAGCAGGTTCAACCTCATATTTTCACAGCTGTTTGTGCTTTTCAAAGACTGTCCCCCAGTCTCACTGGATTCACTTTATACTCAGGCCACCTGGGCACATAAGCAGGGGAAGGAATTGTTTATCTAGAGAGTCGAGTAGGCCTGGGGGCCTCAATGCCCCTTTCTGATTTACAGAGCCAGGGGGAGAGCCCCTTGGGATGGGAGTCACTGGACCAGAAGTTCTGGTCAACCCAGTCCTTTCTTAGGGGTGAAACCTCCCCTACTTGGCACAGTGTGTCTTCCCTTCTCTTACAACGTCCAGGGTGAGTTTCAGAGCCCTTCCTACAGGGAGTGGCCAAAAAGGTGGATGTGTGATGAGAAATGATCCCAGAGCTGCCCTCCAGCTTTCTCTGCCTTTCTTCAGTTCAGTTCAGTTCAGTCGCTCAGTCGTGACTGACTCTTCGTAACCCCATGAATCACAGCATGCCAGGCCTCCCTGTCCATCACCAACTCCCAGAGTTCACTCAGACTCATGTCGGTGATGCCATCCAGCCATCTCATTCTCTGTTGTCCCCTTCTCCTCCCGCCCCCAATCCTTCCCTTTCTTACTACCCTCCAAAGTGGAGGGTTCTCTGGCCTTTGATTCAAAGCACATTCCTGGCCTCAGGGTCTCACTAGGCTCCCCAGCCCCTGCCCCAGGCAGGATTTCCCAGGGGTGGTGGTGGTGGTGGGTTGTAGACGCCCAACAGTGCTCGTCAGTTCAGTTCAGTTCAGTTCAGTTCAGTCGCTCAGTCGTGTCCAACTCTTTGCGACCCCATGAACCACAGCACGCCAGGCCTCCCTGTCCATCACCAACTCCTGGAGTTCACTCAAACTCATGTCCATCGAGTCAGTGATGCCATACAGCCATCTCATTCTCTGTCGTCCCCTTTTCCTCCCGCACCCAATCCTTCCCAGCATCAGAGTCTTTTCCAGTGAGTCAACTCGTCGCATAATGTGGCCAAAGTATTGGAGTTTCAGCTTTAGCATCAGTCCTTCCAATGAACACCCAGGATTGATCTCCTTTAGAATGGACTGGTTGGATCTCCTTGCAGTCCAAGGGACTCTCAAGAATCTTCTCCAGCACCACAGTTCAAAAGCATCAATTCTTCGGCAATCAGCTTTCTTCACAATCCAACTCTCACATCCATACATGACCACGGGAAAAACCATAGTCTTGACTAGACGGACCTTTGTTGGCAAAGTAATGTCTCTGCTTTTTAATATGCCATCTAGGCTGGTCATAACTTTCCTTCCAAGGAGTAAGCGTCTTTTAATTTCCTGGCTGCAACCAGCATCTACAGTGATTTTGGAGCCCCCCAAAATAAAGTCTGACACTGTTTACACTGTTTTTCCATCTATTTCCCATGAAGTGATGGGACCAGGTGCCATGATCTTTGTTTTCTGAATGTTGAGCTTCAAGCCAACCTTTTCACTCTCCTCTTTCACTTTCATCAAGAGGCCTTTGAGTTCCTCTTCACTTTCTGCCATAAGGGTGGTGTCATCTGCATATCTGAGGTTATTGATATTTCTCCTGGCAATCTTGATTCCAGCTTGAGCTTCTACCAGCCCAGCGTTCCTCATGATGTACTCTGCATATAAGTTAAATAAGCAGGGTGACAAGCCTCCTCAAATCAGCATTATTGCAGGGTCTGAATTATTGTCTTTTCAAGATTAGTTACTTTTATTAGTCTTAAATACACATAATCTAGGTGAAACCAGAGTACTCGGTAGGAAAATCCTTTTTCAAGGTCAATCCTGAGGCAGCCAATTCCATTCGGTTGTCTCTTCAGAGTCCTTTGTGTGCAGAAATTCTTTCCAGCTCCCCTTTAATTATTTAAAGTGGGATTCGGAGAATTCCCCGGTGATCCGATGGTTGGCTCTCACTGCTGGGGCCCAGGTTTGATCCCTGGTGAGGGAACTAAGATCCTGCAAGCCGTGAGGGGTGGCCAAAAAAAAAAAAGGTGGAGCTCATACTAACATCCCTCCTCAGAGGTTAGCTGTGAGGATTAAGTGAATTTAGAGTCCTGTGACTCGTGGTTGCATATAATGTGACCCTGCCAAAGTTGAGTGGTGGTATTGTTAGGGGAAGCACACTGATTGAAACCGCCCACTCTGTCCAGGCACCATAGTAACCATTTGCATGAGTTGTTTTATGACAGGAGATCCTGATAAGGAATATGGAACTAATAAGCCACCACCAACCGGAAGAGTTCGGGAAAGGTGGAAAGGAGACACAGGGTGTCCGTCCACTTCCCAGAATCCCCCTCGCTAGCATCCATCTTGGCTGAGCCATGTGTGTGCCTCCAGGAAAGACTGAATTAAAATGATTGGCCAAAGACCACCCGGAAACTAATCCCATCATCATAAAACCCGAGACCGCGAGCCTTGCGGCAGGGCAGTTCTCCTGGGTTCCCTTACCCTACTGCTCTCCGCCCGGGTGCCCTTCCCAATAAAATCTCTTGCTTTGTCAGCACGTGTCTCCTCAGACAATTCTTTTCTGAGTGTTAGACAAGAGCCCAGTTTCGGGCCCTGGAAGTGGTCCCCTTTCCTACAACAGTATCGTGGTTCTTGCTGCTGCTGTCATGGTGGTTGCAATCTGTTACTGCTGTTTGGCTCTGGCAGGAAGGATACACCCTTGTGGGCATCAGTCTCAGCCTCCTGGGGAGTTGGCGAAGGCTGGTGAGAGCAGGGAGGAACCCCACAGGTCGGGCACAGGTGAAGGAGCCTTTGGAACGGGAGGGACACAGTGGCTTCACGACCCTGGACTTTCAGGGCTGGAGAGCCTCTAAGCCCATCTTGTTAGCTGTTTTCCACAACTGTAAGCTTGGAAAGAAAAAATATGTCACAAAACTTTTATTTGATTCTGGAATTCTAATTCGATTTAAGCCTATTTTCCAGAAAACTGAAACCAAAGAGGGCAGATGACTTGTTTAAGTTCACTCAGTGAGTTAAATAGGAACCCTGATTCTTATTTTGTTTTTTTAATCTGAAGAACTTTGTTGATCTTTCTTTAAGGGATGAGATTATTTGTTTGGCTGTGCCAGGTCTTAGTTGCATCATGCAGAATCTTTAGTTACAGAATGCAGGATCTAGCTGCCGGAACAGGGGTTGAATCTGGACCCCTGGCACTGGGATCACGGAGTCTTAATCCCTGTACCACCAGGGAAGTCCTAGGAATCCTCAGATTCTGAGCACAGCCCCATCCTTGCCCCTCTCTGGTTGAAATCACATAGGACCCCTCCTTTCCGACAGAATAAAGTAAAGCATCTTAGCATGCACAGCATTTAGGGCTTTCCACAATCACTCCAACTTACCCTTTTGCACAGAATGAGACTTAGGTGGCAATTTGCAGATTCTCCTCCCGCAATTGCCCACCTTGGGGCCTTTGCCCACCTGTCCCTGCCCTCCTGTGACGCCCCCAGTTCCACCAGTTTTCCAGCCCAGAGATGGCGTCTCCCGCCACTGGGTGCCCGGGGCCTTTGTTTGATCCTCTCGGTGGCTCATCGCAGTTCCCCTCTCTTCTCCCTTCTGACCTGGATTTCTGGGCTGTGCCTGCTCCTCCCTGGCCCAGAGCTGGTGCACTGGGGTGGGGGTGTGGCACCTGCCTGTCTGCAGGCTGGTAGGGGAGGAGCCCCATCTGTACAGGGCAGGGCAAGCAGAGGCAGCGTTCCCAGCCCAGAAGGGCGGCAGCCCTTCCCTGGGCTGGTCTTGGGATGTTTGTCACAGAGTGGAAAATCCCCGTGTCTGCCTGCTGCCAGGAACCCGCCCACTCTTGTAGCACATCAGAGGCCACGGGTTAATCCCATCTTAATTCTCAGCCCTCCGTGGCTCCCGCACTTTGGTGGCCTCTCCATTCGTGTGAGATTGGGGGGAAGAGATTCTCCAGCACCAGTGCTACCCCAGTCCTTGGAGGCTTCTGTAACCTTCTCCCTGTGGGGGCCTTGAGGCTGCTCCCCACAAGCTGGCCCTGCAGGAAAGGCTCCCTCCCCGAGGTCTTTGCCCAGCCCCTCCTGTGCTCCCTGGCTCTTCCTGCCTCGTTGGCGTCTTTCTTCCCACTCTTGTCTCTCTAGTGTCCCTCTGTCTCCCTCCTGCCTCCCCTCCCTCTCTTTCTCCTGCTTTCTCTCATGCTGCCTCCCTCTTCATCCCTCAGTACCTTTCCTTTTCTCTCTGATAGCCCTTCTACTGCTGTATCTCTCTGCCTTCGCCCTTTCTCTTCTGCTCTCATTAACATCTAGGCTGTGGCAGGCAGCGTGGGGGAGATGGTGGGCTGTGTGCTGTAGTATTGCAGACTCTGCCCTCCCCCAAGCTCTGCTGTGTCCCAGGGCTGCACCCTGCTGGGGAAGGGGAAGTCAGGATGGAAGGCTGGGGTGGGGTGGCTCTGGGGAAGGCACACATTTTTTGGAAGCTTAGAGCCACAAAGAATGGACAGGTGAGTTTCTGGCCCAGCAGGTTCTGCCAGAGAAGTTGATTTAGGACAGGGCTTTAATTAGAGAAGTCAGCTCTGGGTGAGGAAGGTGTGATTAGCTGGGAGGAGTGGTGGGCGGGGGTGGGAGACCCTGAGAGGGGTGGCAGGGACTTTTGAGGGACTTTCTGCAGTGGGCTGGATTAAGAAGTGTGTCAACATGGTGGGAAGCTGGGGGTTCTCTCTCAGGGTGGTCAAGAGCTTTTGCACCCAAGGTTGATGAAGCTGCCTGCAGAGAGGTGTGAAATGAAAATATCTCTTCACATATTAATAAACAAGAAATGGCACAGCCATTAGCAATTTCTGGCCTTCAAATGTGAATGAGAGCTCCCCAAACTGTGATCCAGTGGACGCTGCCACCCTACCCACTCCCATCCCCTCCACGGTGATTGCAAGAAGCAAGGTAAATAGGGAAACAGGCTTTGGCCCTAGATAGCTGAGGTGCATATGAAAGGAATGGATTCTGTGAGCCCAGAGGCCTGCAGTTTTCCAAATAGAATGCTAAATTCCTTAACTTGATTCCTGATACTTGATGTTCAGACTGCCTGCTCCCTCTGTTGCAAACTTGTATTTAGCCTGACTTCTCCCCGCCTCCTTGGAGCAGTTTTCTCAGAGCTACTGAGATGCTGTCTCCATGGGGTGGAGTCCTAAACATCCCACCAAATAAAATACAACTCTCTACTCTCAGGTTGTGACTGTATTTTTTAGTCAACAGAGGGGGGCTGGGGCATCTCTTGTGCACCCTCAGCATCTGCTCACGTGTCCCTTCTTCTCAGAGTCCATCTCTCGAGGCCCCCAAATTAGTAATCTACTCTCTTCTTCTTCGGCACTCTGTCGTTATTTATTTTGTGTGTTTCTAATGGCAACCCACTCCAGTATTCTTGCCTGGAAAATCCCATGGATGGGGGAGCCTGGTGGGCTACAGTCCATGGGGTCGCAAAGAGTCGGACACGACTGAGCGGCATCAGTCAAGTCATATCTTATTATCTGTCTTTCTTCCCCACTAGATTACAGGGGCCGTGATAGCGGAGATCATGCTTACTGCATGCGCGTCTGTCTGCTCCTGGTGCGTAGCAGTTGTGTTGCCACGTCCATGCTCTCTGCTCGCCGCACGATAGGCCAATGAATCCGAGACGAGGTGTTGAGGCAAGGAAGAGACTTTCATTGGGGCCAGCAGACTGAGAAGATGGCAGGCCCGCACCTCAAAATAACCTTCTTATTGGAATCTGGACGCCAGCTTCTTTTATAGGTCAGAGAGATAGGAACAAGGAGGAACTCAAGTCAAAAGGCAGACTAGAGAGGGAGATGCAGTGGGGAAGTAAAGTGAAAGGGTCTTCAGTCTTGCAAAACATCTCCAAGGGCATGCCCAGCCCTCAGAAGGGCTGTGTTAGACTCTTCTATTCACAGGTGGGCGGGGACAAGCTATCTGTCCATAAGATGAAAAAAGGCACTTTAGTTTACAGACAAGCAGAGGGGCAGGGTCCTCCAGGCAAGCCACTGAGTATGATTATAATAATACAAGCAAGCCAAAGAAACAGTTTCCAACATGCAGTCAGAATTGGCCTTCTCCCTGCAACAGGTGCTCAGGAAACATCCAGACAAGTGGAATCCCAAGGTCTGGGGGGGACAGGAGGTGTGGTTGTCTATTGACTTGTCTGGCAGCAGGTGGCCAGTGTAGCTGGTTTGTCTGTTCTGGCCCCACTGAGCTCTCAGTGGTTCATCACATTGGGGTGGGGATGCAGAGTGTGAAGACCAGGAGGCAACTTGCTGGGATCAAACCAGATTACAGTAGACCCTGGAAACAAATACCCATACATGGCTGCTAGAGAGGGCTGGGTTCCCAGTAACATTCAGTGGTCCTTTCTCTGGACTCTGCTAGGTACCTGATACACGTGATTTCATTTAATCCCCGAGACAGGTCACTAGGATAGGAGCTGTCATTCCTGTTTGACAGCTGAAGGAACTGAGGCTCAGCTTGGAGAGGTCGTCACTTTCTTAAGATTACACGGCTAATGCGTGGTGATGCTGAGCTGAGTTTCTGTTCCTTTGTCTGCACAAATCAGGCTATCCTCCGGGTGCTCACACTATTTTTACAGCTAGTGACTAGAAGTGGACAGAACACCCAAGGGTCCCTTGACTCAGGGTTCACTGGAGCAGTTCCTTCCCTTGATCTAACAATACCCTTCAATTAATAGGGTGACACATGTAAAACTATGTAAATGATGTCGTTCTGAATCCATGTTGTAGCAGCATCAATAATAACATTGCAGTCCGAGGCTGCATTACCTTTCGGTCACACTGTCAGCCCCACTGGCCCACTGGGCTGTTCCATCACAACTGCTGTTAACCCACCTCTCACCCCATTATGCCCTCAGCAGGCCCATTTTTTCAACCTAAATGCAGAACTCTAGCGCGCTTTGATATAGTGTCCTCTTAAAAGTGTTTCTTCATAGTAAAATTCTGTTGAAATCTTTTTGAATTTTAACTTTATCATCCACTGTGAGTTATCACTTACTTCTTCCTCATCAGCATTTTCATTCAAATCCTTCAGTATCATTCCCCAAACATCCATGTGTAGTGGGCGATGAGCCCCAGGCCTTCCTACCTACAGGGCCCCATTGGCACCTGTGAGGAGGCACTGTGACCCCCACTTCACAGATGAGTGACTGAGAAGACCTGCCCCAGAACTAACCTGAGTGCCCGCTTGCCTGCACCACCACTGCCTTGTAGAGTCTCTCCAGGAATTACCTCCACCGGCTGCAAGTCTCTGCTGTTCGTTACGACAACCACAG
Organism: Moschus berezovskii; assembly: GCF_049115385.1. Classification (NCBI taxonomy): domain Eukaryota; kingdom Metazoa; phylum Chordata; class Mammalia; order Artiodactyla; family Moschidae; genus Moschus; species Moschus berezovskii. Next base: position 107,899,477 of record NC_142463.1, on the reverse strand, counting down.
ACACGCTGGAAGATACCCTCATTCAGTCTCTGCTGGAGGGAGAGAGGCATTATGGCTGCGATGTGTGAATGTGTGTGTTTGTGGGGGGTGTGCATATGTGTGGTGTGCAGACAGTATTGTTCATCGCTATCATTCGTCTGTTTTCATTTTCGAGAACACACAGGCATCATTTCAATAACCACCAATATTCTCATGCACCCCAAATTTGGAATTTTTATTCTTGTTTTTCACTAAAGGCAAACATATGCCTTAACTCTATTCTTAATTAGCTTCCCTCTCTTAGTGCTTCCACGTGCATGTGATGGGGTTCACATCGCAAGTACCATGGCTCCTTAATTCTTCAAGTTAACTATGAGCACGCCCGCCTGTTACTGAAGCAGGCTCACGGGCATAGCATTTATTTATATAATAAGCTAAATATGAAATGTACAGAGACTTTTCTGATGAATGCATGGCATGTAGAGGGTTGATGGAGCTTCATGATCTGTACACTTCTAGTGTTTGAGGAAGTTAAAGGCATGCTGTTGCTTAAAAATCACAGGAAATCTTGGCTTAGATTCTAGTTCCTGTGAATCCAACGATACTTATTTAATCATCTTGGTTTTATACCCTGTCAAGTTTAGGTAATAATGAAAATTTCTAGATTAGTATTTAAAGGAAAAAGGGAGAAGTTGCAACGTTACACATAGGCTGACGTATAAAATACCCATTCTTTACCAAAGAATCTGCCTGCAATGCAGGAAATGCAGGTTTGATCCCTGGGTCAGGAAGATCCCCTGGAGACGGAAATGGCAACCCACTACAGTATTCTTGCCTGGAAAATCCCATGGACAGAGGAGCCTGGTGGGCTACGGTCCACAGGGTTGCAAAAGAGTCAGACACGACTTAGTGACTAATCTAAGCTCTCACACTGAGCAAGCTAAAGGCAACCAATATTACCTTCCTGCCACCCCCCTAACCCTCAGCTTAGGGAGGTCTTCATCAGGAGATAGGTGCGAACAAGGTAAGGGAGGAGACCCATCAGGGAACTGACGTGAGGTGGTCATGGGGTATGGACCTCAGGGCTTAACTCTGTCTAAAATGTCCTCCCTGCCCTCTCCATTCCACCCCTCCATCAAATTCTATTCATCCTTCAGCTCCCAGTCTAAATATCATGCCTTCAGAGAGAAACCCTCCCCCACCCCCGCTCCCCATGAGCTATACACTCATTCAGAAACTTGCCCTTTTCCAGCACTGCACCATTCAGAACTGAATGTTTAATTCTACTGTTATTTGTTCTATACCCATCTTCCTCACTGGATGTTAGCTTTATGAGGGCAGGGACCTCCCTGGTGTACCCCTGGCACATAATAGTAGCCTAATAAATGCCAGGGGACTGAATGAATGTCCTCAGTATCTTTTTTGTGACTGTAGGGTTGAATCAGATGACCTGGGCATTTTCCAGATCTGAGATGTTTTGGGGTCTAAGGGTCCCAGCAAAGGTTCTAATTCCAGAGGTTCTTGGCGGGGGAAGGTGCATGAAGAAACCGCAACAGAAGGGAACTGGAGTTCTGCTCTGGTTGGGCCAGTAGGTGACTCCCTGGTTGGAGCTGGGGCATGGGGAGTCCCTGGTGGGTGTGGAGTTGGTGCATCTTGGCCAGGGCTGAATGCCTGGGCCTGCTGGGTGAGGAGGCAGGTTGCCCAGCTGGCGCAGGTGCAGGAAGGAAGGGAAGAGGGCTGGAAACGCAAGTGCTGGTTGCACAGGTGTGTTGGGTGTTGGAGTCCTGGTTCTTCTGGTTGTAAGACCAATCTTGGCACATCAGGATGCGGAGTGGCAAGACAGCATGTCCTGAGACCTGGAGGTTGGAGAGGAGCCCTGCCCAAGCTCCTGGAGGGGTTTCCAGCACTGCCTTGAGACAAATTTCCTACTTGCTCTTGGTCAGCTTCTGCTCACACTGTCGTCACAAATACTCCCATGTTTCACTTCCTTCCCCAGGCTTCCATCCCCATCCTTTTACTCTCAGCAGAGAAAACTGGGGCCCATCCTGCAAGAGATCTTTCAACTTCCTGTGACCTTGCAAAAAGTGTTCTTGCAACCACATTCCCACCTACTGTTTTTCACATTTTTTCTTCCTTCACATCAGCCTCAGAAGGTGATGAGTCCCCTCTGCTATCAAGACCCAGCTCTCTGCTTCTTCTCTGTCTCCTCCTGGTAATGCTCTTTTGGAATTCTTCTTTTAACTCATCACCTATACCTCCCAAATTTATAATTTATAGAATAAACACCTTTCCTTAAGACTAGGTTCAAATTCTAACTGCATGTATCTCCACTTGAATCTCTAGTAGCATCGACAACTTTGATGTCTAAATCTGAACTCCTCGCTCTTTCCTCTGAAACTGTTCCCACTGCTTCTTTCCCTTATTAAAATATGTTTAAGGGTCACTCATGTCTTCTCCTGACATGATAGCTCATTTCTTTTTAATTGCTGAATAATATTCCATTGTATGGACATCCCACAGTTTGTTTAACTATTCGCCTATTGAAGGACATCTTGGTTGCTTCTAGTTTTTGCTGATTATGAGCAAAACTGCTACAAATATTTTCATGAAAGTTTTTGTTTGGATATGTTTTCAAATCAATTGGATAGATCCCTAGATAAGTGATTGCCAGATAATATGGTAAGCCCAAGCTTAACTTTGTGAGTGAGAGAGTGAGTGAAAGTCACTCAGTCGTGTCCGACTCTTTGCAACCCCATGGACTATACAGTCCATGGATCTCTCCAGGCCAGAATACTCGAGTGGGTAGCCTTTTCCTTCTCCAGGGGATCATCCCAACCCAGGGATCAAACCCAAATCTCCGGCATTGCAGGCAGATTCTTTACCAGCTGAGCCACAAGGGAAGCCCTAACTTTGTGAGAAACTGCCAAACCATCTTCCAAAAGAGCTATATCGTTTTGTGTTCCCAATACGCTGAACAATGAGTGAAAGTTCCCATTGCTCCACATCCTCACCAGCTTAGTTTTTTGGATTCTAGGCATTCCATTCTCTGTGTGACCCCATAGACGGAAGCCCACCAGGCTCCCCCGTCCCTGGGATTCTCCAGGCAAGAACACCGGAGCGGGCTGCCATTTCCTTCTCCAATGTGTGAAAGTGAAAAATGAAAGTGAAGTCGCTCAGTCGTGTCCGACCCTTAGCGACCCCATGGACTACAGTCGGACATGACTGAAGTGACTTAGCAGCAGCAGCAGCAGGCATTCCATTAGATGTGTAGTGATACATTGTTATTATTTTAGCTTGTCATTCCCTAATGACAAATGATAGCATGTTTTCATATGCTTATTCATCATCTGTATCTCTTTTTTAGTGCATGCAATGTCTGTTTAGGTATTTTGCCCATTTTAAAATGGATTGTTTGTTTTCTTGTTGAGTTTTAAGAGTTCTTTGGGTATTTTGAGTATGAGTCCTTTATTAGATATATGGCTTGCAAATGTTTTCTCCCAGTGTGGGATTTGTCTTTTCATTCTCTTATCGTTGTCATTCACAGAGTGCTAAGTCGCTCAGTCATGTTCGACTCTGTGACCCCATGGACTGTAGCCCCCCAGGCTTCTCTGTCCATGGGGTTCTCCAGGGAGGAATACGGGAGTGGGTTGCCATGCCCTTCTCCAGGGGAATCTTCCCAACCCAGAGATTGAACCTTCATCTCCTAGGTCTCCTGCATTGGCAAGCAGGTATTTTACCACTAGGGCCACCTGGGAAGCCCATTTCTTCAAGTAGAAATTTTTTATTTTAATGAAGTCCAGTTTTCAACTTTTCTTCTGTGAATTGTGCTTTTGATGTCATGTCTAAATAAATTGCCAAACCCAAAGTCATACAGATTGTTTTCTTTATTTTCTTCCAGATGGTTTATAGCTTCACATTTTACATTTAGGTCGAGGATTCATATTGAGTTATTTTTGTGAAAGGTGTCAAGTCTGTATTTAGGTTAGGTTTTTTTTTTTGCATATAGACTATCTAATGGTGCCAGCACAATTTCTTTAAAAGACTATCTCTTGTTCATTGAATTGTCTTTATTCCTTTATTAAAAGTAAGCTGACTATACCTGCGTGGGTCTACTTCTAGGCTCTGTCTTCTGTTCTATTGATCTATGTATCCATTCTTTTGCAAGTACCACACGGTCTTGATTGCTGTAGCTTTATATCAGATCTTGAAGTTAGGTAGTGTAACTCTTCCAACCTCATTCATCTTCACTATTATGTTGACTATTCTGGGTCTTCAGCCTTTCTGTTTAAACCCTAGAATCAGTTTGGCAATACATCTGAACTAGCTTGCTGAATTTTGATTGGGATTGTATTAAATCTACAGATCACATTGAGAAGGATAGACATCTTAACAGTGTTCTAATCTATAAGCACAGAATGTCTCTCCATTTATTGAGGTCATTTTTTGATTTACTTCATCAGAGTTGTGCAGTTTTCTGCATGTACATCCTATGCCTACGTAGTAGATTTATAATTAAATGATTTCTCCATTTTGCTGCTATTGTAAAATTCAATTTTCATTTCATTTCTGGTATAGGAAAGCAATTAGCTTTTGTATATTAGCCTTATATCCTGTGACTATGCTATGCTTATTTATTTATTTTCTTGGGTCAATTCTTTGGGATTTTCTACATAGATAGTCCCAACATTTGTGAACACAGACATTTTTTTTTTCTGTGTTTGAGGAAAACATTGTATTTCTGGCTTTGAAGCACATATTGACAGCATTCTATACCAATGACTAAATGTGGTACCAGGGGAGACTTATTTTTGTCATTTTTGGGGGTTGGTCCTAAGAACAGAAATCAAAGCTCTTATGAAAGGGGAAGTATGGAAGGTGGCATTTCTGAGATCAGCCCTACAATGGTGTAATTTCAATGTTTTCACTGAAATTTTATCTTGGGAGTAACAGAGAAACATCAAGGGACTTACAGGCCAAGTGTGTTTTTTGTTCACTTGATTGATAGTTGGAATTGTATTCTGAAATCCAGGTTTGCAGATTATAGCAAACTTTCCTTGGCAAAGAAAACCCAAACTGACGAGAGTCCCAGTAAGGGGATACACTTCTGTGTTTCCTCTTGCTTCGCTGACCACCTCTTACCCTCCTCCTCCGCGGGGTCCTGTCCTCTGGCTGCTTGAAATATCAACGTTCTCCAGAGTTCTGTCCTGGTCCTTCTTGTCTATTTCCTCTCTTGTTCCACAGGCTAGCTCACCTGTTGTCATAGTTTTAACCTCTTCTCTATTGAGAAAGCTTAATCCTACGGGTCCAGCCGAGATCCTTTGCTGAGCTCCAGGTGCACACATGTGCTGGCCTGTGCCCAACAGTGAATGCACCTTCTTTCCCAAAGCCTTTTACAAGCCGGAAAATCCTTATCACTGTTTCCTCCTCTTTCCCACCCACATCCACTGTGGGAGGCAGTATTGTTACTGGTTCAATACATATACGCTGGACAGAGCTGGAGCCAAATCTAAACCTCTGTTCCCAGATCTGCAAAACAGAATATACTAGTGCACGACTTCTAAGCTACTGTGAGGTCTGAACGAGGTAATGCAGCTGGAGTGCTAACATCAACCAAGAGCATAAGAAGCCTCAACAAATAGGAACTGGTATTTACCAGCAATGAGCTGCAAGTCTTCTGGTTTTGAGCTCAGAAATGTCTCCTGATTCTACTCCCTTACTTTCTCGTGCCAAGGCCTGAGTTAATGTCATCATTTCTCACCCAAGTACTTCATGAGTCATATTATTGGCTATTCATTTCTCATCCTAGGGATGATATAACCTTTCTTAGAAACAAAAGGAAAGCAAAGGAACAAAAAACACTCTGTTAGGCCTTGCTGTTTCCTTTTACCCACAGGAGGAAGTTGACACATCCTGTCCTGGCACAGCAGGCCCTTCTAGGCCCTTCTCTGCGCGCTCAGCTCCCCTAGCCCGCGTCCACTGCCTTCCTCATCCCCTTGTTTCTCTCCTGGCTCAGCCGACATAACTTTCCCCTGAACTTACCGACCCTTCAGGTCAGTGCCTCTAATTGTGCTTTGAATGTGCTGTTCATCCCTGTCCATCCCTCCTCAGTCATCCAAGGCAGAAATGCCCTCATTTGAGACCCTGGGAGCTATGTTTCTTGAGTTGTGTTGGATTTTGACTTATTTCTCTAATTTCCCTGTGAGCTTTTGAGGACAGACTGCATTCTGTCATATTTCGTAATACAGCCTCAGCTTCTAAGGGATCAATAAACATTTGCGGCATGATTAATGGACTAAAAGTATTGTGGGTCTACTTAACTGTCCTCCCGCTGGAAGTTGGACTTAGAAAGGGCTAAGGCCTGTGTGCCATTCACTCTCGTGTCTTCTGTGTCTAGCTGAGCTCCTGAGTGTCGTAGTTGTTTAATAGCTTGCGTGAGTGAATGGGGAAATGAGAGCTGAATGTCACCATGGATAAAGACACAGGGTACCCTCAGATTAAAACTGCTTGGCTGATACTTCGTGGGTGGGGGCTCAGTCTGTGTTAGTCCCTAGCTAGCGACTTAGCAGCAGCAGCAGCAGCAGCAGCAGCAGAGACTCTCTTGGGGGTCCCCTGGAATAGAACTGCCTTCTTCTATGGGAAACAGATTCCTGGCTTTTCCTTCTGCTTCCTATTTCTGCACCTACCCACCCCTCCTGTAACATTATGGGTTTTTCCTTGAGTTTAAGGTGATGACCACTGTTAAACAACAATAACAATAGAAATAAAAATAAACCTGCTGCTTTTGGAGAGCTTAGCTAATCTCTCTAGGCCTTAACTTCATTTGTGTCTATAAGATGGCTGTGAGAAATTTGTTCTGTTTTCCACAATGATGGAGTGACAACCTTCTTAGCAAAAGGAAATTGTTTGTTGGTCTTAGTATACATATATATGTATATATATAGATATATAATTTATTTATTTTAATTGGAGGATAATTACTTTACAATATTGTGATGGTTTTTGCCATACATCAGTATGAATCGGTCATAGGCATACATGGTTCCTCTCCATCCTGTAACCCCCTCCCAGGTCCTTCCCTCTAGGCTGTCACAGAGCACCAGCTTTGGATGCTCTGGGTCATACATCAAACTCCCACTGGCTGTCTATTTTACATATGGTAATGCATTAAAAGACACTTACTCCTTGGAAGGAAAGTTATGACCAACCTTGATAGTATATTAAAAAGCAGAGACATTACTTTGCCAACCAAGGTCCGTCTAGTCTAGGCTATGGTTTTTCCCGTGGTCATGTATGGATGTGAGAGTTGGACTGTGAAGAAAGCTGATCGCTGAAGAATTGATGCATTTGAACTGTGATGTTGGAGAAGACTCTTGAGAGTCCCTTGTACTGCAAGGAGATCCAACCAGTCCATTCTAGAGGAGATCAATCCTGGGTGTTCATTGGAAGGACTGATGCTAAAGCTGAAACTGCAATACTTTGGCCACCTCATGCGACGAGTTGACTCATTGGAAAAGACTCTGATGCTGGGAAAGGTTGGGGGCAGGAGGAGAAGGGGACGACAGAGAATGAGATGGCTGGATGGCATCACCGACTCGATGGACATGAGTTTGAGTGAACTCCGGGAGTTGGTGATGGACAGGGAGGCCTGGCGTGCTGTGATTCATGGGGTCGCAAAGAGTCGGACACGACTGAGCGACTGAACTGAACTGAACTGAACGCATCTCTCAATGCTATTCTCTCAAATCATCCCACCTTCTCCTCCTACTGAACTCAAAAGTCTCAGCTAATGTATTTCTACTTCTCTTAATATTTTGGTATTTTCTTAAAAGATCAAGTGGCCTCAGAAAATAGGCAACCAAGTGGCTCTCAATAAGTGCCAATGAAGAACCCAAAGTGGCTCGGCTGGAAAGGGCACAGATCTGCAGACTCAAGCCTGTCTGACTTCAAAGCCAGTGCACTTTCCAGTATAATATCCTCTAGTCTTAGAGACACAGGGAACACTCTACCCCCAACCCTTTTGTGTGTGTGTGTGTGTGTAAAATGGGACTGATCCCACTGAGCCTTTGTCTGAGAATGCTAATCACCCATGAGGCTACCTGTGCAACCCTGAGACTGAACGAGGCAAATACTTGCTAGAGTGGGAAGGAGACCTCAAACTTTGGGGTTGTTGTTTATTTATTTTTATTTTATTGGAGGCAAATTACCTTACATTAATATATTGATTGGTTTTGCCATACATTGACATGAATCCGCCACGGGTGTACATGTGTTCTCTTTCTTGAACCCCCTTCCCACCTCCCTCTTCCCCATATCCTCCCTCCATGTCATCCCCGTGCACCAGCCCCAAGCATCCTGTATCATGCGTCGAACCTGGACTGGTAAGTTATGATAATATACATGCTACAATGCCGTTCTCCCCCATCATCCCACCTTCACCCTCTCCCACAGAGTCCCAAAGACTGTTCTATATGCCTATCAATACAGTATACTAACGCATATATATGGAATTTAGAAAGATGGTAACCTGAACCCGGTATACGAGACTGCAAAAGAGACATAGGCATATAGAACAGTCTTTGGGGTTGTTGTTTAGTCGCTAGGTCTTGTTCAACTCTTGTGACCCCCATGGACTGTAGCCCGCCAGAGGCTTGAAGAGGAAGATAATGCGCAGTACCGCCACTCACCAGCAGGGGGCAGGCGAGTCTGCTCTTGTTCTTGTGTAGGATGTAGGACCACTAGAACGTTTTCAGGAACTCTTCAGTTCAGTTCAGTTCAGTCGCTCAGTCGTGTCCGACTCTCTGCGACCCCATGAATCACAGCACGCCAGGTCTCCCTGTCCATCACCAACTCCCGGAGTTCACTCAAACTCATGTCCATCGAGTCGGTGATGCCATCCAGCCATCTCATCCTCTGTCGTCCCCTTCTCCTCCTGCCCCCAACCCCTCCCAGCATCAGAGTCTTTTCCAATGAGTCAACTCGTCGCATGAGGTGGCCGAAGTATTGGCCTTTCAGCTTTAGCATCAGTCCTTCCAAAGAACACCCAGGATTGATCTCCTTTAGAATGGACTAGTTGGATCCCCATCATTTAGGTAGGTTGAAATCATGAAGCATCAACCATGATCTTCTTCCTTCTAGACAGGGATTTAGAGCTGTGAGATCCACAGTGGCCATGTGAAGTGGACTTTGTTGCCCTATTTTACAGAGACTGAGATAGGTTGAGTGGTCTGTCCAAGGTCACATAGCCTTGCATATCCTGGGTCCCCAAATCGAATTAATTTTGCTGCACATCTTGGGCTGTTTCTGGCACATCATAATGGCTCTTTGGTAGATCCGACAATTTTACAAATGTGTATATGACATTTCCACATACAGGTGATGCTGGTGGTAAAGAACTGGTCTGCTAATGTAGGAGACGTAAAGAGCTATGGGTTTGATCCCGGTTAGGAAGATCCCCTGAAGTAGGAAATGGCAACCCACTCCAGTATTCTTGCCTGGGAAATCCCATGGATAGAGGAGTCTGGCGGGCTACAGTCCATGGGGTCACAAAGCGTCGGACACGACTTACTCATTTACCTGTCCAATCCACCAAAGAACTGGCCCTATTTGACATTCCCAGTGATCAGGAGCTTATTACCTCCAAATGCTTTCTTCAGTAGCAGAGGGAACAGTTTTGTAGGGAACTTTCTGGTGTTGCTTCTCCTGAAGGCTGTGGAATTTAGGGAAGATTTTATTTATTCATTTATCAAATAATACGAGATATTTACTAAGTAGTTACAAAGTCCATGTCTTAGTCAATTTGGGCTGTCATAACAAAATACTGCAGACTGGGTGACTTAGCCAATAGATTTTTTTTTTTTTCCTCACAGTTTTGGAGGCTGGAAGTCTGAGATAGTGGTGCTGTTGCAGGAGTGGGGACCCCTTCCCGGGCTCAAGAGTGGGCTAACACTCAAAAATGAATTGTCCAAGGAGACAGACTTTATTGGGAAGGGGTGCCCAGGTGGAGGTGCAGTAGGGTAAAGGAACCCAGAAGGACTGTTCTGCCACATGGCTCACAGTCTTGGGTTTTGTGGTGCTGGGATTCGTTTCCAGTTGTCTTTAGCCAATCATTCTGACTCAGAGGCCTTCCTGATGGTGCACGGATTGCTCAGCCAACATGGATGCCAGCGAGAAGGATTCTGGGAGGTGGTTGGACACATGCTGTCTCCTTTTGACCTTTTCTGAACTCTTCTGGTTAGTGGTGGCTTATTAGTTCTGTGTTCCTTACCAGGACCTCCTGTTGTAAAATAACTCACGTAAGTGGTCACTATTGTGCCTGGCCAGGGTGGGCGGGTTTTGGTCAGTGTGCTTCCCCTAACAGTGCTGCCACGATCAGGTTCTGGGGAGAACTCTCTTCCTGGCTTTCAGCCAGCTACCTTCTTGCTGTGTTCTCTCATGATAGAGAGAGGGAGAGAGAGCCCACCTTTTCTTATAAGGGCACTAATCCCATCACAAAGGCCCTGTCCTCATCCCCTCATCTAAACTTGATTATTTCCTGAAGGCCCCATCTCCAAGTACTGTCACATTGGGAGTTAGGGCTTCAACATTTGAATTTGGAGAGGAGGACTTAATTAAGTCCACAGCTGTTCAGATACCCATTAGTATAATGTTATATTCTGTAACATTGTGATTTATAAGATATATGTGTTTGTTCTTCATTTCTGATTCTGACATAGAGCTCCTAAAAGCTTCGGAATTTCCTGTGATGAGAGCTTTAAACGTATTTTTGCTGTATTAATTAGGGGACTTGCAGAAAGCACCTAAGGTTGGGGGTTGCTTGCCAGTGAAGCAAACCATGTGATTAGAGAGTTAAAACTTTCAGTGCTGCCCCCATCTCTAGGGAGGGTAGAAGGGCTGGAAAATGAGTTCAGTCACCAATGGCCAATGTTTAATCAATCAAGCCTGTGTAATAAAGCCTCCATTGCACAACTGATATTTCTAAAAATAGAACTACCATAAGATCCACTGATCTCACTTCTGAGTATATATCCAGAGAAAACATAATTCAGAAAGATACATGCACTCTGATGCATGCACATCACTATTTACAATAGCCAAGACATGGAAGTAACCTAAATGTCCACTGACAGCAAAATGGATAAAGATGTGGTACATATATACAATGGAATATTCAGTTCAGTTCAGTCGCTCAGTCATGTCCAACTCTTTGCGACCCCTATATATAAAATAGATAACCTCCCAGGGCATATTGTATAGCACAGGGAATTCTCCTCAGTATTCTATAATAACCATATGACTAAAGAATCTGAAAAAGAATGACTATATGTATACGTATCACTGAATCACTTTGTTGTACACCTGAAAACACCACAGCACAGTAAATCAACTGCTGTTTTTGAGTTGATAAGTCCCGTCTGACTCTTTTGCAACCCCATGTACTGTATAGCCCACCAGGCTCCTCTGTCATGGGATTTCCTAGGAAGAATACTGGTTGTCGTTGCTCAGTTGTGTCCAACTCTTTACGACCCTATGGACTGCAGCACGCTAGGTTTTCTTGTCCTCCACCATCTCTTGGAGCTTGCTCAAACTCATGTCCATTGAGTCCGTGGTGGCATCCAACCATCTCATCCTCTGTTGTCCTCTTCTTCTACAACCTTCAATCTTTCCCAGCATCAGGGTCTTTTCTAATGCGTCAGCTGTTTGCATTACGCCTCCAAAGTATTGGAGGTTCAGCATCAGAATCAGTCCTTCCAATGAACATTTAGGGTTGATTTCCTTTCGGATCTCCTTGCAGTCCAAGGTACTCTCAAGAGTCTTCTTCAACAGCGCAGTTCAAAAGCATTAAATTTTTGACGCTCAGCCTTCTTTATGGTACAACTCTCACATCCATACATGACCAATGGAAAAACCATAGCTTTGACTGTGTGGACCTTCGGCAGCAAAGTAATGTCTCTGCTTTTTAATATGCTGTCTAGGTTTGTCACAGCTTTTCTTCCAAGGAGCAAGCATCTTTTAATTTCATAGCTGCAGTCACCATCTGCAGCAATTTGGGAGTCCAAGAAAATAAAGTCTGTCACTGTTTCCATTGTTTCCCCATCTATTGACTATGAAGTGATAGGACCAGATACCATGATCTTCGTTTTTTGAATGTTGAATTTTAAACCAGCTTTTTCATTTTCCTCTTTCACATTCATCAAGAGGTTATTTAATTCCTCTCCACTTTCTGCCATAAGGGTGGTGTTATCTGCATATCTGAGGCTATTCATATTTCTCCCAGCAATCTTGATTCCAGCTTGTGATTCATCCAGCCCAGAATTTCACATGATGTACACTGCATATAAGTTAAATAAGCAGGGTGACAGTATACAGCCTTGATGTACTCCTTTCCCAATTTGGAACCAGTGTGTTGTTCCATGTCTTGTTCTAACTGTTTCTTCTTGACCTGCACACAGCTTTCTCAGGAGCCAGGTAAGGTGGTCTGGTATTCCCATCTCTTGGAGAATTTCCCACAGTTTGTTGTGGTCCACACAGTCAAAGGCTTTGGCATAGTCAATGAAGCAGAAGTAGATATTTTTCTGGAATTCCCTTGCTTTTTCTATGATCCAACAGATGTTGGGAATTTGATCTCTGGTTCCACTTGCCTTTTCTAAATCCAGCTTGAACATCTGGGAGTTTTCCATTCACATACTGCTGAATCCTGGTTTGGAGAATTTTGAGCATTACTTTGCTAGCATGTGAAATGAGTGCAATTGTGTGGTAGTTTAAACAGTCTTTGTCACTGCTCTTCTTTGGGATGAAATGAAGACTGACCTTTTCCAGTCCTGTGGCCACTGCTGAGTTTTTCAAATTTGCTGACATAGTTAATGCAGCACTTTAACAGCATCATCTTTTAGGATTTGGAATAGCTCAACTGGAATTCCATCACCTCCACTAGGTTTGTTCGTAATGATGTTTCCTAAGGCCCACTTGCCTTCGCCCTCTGAAATGTCTGGCTCTAGGTGAATCATTGCACCATTGTGGTTATCTGGGTCATTAAGATCCTTTTGTATAGTTCTTTTGTGTATTCTTGCCACCTCTTCTTTATATCTTCTGCTTTTGTTAGGCCCATATCGTTTCTGTCCTTTATTGTGCCAATCTTTGCATGAAATATTCCCTTGGTATCTCTAATTTTCTTGAAGAGATTTCTAGTTTTTCCCATTCTAAGAATACTGGAGTGGGTTGCCGTTTCCTTCTCAAGGTGATCTTTCTGACCCAGGGGTCGAACCCATCTCTCCTGCATTGCCAGGTAGATTCTTTATCACTGAGCCATCAGGGAAGTAAATCAACTACACTCTAATAAAATAAAATGCCCAGAAGTACTGGCTTTTGGAGAACTTCTGGGTTGGTGAACATGTGGGGATTTCAGAGAGTGGCACACTGGAAAGGGCATGGTAGCTCTGTACCCTTTCCCCATACCTTGCCTTGTGCATCTCCTCTATCTGGCTCTTCTGAGTTACATCTTTTCAAGTAAACCTGTAATCTAGTAAATAAAATGCTTCTCTGAGTTCTGTGAGCCACTCTAGCAAATTATTAGTAGTTGAATCCTACTGGAGGTCATTTAACTTATACGCAGAGTACACCATGAGAAATGCTGGGCTGGATGAAGCACAAGCTGGAGGAATCAATATTGCCAGGAGAAATATCAGTAACCTCAGATATGCAGATGACACCACCCTTATGGCAGAAAGTGAAGAAGAACTGAAGAGCCTCTTGATGAAAGTGAAAGAGGAGAGTGAAAAAGTTGGCTTAAAGCTCAACATTCAGTAAACTAAGATCATGGCATCCGGTCCCATCACTTTATGGGAAATAGAGGGGGAAACAGTGGAAACAGCAGCTGACTTTATTTTTCTGGGCTCCAAATTCACTGCAGATGGTGACTGCAGCCATGAAATTAAAAGACACTTACTCCTTGGAAGGAAAGTTAGGACCAACCTAGACAGCATATTAAAAAGCAGAGACATTACTTTGTCAACAAAGGTCCGTCTAGTCAAGGCTATGGTTTTTCCCGTGGTCATGTATGGATGTGAGAGTTCGACTGTAAAGAAAGCTGATTGCCGAAGAATTGATGCTTCTGAACTGTGGTGTTGGAGAACACTCTTGAGAATCCCTTGGACTGCAAGGAGATCCAAAAGGAGTCCATCCTAAAGGAGATGAGTACTGGGTGTTCATTGGAAGGACTGGTATTGAAGCTGAAACTCCAATACTTTGGCCACCTGATGCGAAGAGCTGACTCATTGGAGAAGACACTGATGCTGGGAAAGATTGAGGGCAGGAGGAGAAGGTGACGACAGAGGATAAGATGGTTGGATGGCATCACTAACTCAATGGACATGGGTTTGGGTGGACTCCGGGAGTTGCTAATGGACAGGGAGGCCTGGCGTGCTGCGGTTCATGGGGTTGCAAAGAGTTGGACACGACTGAGCGACTGAACTGAACTGAACTGGAGGTCATGGGAACCTCCAATCTATAGCATAGGCAACAATCTGTGTGTGTGATTGGCATCTGAAGTGGTGGTAGTATGTCAGTCTTATAGGGTTGACTGTTAACCAGTGAGCTCTGATGCTATTTCCAGATAGATGATGTCAGAATCTTCCCTGGTGGCTCAGATGGTAAAGAATCTGCCTGCAATGTGGGAGACCTGGGTTCAATCCCTGTGTTGGAAAGATCCCCTGGAGAAGGGAACCGCTATCCACTCCAGTATTCTGGAGTGGAGAATTCCATGGACTGCTTAGTCCATGGGCTTGCAAAAAGTCAGACACAGTTGAGTGACTTTCACACACTCACAGTGTCAGAATTGAGTTGTTAGGATACTCGTCTGGTGTCAGAGAATCACTTGGTGGCGTTGGAAAACTCACACATCAGAACTCATGTCAGATGTTAACTCCCTTCTGTTCTTTATATGAATTTGAACTTTCTACCATATATATTTGGACATTTTCTGCTATGCTGTTGGTTAGAAATTGAATTAGTCAGGATAGACTTCACTAGGTAACAAAGCCCTCCAAATTACAGAGTCTTAAAAAGCAGAGACATTACTTTGCCAACAAAGGTCTGTCTAGTCAAGGCTATGGCAAACCACTCTAGTACTCTTGCCTAGAAAATCCCATGGATGGAGGAGCCTGGTGGGCTGCAGTCTGTGGGGTCGCTAAGGGTCAGACATGACTGAGTGACTTCACTTTCACTTTTCACTTTCACACATTGGAGAAGGAAATGGCAACCCACTCCAGTGTTCTTGCCTGGAGAATCTCAGGGATGGGGGAGCCTGGTGGGCTGCCATCTGTGGGGTCACACAGAATCGGACACGACTGAAGTGACTTAGCAGCAGCAGCAGTCAAGGCTATGGTTTTTCCCATGGTCATGTATGGATGTGAGAGTTGGACTGTGAAGAAAGCTGATCGCCAAAGAATTGATGCTTTTGAACTGTGGTGTTGGAGAAGACTCTTGAGAGTCCCTTGTACTGCAAGGAGATCCAACCAGTCCATTTTAAAGGAGATCAATCCTGGGTGTTCCTTGGAAGGACTGATGCTAAAGCTGAAACTCCAATACTTTGGCTACCTCATGCGACGAGTTGACTCACTAGAAAAGACTCTGATGCCAGGAAAGGTTGGGGGCGGGAGGAGAAGGGGACGACAGAGAATGAGATGACTGGATGGCATCACCGACTCTGTGGACATGAGTTTGAGTGTACTCCGGGAGTTGGTGATGGACAGGGAGGCCTGGTGTGCTGTGATTCATGGGGTCGCGGAGAGTCGGACACGACTGAGCGACTGAACTGAACTGAACTGAACTGAATGCAACAAAGTTTGACTTGTCACTCATGGCAAGTCTGGTATGGGTAAGTGTGGACTCTTACTATTCTGTCAGTCAGGGTTATTCTAAGTGATAATCGAACACTAGTATGTGACTAGTGAATAAAACAAACGTATCAATAGGCAAGTAATGCAGACTGGTAAGTGCTAGCATAGAGGTATATGAAGCCCTAAGGTAACATAGGCGAGGGATTGGGGTGTTGAGAAAGTCAACCTAGAAGAATAGGAAGTAACTAGGCGAAGGATCCTGGTGGGCTGCAGTCCATGGGGTCGCTAGAATTCGGACACGACTGAGTGACTTCACTTTCACTTTCATGCATTGGAGAAGGAAATGGCCACCCACTCCACTATTCTTGCCTGGAGAATCCCAGGGACGGGGGAGCCTGGTGGGCTGCGGTCTATGGGGTCTCACAGAGTTGGACACAACTGAAGCGACTTAGCAGCAGCAGGTGAAGGATGAGAAGAGTTCATATGAAACCATCAAGAAAAACCATTGAGTTTCTTGGAATGGGTAGAATTTGACATGATTGGAGCAGAGAGTGAGTAGGATTAGTGTGAGATAGGGCAAGCAGGTGAAAGATGTGGGTGGCCTTCTGAGAGAAGCTAATGAGTTGGGATTAAAGGAAGGGATAGCTCACAATAGAAGTCAAAACACATGTTTAAACTCTTTTGATAAATTAATATTTTTTGAGCACCAACAATGAGCTGGGCACTACATTATTTCATATCATACTTTCCTCTATATTTGAGTGATTATCTTCATTTTGTGATTGAAAAGGAGCTTTGGGGAAATTAAGTGCAGTTCTCTCATACCACATTCAGAATGCTTTCTGCTGTGTCTCACCCCCTGGCCACCAAGATACAAAACACTAGATTAACCAACATCCCTGCCCTATGAAGGTAAAATCTTAGAACAAGCCTGTCAGAGCTGGAGGCACTCTGAGATAAAGTCAACTGTGTTTTTTTAAAGAACGCACCTTGGATCGTCTGAGTGTGAGAATTAATGAAGAGAAGCTTAAATTAAAATAAAGTTATGAGACTACAATTTGGAGCTCCCAGGCCCTGCAACAGCACTGGCGCCCCACTGGAAAAAGAAAAGCTTTCTCTTCTTGCCTGACACTAGTTCAGCCAATGAGAGACTGTCATAACAGCCAATGAAAAGTCACTATATTTTTAACTCTCAGTTCCTCCAATGGATTCTCTTCTGCTATAGCCCTCCCAATTTCCTCTCCCCCCTCTAGAAAAGCGTTTTCCTCTTCTTGCCGTGTGGGGACATGCACGTAGCTTGCTGTGGTTGCAACCTCCAAATGGCAGTTCTTTGCTGATCCTGAATAAACCAAATTTTCCTGGACAAGTAATTGACTTTCTATTTGTTTTAAGTCAATACATATCAGCAATACTGTGGGTAATCTTTAAAATTCAAATTCCTATGTTCCACTTGAGACTCTCTGAGAGGTAAAGGTTGAAAAATCTGTATTTATTATTATCACTTTGGATAAGTTTTGATGAAGGTAAAAGAGGAGAGTGGAAAAAGCTGGCTTAAAACTCAGCATTCAAAAAACGAAGATCATGGCATCTGGTGCCATCACTTCATGGCAAACAGATGGGGAAACAGTGTCAGACTTTGTTTTTTTGGGCTCTGAAATCACTGCAGATGGTGATTGCATCCATGAAATTAAAAGAAGCTTGCTTCTTGGAAGAAAAGCTATGACAAACCTAGACAGCATATTAGAAAGTAGAGACATTACTTTGCTGACAAAAGTCCTTATAGTCAAAGCTAAGATTTCCAGTAGTCATGTATGGATGTGAGAATTGGATCATAAAGAGAGCTGAGTGCCAAAGAATTGATGCTTTTGAACTGTGGTGTTGGAGAAGGCTCTTGAGAGTCCCTTGGACTGCAAGAAGATCAAACAGTCAATCCTAAAGGAAATCAGCCCAATGAATATTCCAACAAATATTCATTGGAAAGACTGATGCTGAAACTGAAGCACCTATACTTTGGCCACCTGATGGGAAGAGCTGATTCATTAGAAAAGACCCTGATGCTGAGAAAGACTGAAGGCAGGAGGAGAAGGGGATGACAGAGGATAAGATGGTTGGATGGTATCACAACTCAGTGGACATGAGTCTGAGCATACTGGGGAGATGGTGATGGACAGGGAAGCCTGGCATGATGCAGTCTATGGGGTCACAAAGAGTAGGACATGACTGAGTAGCTGAACAACAAAGTTTTATGTGCACACAAAGAGTTAGACGTGCAGATCTAGTTTGTCTCTTCTTTTTTACACTTAAGAAATTTACGTTCAGAGATGATACTGAGTGACTTGTATAAGCACACACAGCTTTTTCTTGAATTTGCATTGGGATTTGGATCTTAAATCATCCAGGCCAGTGCTCTAGGTCCAAATGCAGCCTTGAGGAGTGACCTTCGATAAATGAGTTAAACTACTTTGGACTTCAGTTTCATTTACAAAATGGCAATACTTTCCACTCTGTGTACATCGCAGGAGTCAAAGAAGGATATAGCTGTGAAAGTGCTTTGTATATTTTGCCTTTGTTATTGCATTGTTGTGCATATGAAGTCAGAGCTCTGAATATAGAGCAAAAGACCAGGAGAAGAGTAGCCAAAAAAGTAAAAACATTCATAATAAATAGATCCAGGAAAGAAAAGAAAATGATCAGAAAGGCTAAGCTTTAGCATTATGAATGTGTGTATGACCCTCTTTTAATTGTAGTCAATTAAGTTAGATTTTCCTTTCAGCAGAGAATGGGGGCAAAATAGATGGAGTCAGAGGTCATTGCTTCAGAAGAGATGTGTGGGAGTAGTATTAGCATGTTCTAGTAGTGTTCCAGAAATTTCTAGATGTATAAAAATTCTTATAGTTTATTAAAAGAAGGACCCATAAGTCAATGCATTTTGTAAAGTTAGGTTATTCTTGACATCAAAACCAGAGATACGCAATAAAAAAAAATTGCAAGCCAGTTTCTTTTATGTATCAGTTTGGTTCAGTCGCTCAGTCGTGTCCGACTCTCCGCGACCCCATGAATCACAGCACGCCAGGCCTCCCTGTCCATCACCAACTCCTGGAGTTCACTCAAACTCATGTCCACAGAGTCGGTGATGCCATCCAGCCATCTCATTCTCTGTCGTCCCCTTCTCCTCCCGCCCCCAACCTTTTATGTATACAGATACAAAAATCCTAATGAAAATTATTAGTATTCTAAATGCACAAAAATGATATGCAATAACCTGACTTTCACGCCAGGAATATAAATTCCTGTCCATGAATATAGAGAACTCTTATGATTCAACTAGAAAAAGGCAGTCAACCTAGTAAAAAATGGGAAAAATATATGAATAGGCATTTTGTAAGAGAAAACGTCACTGGCCAATAAATATATGAAAAAACTTAGTCTTATTAGTTATGATGCTGATAATCAGCTAACTATATAATTTGAGACATCTAAAAAGCAACAGCAGAATTAACCTAAATTTAAAACCTTAAGATATGCATAAATTGGACTTCCCAGGTGGTACTTGTGGTAAAGAACCTGCCTGCCAAGGTAGGAGCTGCAGGAGACTTGGGTTTGATCCCTGCGTCAGGAAGATCCCCTGGATGGGGACATGGATACCCACTCCAGTATTCTTGCCTGGAGAATTCCATGGACAGTGGAGCTTGGCAGGCCACGGTCCACAGGATTACAAAGAGTCAGACATGACTAAAGCGACTTAGCATGCATGCCTAAATTAGTAACAGTTAAAATGTCTGACAATATCAAGTATTGATAAGGATGTGGAAGAACTGGAACTCTTAGGGTGCCCTAATGGAGATTTAAATTGTAACAACCACTTTGAAGAACAAGTGGCATTGGCAAGAATAAAGTTGAAGATGTATGTAGCCTAAAATCTGGCAATTCTGCCAATTCTACAGAAACTCTTGCACATATAACAAATAAATATGTAATAAAATGTTACAGCAGCATTCTAAAACTTGAAAATAATTCAGTATCATCAACAGTACCATGAATAAATAAAATATAGTGTGCTGTAGCCAAATGTAGAATACTAAACCCCTGGAGGAGGGCATGGCAGTTCACTCCAGTGTTCTTGCCTGGAGAACCCCCATGGACAGAGGAGCCTGGCAGGCTGCATTCCGTGGGGTTGCAAAGAGTCAGACATGACTGAGTGATTAAGCACAGCACAATACAGGATACTATACAGTGATGAAAATCAATGAAAATTAGTTTAAAGCTTCAAAATTGGTGTATCTCAAAAACTTAATATTGAGTGAAATTAGCATATCATAAAAGATAACAAAGTATGAATCCATTTATATAAACAAAGATGTGGTCAAAATGAAGCATATGATTTAGGTATATATTACACATATTGTTAATATTTACTGAAATGATTTTCATAAATTCAAAGTGAGGTGGAATTAGAGGTTGTTACTGGAAAGGGGTACCCAACAGGTTTCCAAACTACTGGTTATTATCTATTTCTTAAGATGTGTGTTGAGTAGATTTTAATTGTTGAGCTATTTGTTTCATTATTATTTTAAGACAGTAACTACACAATACTACCCCTTGAATATGTGAGATATTTAACAATTCTTAAAAAAGAAAACAAAAATACATATTTTTCCCATAAAAAATAACTATAATGCAAGGAGAACAGCTTCATAAAAGTAAGGTGATCTGCCAGATTGCCTGCCAGAACAAAAATTAACAGTCTTCTAGAGAAAGAAAAACCAGAAGCCCCAACATTACTAGATGTAGCTCCACCCACATCCCCCTAAAAAAGTAGATCAAGAATTAACCAGCAGGTAGAGTTAGCAGACTTTAAAGCAGTTAACAATATGATAAAGAATTGATGGGGAAAAAATGGTCAAAATAGGTTATTAGATGTAAATTCTCAGCAGTAAGATGGACTCCTTACAAAAGAAGCAAATGGACATTCTAAAATAAAAAGTACAATATTTGAAATGAAAAAATCCAGCAGATCAGCTTTACTGAATTCAGCAGGAGAATCAGGGAACTTAAAGATCAATGGCTACTCACTCCAGTATTCTTGCCTTGGAAATTTCATAGGCAGAGGAGCCTGGCAGGCTACAGTCCATGGGGTAGCAAAAAGTCAAACACGACTAAGTGACAAAAAAAAAAAAAAAAAATCAATAGAAATTACTCAAACTGAAATAGATGAAAAAGAGAGAATGAATAAAACATAACAGAATGTTTAAGACCTGTGGGATTAGCCAACAACCCAGAAAGAAGGGAAAAGAGGCAGAGGAGAAGGGGAAGAATAAATCTTTTGGGTGATAGGCTAATAAATATTTAAAAAATAATGAAACACATCAAACCACAGATAAAAGAAACCCAGAGAATGCCAATCAGGACAAATACAAAAGAGATGGTGTTTAGCCTATTTTAGTCAAAATTACTGAAAACCAAAGATGAAAAGACCACATTTTAAAAATCAGTCAGAGAAAAGAAAGGCATTACACTCGGGGGAGCGATCACTGATTCTTTTACTTTGTCATCTCGTTTGTTATTGAGCCTATCCAGTGAGATTTATATTTTTCAATTCTAAAATTCATTCTACAATTGGTTATTATATTTTTTTAGTTCTAAAAATTTCTGTGTATGTGTATGCAGGCATGCTCACTCGTGTCCAATTCTTTGCCACCCTATGGACTGTAGCCCACCAGTCTCCTCGTAGCCCACCAGTCTCCTCTATCCATGGGATTTTCCAGGCAAGAAAACTGGAGTGGGTAGCTATGGCCTCCTCCAGAGGGTCTTCCTGACCCAGGAATCGAACCTGGGTCTCCTGCATTGCAGGTAGAGTCTTTACCACTGAGCCATTGGGTATTATCTATTTCTTTGGCAAGACTTTCCATTTTTTTTTTTATTTGTTTCAAGTGTGTTTGTAATTTCCCATTGAAATATTTTTATAATGTAGTCTTTAAAAATCCCTGTCAGATAATCCCTCAATTGGTACCATTTCAGTCTTAGTATCAATAGTATCTTTTCTTGTTCAGGTTGAGCTTTTCCTAGCTCTTGGTATGATGAGTCAGTTTTTATTGTGTGCTAGATATTTTTGGCATTGTGCTATAAGACTCTGGATCTTATTCAAATCTTCT
This sequence comes from Moschus berezovskii, assembly GCF_049115385.1. NCBI lineage: Eukaryota > Metazoa > Chordata > Mammalia > Artiodactyla > Moschidae > Moschus > Moschus berezovskii. The sequence continues at coordinate 107,877,513 of NC_142463.1, read as the reverse complement.
GTTATAGCATGGCTTCCTCTGCTAATACTGTACCACTGAGTTATGGGGGAGTGTTATTTCCTTGCTACTAGGTACAGTTTAAAGTCTAATATTCCCAATCTTTTTCTTCTGAGATGGTTGGTTAAAGTAGGGTGGATATTGTCAAAAAAGAATTTTGCTTTGTGAGAGGTCACCTCTTCTTCAGTCCTTTGAATGGAGAAATCAGATTTTCTTGGGGTTATTTTCTGCCTGCATCTGTTGGCATTTCTTGGTTGCAGACTTTCTAGACCAGTCCCCACCTCCCCAATCAGGAACTTACCACAGTACGAGTCCTAAAGTTCTGAGGAGTCTAGCTACTCTGCCTTCTTCTCTCTACCTTTCAGACTCTGCTTATATTTGGGTTCTATATTGTGCCTAGATATTTTAGTTATGCTAAGTAGGAGCAATAGGGTGAAATGCATCTACTCTATCTCTACAAAACTAAAAGTCCTACTTTCATGAAAATAAAAATAATACAGTAGATGGACTCTAAGACCTTTAAAGTTGCTCCCTCTTTTGATTTCTGTAAGTTATTGTTTTAAAATGATAAAGGTGATGGTGACTTGTCAGGGGACGTTCAGCTTTATCCAACATGTTATTCTTTTCTTTTGTGTGCCGTTTCTCAAGGATTCTCTATTCCTTATCAGTTCCTGGTAAACAGGAACGAGCAGAGCTGCACGCAGCTCTCAGGACTGAGATCATGAGAAAGGGCACCTGCTTGGATTCCTTTCAGTGACTCCCTTAAGTGACCTTACTTAAATGTAATCTATTCAGTTATGCCCCTCTTACTCAGGATATGGAATTCTTTCTGGCCCTTTGAAGACTGCTATTTGCTTGGCTTTGTTTATGCTCAGTTTTTTTACTATCTAAAGCTGCCTTGTATGAAGAAATAGAAACATGCGTTTCTGCAAACAAAGCACCCTTGTTTCACTCGAGACTCGGGTCCCCTGTGTCCTTCTTCTCGTCAACTCCAGTTCCCAGGTCCTGGTCTACAAAGACCGTGACAGTGACTCTATAAATAGAAGAGTTGAAGAGGGATAATTTGTCTTTTTTTTCCCTAGCAGTGACTGGGTAGGGAGGATACCTTGGCTTTTTGAGGCAGCAGGTAGTTGCTTTGAGTAAATCAGTGTTAGCTTTTGCCTTGAGCTCATAGACTTAGGATATGAAATAGGGCCTGAGTTCCTGACCAGACTGATGTTTTACATCTCTTTTGAGGGCTATACAATTAACAGAGCAACAGTCGTTTCTCCCTTGTTAATGGGAATGTACCCTGTGCTTCCTCATGACCTCTCTGGTGCTGGTATTTAACATCTCACACGCTCACACTCTATTTTCTTAAGTTGGCTAAAGCTCTACGAGAGCAAGAAATAGCTCCTCTACTTCTTGTGGTCCCTGCAGGTGCTTAGTAAAAGGTCTCACTCACTGTAGAGGCTCACAGATATCTGATAGGACTACTTTTCCTTCTGTGAGTCGGGGTGACTTGAGTTGCTTCTAATGTGCAGCCACCTACTTTTAGACCTTGAAGACTAGACTACAGATGATGAGAGACAACATCTTCCCAGGGTAGTCTTGTCTTTAAAATTTTTTTTAAATTGGAATATAGTTTGTGTACAATGTTGTATTAGTTTCAGGTGTATAGCAAAGCGATTCAGTTATATGTATATATATACACATTCATTTTTAGATTATTTTCCATTATAGGTTATTGCAAGATATTGAATCTAGTTCCCTGTGCTATACAGTAGGTCCTTGCTGGTTGTCTATTCCATATATAGTAGTGTATATATATTTTAATCCCAAATTACTGATTTATCTCCCTCTTTCCCCTTTGGTAACCATAAGTTTGTTTTCTATGTCTGTGAGTCTATTTCTGTTTTGTAAATAAGTTCATTTGTATCATTTTTAAAGGTTCCATATATAGGTGATATCATATATTTGTCTTTCTCTGCCTGGCTTATTTCACTTAGTATGATAATCTCTAGGTTCATCCATGTTGCTATAAATGGCATCATTTCATTCATTTTGTGGCTGAGTAATATTCCATTGAGTATATATACTACCGGAGAAGGCAATGGCAAGCCACTCCAGTACTATTGCCTAGAAAATCCCATGGATGGAGGAGCCTGGTTGGCTGCAGTCCGTGGGGTCGCTAAGGGTTGGACACGACTGAGTGACTTCAGTTTCTCTTTTCACTTTCACACATTGGAGAAGGAAATGGCAACCCACTCCAGTGTTCTTGCCTGGAGAATCCCAGGGACGGGGGAGCCTGGTGGGCTTCCGTCTATGGGGTCACACAGAGTCGGACACGACTGAAGTGACTTAGCAGCAGCATATATACCACATCTTCTTTATCTATTCATCTGTCAAGGGACACTTAGGCTTCTTCCAAGTCTTAGTTAATGTAAATAGTGCTGCTTTGAACATTAGGATGCGTGTATCTTTTCAAATTATAGTTTTCTCTGGATATATGCCCAGGAATGGGATCCTTGGATCATGCAGTAGTTCCATTTTTACTTTTTTAAGGAACCTCCATACTGTTCTCCATAGTGGCTGTACCAATTTACCTTCCCACCAACACTGTAAAAAGGTTCCTTTTTCCTCACTGACCCCAGCATTTATTTTTTGTAGAATTTTTGATTATGGCCATTCTGATTGGTATGAGGTGGTACCTCCTGGTAGTTTTATTTGTTTTTCTTTAATAATTAGTGATGCTGAGCACCTTTTCATGTGCCTGTTGATCATCAGTATGCCTGCTTGGGAGGCATAGATTAGATCTATGCCTGATTAGATCTTCCGTCCATTTTTTGATTGGGCTGGTTTTTTTTTTTGATATTGAGCTGTATGAACTGTTTGTATATTTGGAAATTAATCCCTTGTTGGTCGCATAGTTTGCAAATACTTCCTCACAGTCTGTAGGTTATTTTTTGTTTTGTTTATGCTTTCTTTTGCTGTGCAAAAGCTTTTAAGTTCAATTAGGTCCCATTTGTTTACATTTGTTTTTATTTCCATTACTCTGCTGCTGCTAAGTTACTTCAGTCATGTCCGACTCTGTGTGACCCCATAGACGGAAGCCCACCAGGCTCTCCCGTCCCTGGGATTCTCCAGGCAAGAACACCTGAGTGTGTTGCCACCTCCTTCTCCAATGTGTGAAAGTGAAAGTCAAGTCGCTCAGTCGTATCCGACCCTTAGCGACCCCACAGACTGCAGCCCACCAGGCTCCTCCATCCATGGGATTTTCTAGGCAAGAGTACTGGAGTGGCTTGCCATTGCCTTCTCCGTCCGTTACTCTAGGAGACGGTTAAAATCCAACATTAAAAAAACTAAGATCATGGCATCCAGTCCCATCACTTCATGGCAAATATATGGGGAAACAATGGAATCAGTGACAGACTATTTTCTCGGGCTCCAAAAGTCACTGCAGATGGTGACTGCAGCCATGAAATTAAAAGACGCTTGCTCCTTGGGAGAAAACTTATGACCAACCTAGACAGCATGTTAAAAAACAGAGACATTACTTTGCCGACAAAGGTCTGTCTAGTCAAAGCTATGATTTTTCCAATAGTCATGTATGAATGTGAGAGTTGGACCATAAAGAAAGCTGAGCGCCACAGAATTGATACCTTTGAACTGTGGTGTTGGAGAGTCTCTTGGACAGCAAGGAGATCGAACCAGTCAATCCTAAAGGAAGTCAGTCCTGAATATTCATTGGAAGGACTGATGCTGAAGCTGAAACTCCAATACTTTGGCTACCTGATGCGAAGAACTGACTCACTGGAAAAGACCCTGATGCTGGGAAAGACTGAAGGCAGGATGAGAAGGAGACGACAGAGGATGAGATGGTTGGATGACATCACTGATTTGATGGACATAAGTTTGAGCAAGCTCTCGGAGTTGATGATGGACAGAGAAGCCTGGCGTGCTGCAGTCCATGGGGGTCACAAAGCATTGGACACAACTGAGCAACTGAATTGAACTGAGGAAATGGTTCCAAGAAAAGATTATTACGATTTATGTCAAAGAGGGTTCTGCCTATATTTTCCTAGGAGCTTTAGACTACCCAGTCTTGCATTTAGATCTTTAATCAATTTTGAGTTTATTTTTGTATATGATGTTAGAGAATGTTCTAGTTTCATTATTTCACACACAGCTGTCCAGTTTTCCCAGCACCACACTTGTTGAAGAGACTGTCTCTTCTCCACTGTATATTCTTCCCTCCATTGTGTAGATTGTGTGCATGCTCAATGTAAATGGAATTATTTTATTCTTTTCTATGGCTGAGTAATATTCCATATATATGTGAGATATATATGTAAGATATATATGTGATATATATATGATATATATATATATATATATATATATATATTACATCTTCTTTATCCATTCATCTGTCAATGGACACTTAGGTTGCTTCCAAATCTTGGCTATTGTAAATAGTGTGACTCTTTGCAACCCTTTAGACTGTGACCTGCCAGGCTCCTCTGTCCATGGGATTTTTCATGTTAAATTTTATCAAAAGCCTTTTTCTGTATCTATTGAGATGATCATATGGTTTTTATTCTTCAATTTGTTAATGTGGTGTATCACATTGTTTGACTTATAGATACTGAAAAATTCTTGCATTCCTGAGATAAATCCCACTTGATTGTGGCATATGGTCCTTTTAATATATTGTTGGAGTTGGTTTGCTAGTATTTTGTTGAGGAATTTTGCATCTATGTTCATTAGTGATACTGATCTATACTTTTTTTTGGTGATATCTTTGTTTGGTTTTGATATTAGGGTGATGGTGGCTTCAGAGAAGCAGTTCGGAAGTATACTTTCCTCTGCAGTTTTTTGGAATAGTTTGGCTTCCCTTGTGGTGCAGGTGGTAAAGAATCTGCCTGCAATGCGGGAGACCTGGGTTCAACCCCTGGGTTGGAAAGATCCCCTGGAGAAGGGAATGGCTATCCACTCCAGTATTCTGGCTTGGAGAATTCTATGGACTGTATAGTCCATGGGGTTACAAAGAGTCAGACACAACCGAGCAATTTTCACTTTTCAGAGGAATAGGTGTTAACTCTTCTCTGAATGTTTTGTAGAATTCATCTGTGAAGATATCTGGTCCTAGACTTCTGTTTGTCGGGAGTTTTAAAATTACTGGTAATTGGTCCGTTGATATTTTCTACTTCTTCTTGGTTCAGTCTTCAGAGATTATACCTTTGTCCAGTTCCCTTGAGGTTGTCCATTTTTATTGGCATATCATTACCCATAGTAGTCTCTTACTTAAAAGAGCATTTATTTGGCTGCATTTGGTCTTCAACTGTGGCACATGTTGCATGAGGGATCTACCAGGGATGGGACCCGAGTCCCTTGCATTGCAAGGCAGTCTTAACCACTGGACCACTAGGAAGTCCCTCCTGTGATGTCTTGTATTTCTGTGGTGTCAGTTGTAACTTCTCCTTTTTCGTTTCTGATTATATTGACTTGGGCTCTCTCTTTTTTATTCTTGGTGAGTTTGGTTAAAGGTTTATGAATTTTGTTCTTTTCAAAGAACCAGTTTTTAGTTACATTGATCTTTTCTTTCTTTCTTTTAGTTTTTATTTATTTCTGCTCTGATCTGTATAATTTCTTTCCTTCTATCTTAGGATTTTCGTTGTTCTTTCTCTAGTTGCTTTGGGAATAGGGCAGCCTCGTCTTAAAAAAAAAAAATCACTGAGCTCAAGGAAGAGACCCATGATTGTTACTGAACCTACCGGGGACTGTTTACTGAAGTCTCTTCCCAGGATTTTTGTGCTTTGGGATCACCTCATGATTTTAAGCCATAAATCAGATAATTCATGTCTTTGGTCCTTGGTTCCCAGCCATTCCTCCCTCCCCTGCTGACTCTCATCTAACCACCCACTCTCCCCCAACAGAATAAATATTGTTGCATGAATGTCCCTGAGGATGAATGGATGGAGAAAAGGAGAAGAATGGGATGGAACGAATGAACTAAGAAGCTGCAAAGATGTCTGGGAACGCAGAAATTCTCATGAATTGCAAATTTATTGACTGAGAAGGTACTGGAATTGGGAGGTAGTTGTATAGAAACCAGGGAGGGAAAACTGCAGAACAAGACGCAGCTTCAGAGCTCAGTGGCTTCTTCTGGTGGATTCAGATGTGAAGGGCTGAGAAACCTCAGGGCAATATCATGAGAGCGGTAAGCCCATCGACGCCCACGGAGAACACCTCCAGCTTCTTCGTCTCCGTGGTGTCCAGGGGGGCCTTACTTGCATGGCCAGGTAGGCGCCTGCTTCTGCTGGGTCTGGTGGCAGACTGGGACGCCCTTGCCGCCCCCGGAACCACCCCCGGAGGAGCCGCCGCCGCAGCCGGAACCGCTGCCGCCCCCGCCGCTAGAGAAGCAGCCGCCGCCCCCGGAGGAGCCTCCCACGCAGGCGGATCCACCGCCGCCCCCACCGCTGGAAAAGCAGCCGCCGCCCCCGGAGGACCCGCCGCCGCAGCCGGCGCCGGATGAGCCCCCTCCGTAGCTCTGCTGGGGCAAGCACGGGGTCTGGGAGGTCTGGGAGGACGAGAAGTATCCGGAGCCGCCCCCGGAGGAGATGCCGCCGCAGCCGGAGCCGCCCCCGGAGGAGATGCCCCCGCAGGCGCTCCCGGAGGAGATGCAGCCGGAGCCGCCCCCGGAGGAGATGCAGCCGGAGCCGCCCCCACTAGAGACGCCGCCGTAGCTCTGGCTCTGGACCTGCTGGCCGGAGGAGCCGCCGCCGCTGGAGTAGCAGCCGCCCCCGGAGGAGCCGCCGCCGCTGGAGTAGCAGCCGCCCCCGGAGGAGCCGCCGCCGCTGGAGTAGCAGACGGTACCGGAGGAGCCGCCGCCGGAGGGGTAGCCTCCGCAGCCGGAGCTGCCGCCGCCCCCGGAATACTTGATACTTCCACCAGAGCCGCCGCCGCCGCCGCCAGAGTAGCCGCCGCCGCAGCCGGAGCTGCCGCCGCCTCCAGAATACTTGACACTTCCACCCGAGCAGCCGCCGCCGCCCCCGGAGCCGCCGCAGCTGCCGGAGCCACCGCCGCCGCCGCTACAGAAGACACCGCCGCCGCCGCCGCCGCCGCCGCCGCCAGAGGTTTTCCCACAGCCCACTGGGGGCTGAGGGGTGGGCTGCTTTTTCTGGTGAGACATCTTGTCTAAGGAGGAACGGAACCCTGGAAGGAGAGCAGAGAGCATCAGTGGACCAGCTGCAAGAGGATGCGGCGGCAGAGGCAGCTGCGTCCCTGGAAACGTCCATCATCCTCTGAGCAGTACTCGGCCAGGCTTGATGCTCTTTCTGATCGGATTGGGAAGAGCACTCAGCTGGGACTCCTGGATTAGTGCTGTTAGAAAAGGGTTTTGTTTCCCCTGCGCAAGTCTTTACCAAGTTTTAAATAGCCCACTTAGTGGTACCCATTTCTCTTTCTTTCCCAGCTTTGCTTCAGGCCTCTGCTGTGTGATCTCCGGGCAAATGACCCACACATTTTCTGTTTCCTCATTTCCTGTAAAATGAGATGGGTCGAGTATTTCACTCCTTAGCTCTCCGATCCCAACACTGAGTGCAAATGGAAAATTGCTACAAACCTCCACGTAGGGTAGGGGATATTATCCACTCCCAGCACAACAGAGGGAGGTTTGTTCCAATGCCAGAGTGCTGTTGCACCCCATTCTTTGCAAAAAATGAATTAGTTTAAACTTTTGGTCTGTTCCACTGACCTCAGCCATGATCACCGACCAGTTACCAGAAAAGGCAGGCTCCCCCATTGTCCTGTCTGGAAACAGGAGAAAGCATCCCTATGATCCTTTGGACCAGCATCTCTGACTTGGAGATATCAAGCTGGGTTAAGGGGACCAAACTAGCAGGAATTATGTCCAGCATCTCACAAGTCATTTCCCTCTCAGAACATCTTGCGTAAAACAGGCAATGGGTTTTTATGACTGCTAAAATCTCCCCATCTGCAGCATCCTCTGAATCATTCTTCCTGAATGTACACTGAAAGTACATTCTGAAAGTACACTCAACCTCTCCTCCTTCTAAGTTCACAGAGTCTATCCAGCCCATCCACAGGCTGTCTGGGACAGTCTCTGCAGAATGCACTTCTGTGCCGGGGACAGGGCATGTCTCTTACAGGGGTGCCAGAGAGACAGGAGATAGTCTTGTCTTTGTGGCATTTACATTTTGGCCAAATCAGAAACACCATCTATACAGTAGTAGCTCAGATCTCTTTCCTGCCTGAGGCCCCTCTGAACATGAATGCAGTTGGAAGAGCAGAGGTCCTGTAGGTCCCAAAGAGGAGAGAGGCCTTGCCCACCTGTCCCCTGGTCCACATAGCCCATGCAAGCCTGGGCAAGACCAACTTGGAAGATGAGAGCCAGTAGAACTCACACTTACCCAAAGCACCAGGAAGGATGAGTGAGGAGAGGAGATGCTGGCTGTGTGAGGAGCACTGGAGCTCCTGAGATTTTATACTCTTATGAGTTCTGACTCATCAGCTATCGATCTGGACCAGCCTCTCATGTTTGGCCTCAGTTACGTGACCTTTGGCTGTCACCCCACCTCCCTGTGATTGTAGTCATGGGTGACCCATTCATGAAGATTTTGGCATTCTTGAGATGGGCAGCCTCCTGTATGACTGGCCCCTTCTCTGATGCAACTGTGAAGCAGGCTGGCTAGCAGGGATGGTCAGTTGGAGTGGATGTTAGACATTGTTTGCAAAACTGGCATGGGGCACATGCCATCACCAGAGGGCTGTGCTTCAGGAATAGGTCTCAGACTCTTCAAGCAACCTAAAAGAGTCCCACTGGAGTTCTTAGTCTCTGGTCCAAGAAGTAGGAACTTTCGCATCCCACTCTTTGGCTCCTGGTCCTATTGCTTGGACCCTCTTAGAATTTTAGAGGGATCCTGTTTCTTCTTTGCCAAGTTTCTCCCCTGGGCTTTCACATGTGCTTCACTGGGATGTTCCTGTCTTGTTTCCTATCTAGAGAGAGTATGTAAGCACCTAGCACCCAGTTCTGGGTTGCACAACATGGACAGCGCCATAAGTAATGGGGCACTGGTAGCAGCTTTGATTTACTCCTAAAGACAATGAATGTCTAAAACTACTGATTTTTCACTGTTGGCTTTCCTTGTAGATAAAGAAGCTAAAGAGATAGACCATGTGGTTCTTCCCACCATGGCCATTCAGCTCTGGGGTCTTGTCTTGCGTGGTAACAGTGACCTCAGTCTAAGAGGCAGCCACGGAATGGAATGGACTTGAGATTAGGTGGCTGGATTTGGGTGCTCCCTGCGCTACTTTCCAGCTGTATCACCTTGGGTAAAGTCACAGCACCTTACGCGGTGCCTACACACCGGAGGCACTTAGCAAGCATTTGTTGATTATTGAACAAACTTTCTGATACTCAGTTACCTTGTCTATCAAATAAGAGTGGTAATAGTTGTTTTGCTGAAGTCGTGAGGGAGTCCACAGATGGCTTGAGGCAAGCTCTTATCTAGGAAAATAACTTGGAAATTCCTGGCTGACCCTGGACCAGCAGCATCAACTCTGTGTATGAGAAACATCATTTTGTCCTCTTCTTTCATCATGGGAGCTCAACTGCTATTGTTTCAGATACCACATCTGAAGTTAGTTCCACCCAGATATGTGTTGAAATGACAGCTCCAATAATAAATTGACAGTTAATTATGGTGGAGTTTTAATGAGCTGCACGATCTGATTAGACTGTGGCCTTCAGAAACTTGTGGCACTAGTTTTAGTTTGGGGAGCATGAACCCAGGTGAACCAGGAGGAGTGCAGGTGCGCCCCTCCTGAGAGAAGAGCCAGCAGGGAGAAGACCGGATCTGTGGGAGAAAGCACGTTTCAACTTGAAGCTGAGGCATCAGAGAGGTTTTGGAGGGAAAGAAAAAGGCTCCAACTAGCTGTGGGTATAATAAAAGATGGCTTTATTTTATTGGGTTCACTGGAAAACAGGAGATGTGGACCACGGTACCCACTGATCTGTGGACCCAAGTTGGCCATTACTGCGTGTACCCTAGTCCTTAGGAAAATGTAAGTGAAAAGATGTCAGCAGGCTGTGGGAAGGAAAGTCTAATTCAGAAATCATGAGCTTCCTACCTTTTTTGGGCATATATTAAGACTTTATTTCTTTTAAAAGTGATGTTGACAAGAGGTCCAAGTTGTTTCTTTCATGTCCTTATTTGTCAAAATGAGAATTTGGCTATCATATTATTTGGTTATCACAGTTTTTTGAGGGAGATGTTACTTCTTTATGAAATTCTAAAGTTTGCGAACCTCAAGTGCAGGTGACTCCAAAGAGCTAATAATCTTGAAATTGCCTGTGTTAGTTTGGAGCATTTATGTTCTTATAAGAAAGGTATGATATTTTCTTTCTATCAGATTTAATATCCTAATGCTTTCTTCATTAATCCAGCCAACTGTTTTGCCAAAAACTTCAACTTTCGTTTCAGGTTTAAAAGATTTGTTAACAAAAGAAACTATTTGTTAAGCACAAATAAACAATTTCAATATTTAATAGAGGATTATCTTACTTTCAATATTCAATCATTAAAAGAAAAGAGAAATAGAAACAGTAGAGAAATGTAATAGCACATACATCACCTAACTGGGACCAAATAGCATCCAGATTCAAACAGTGCTGGGAAGCCCCACGTAACAGCAATCTGGAGTCTCAGTTGGAAAAAGATACTGGACAATGCATCCACCCTACGGGTGAGACTTCAAAATTGCAATTTGGGGGGTCCCGCTTATAATTCCAGGCCACAAACTGATACTGTCATCAGTTTCTGAACAAATTGCAGCTCTGGTTTCACATTAATCTTTTTTTTACAATACTGTTTGTTTTATCTTGTGAGTCAGAGGATTTTGTTAAGCCCCGGGCGTGGTTGGCTAGACCTCCTCCAGGGGCTCAAGAATTCTAAGACCTGCTCCCTGTCTCTTCTATATTGCTGCTGGTTTTACTAGAAAAAATCGGTGCACTCATGAGGAGGCACGTAGTCAGGGCACTGACCAGGCAGGTCAGAAGCAAGGTCAGAGGTCTGCTCTGCTTTCTTGTCTCTGAAGCCTGAACAAGATTACTTCAATTTAATTTCTCTAATACCAACACCAGTGTACTGGGCAGTGTGCTCAGGATTACAGAGGAGTTTTTTAGAGCTGTGCATTTTTTGGGCTCCAAAATCACTGCAGATGCTGATTGCAGCCAGGAAATTGAAAGACGCTTACTCCTTGGAAGGAAAGTTATGACCAACCTAGATAGCATATTAAAAAGCAGAGACATTACTTTGCCAACCAAGGTCCGTCTAGTCAAGGCTATGGTTTTTCCCGTGGTCATGTATGGATGTGAGAGTTGGACTGTGAAGAAAGCTGATCGCTGAAGAATGGATGCTTTTGAACTGTGGTGCTGGAGAAGACTCTTGAGAGTCCCTTGGACTGCATGGAGATCCAACCAGTCCATTCTAGAGGAGGTCAATCCTGGGTGTTCACTGGAAGGACTGATGCTAAAGCTGAAACTCCAATACTTTGGCCACCTCATGCGACGAGTTGACTCACTGGAAAAGAGTCTGATGCTAGGAGGGATTGGGGGTGGGAGGAGACAGGAACGACAGAGAATGAGATGGCTGGATGGCATCACTGACTCGATGGACATGAGTTTGAGTGAACTCTGGGAGCTGGTGATGGACAGGGAGGCCTGGTGTGCTGTGATTCATGGGGTCGCAAAGAGTCGGACACAACTGAGCGACTGAACTGAACTGAACTGAACTGATGGATCCCCTTGGTAGATTTGGGGGAGGGGTACTCCATGCCTGCCTCTGCTACTCTGTATGACTTTTAATAAGGAAAATCTTCTAACTGGTACATCTACTTTGTTAACATGTGGAAGAGGCTGATGCAACATGGTATGGACAGCTGTGCTCGATCTTGAGGCTCTGAGTTAACCTTGCCTCAAGTGTGAGATATGAACCTGGTTCTCCATTTTATCCCTTTCAACCAGAAGTAGGGGGATATCTGTGTGGAAGTGGTTGATGATTACATATTGTCTTTATCAAGGAGGAAATGATGAAAGTTTGCAGAATTATGACACTTAAGTATTTGGAATTTTGCAAGACTTGGCATGTCGGATTTCTGAAATTTGTAGCTTTTAGACACTTAAATCTGCATATGTGCTTGCTAGTACCTCTGGGTTCTTTAGCCTCACAAATGAAGTCATAGTTCCTGCCTATAACTGTATCTTTGGACGGGATGGCCCTTGCAGCAAATGTTTCATAACTAGACATTAGCATGTGCTCAGTAAATACTGATGGTAAATTGAAGGGCATTACTGAGACCCATTGACTGACAGCCCTGTGGGAGGCAGGACCTGGTCCCTGCTCCCAGGCAATCCACAGTGAGAGGGGAGATCACAGCTCTTGAGGTGAGGAACCCCCAATCTGACAGAAGCCTGCTCATCACAATCTTTAAGTACCTAAATCTTCATATTTGCATTCTCATGACTGAGTGTTGACAACCTACCTGAGGAAAAAAAAGGCAATGGATGCTTTGTAAAGAATAAAATGGACACAGGGCAGGGGTTCAGGAGCACTGGCAGGTCAGGCATAGGACTTGCAAGCCCGTGGTGTTGTTTATATTCAATGGGAAAAGTTTTCTCTTGGTCATGGACCAGGAGGCACCTCAGAGCCCCAGACACCCCCCCGGGTTGCCATTTGTCTCCTCTCTCCAGCCCTCCTGGTCAGCAGTTTCTGTTGCTTAGAGATCGGGCAGAAGGACAGCTCCTAGCTGCTGGAATTCCTTCTCCAGGAAGCTTCCCTGGGTTCATCCCAACCACTGTTTCCACCTCTCTTGCCACTTTCCCTTTCCACGGTCCTAAGGAATGATTGTACCTTACAGCCTGCTAATGACAACCAGAAGCCTTGTCCCCTCTGTCAAGTCACAAATCTTGCGATCAGGGTCTCCTTTAGGTCCTGACGGCCCACTGGGACCATCTCAGGACGTGTTTATGCTTGAGATGTATCTCCTTCAGGTGCTCCTGGAGCTCATACTTGCAGGGAGGAGGAGGACCGTGTCTGAGATGTTCTGCCTTCCCAAGGAGCTTGTAGCATGTGGGGTGAGCCGCGCACCTAGGGACTTCCTGTCTGGACAGACTCTTGGGTTTATGGACTGCTGTCACGTGTCATATTCATTTCTCACAACCGTCCTGTGTGCTCAGGGCTATGTTATCTGCATACCCCAGCTAAGGAAGGGCCTCATGGAGGCCAATGCAATTGCTCAAATTCCCAAAGCCGGGATTTGGACTCAGTTCTTTTGATTCTAAACCTTGTGTTCTTTCTAAGCACTGCATACCTCTTCTTCTGGATCAATGTGGGCAGAAAAAAGGGATTGCATCCTCTCTTCCAAGTCAGGCTCAGGGTTTGTGCCCTCTGGGAAGTAGGGGACAGAGGAACCTCACATGGGCTCTCCTAGCTCCCCAAGGACTCTTGGAGGCATTGGTGGATGGCAGCAGCTGGAAGGACAGTGGAGGTCATCCAATCAGCTTCTGTCATTTGTAGAGGTAGATGACAAAGCCAAAGCCCAGAGAGGCTAACCCACTTCCCAAGGCCACTCAGAAGGGCCAAGAGTAGAACCTGGGTCTCTCCTCCCAGCTCCGTACTCCTATTGCAGATCCATGTTGTGACTGTCTGCTTTCTCCTGACAAGAGTACCTCCAGGTGTTGGCAGTGAGACCAGAGAGTTGCTAAAATGACAGTAAAAGTCTTTCAGAGCTAAGCAGACACGTTCAAGGAAGCTGCTGGACCTGGGTGCTCTAGCCTCTGGGCCTGGAAGTTAACTGCTGATGTCATGAAGCCCTTTCACAGGTGGGCAGCTGCTCTGTAGCCTGAGGGCTCAAGGCCTACTTCCTGGGCTTACATATAAAGTTTATAGCGGGGAGGAGCAGTGAGCAGCATTTGTGGGCCCGACCTCCTGCCCTGAGATAGGCAATGTCACTTGACCCCTCTCAGGACTTTCACACATGGTGGTGATAGCAAGTCCAAGCATGCTGGCTCTTTGACCACCTTCTCCACTGGTGTCTGTGGGTGGATAATGCAGGTTGTTTTAACTGAATCCCAAGTCAAATGGAATCTTGGAGATCAATATGACACAGAGGGAAAAGCAAAAGCATTTCAAATCCATAGCCTTAAAGGCTTTTTGGCCTAAAGGTTTAATCCTAGTTTATTCCCTTTGTTTAGATTATTTTTTATTGAAATATACCTGCTTTACAATGTTGTGCTAGTGTCTTACTGTACAGAAAAGTGAATCAGATATATATATATATATATATATATATATATACATGTATATATCTATCTCCCCTCTTTTTTAGATTTTCTTCCCTTTTAGGTCAACACAGAACCCTGAGTAGAGTTCCCTTTTTTATACAGTAGGTTCTCATTGGTTACCTATCTTATGCACTGTAGTGTATATAAGTCAATCCCAATCTTCCAGTTCATCCCCCCAACCCTTGGGTACCCATATATTCTGTACGTCTGTGTCTCTGTTTCTGCTTTGCAGATAAAATAGTCTGTACCATTTTTCTAGATTGCACATACCTATGTTAATATATGATATATGTTTTTCTCTTTCTGACTTACTTTGCTCTGTATAACAGTCTCTAGGTCCATCCATGTCTCTACAGATGACCCAGTTTTGTTCCTTTTTGTGGCTGAGAAATATTGCACTGTATGTTTGGACCGCATCTTCTTTGCCCCTTTAATCCCAGTTTTTCAGGCATGTGCTGCTTTCGGTGACCATGCCAAGGCACTTCTTTTCTGGGGGTCATTGAAAAGCAGGGCAAGGTGAGCGCTCCCTCCACTTTGGTTTTGAATCCTCTTTGGTACTTAGGCGCTGCTTTCAGAACTTGCCTCGTCTGCCCTGGGCTTTGGCTGTAACTTCTCTCTTACTCACAAACAGTTCATAGGATTTACTACTGAAGATCAGAATCTAGATCCAGTCTCTGCCTTGGCCAGGAAAGCTTGTTCCTCAGACTTTCTGGCTATTCTTAATTTTTGTTCATTCTTCCAATGATACTGTTTATTTCAGTAGCTGAACCTGTTGAAATTAGGTGGATGCCTTGGGGCAAATCTTCTCACTGCCTCCAGAGTAGAAAATGGTCAGTTTTGCTGGAGAGTCTCTAGTGACTTCTTTCTTTTGTTTCATCCATGGCTCAGAGAATCCCAAGGTGAGAGACTATAGGCCCATTGTCCACATCTGTGTCGTTCCCAGGGTCTTTCCTTCTGCACTATGAGCACCGTCCAGGCAAGATCCTCCTAAACCTCCAGATCTCTACAAGGCTGGGCCTCAGTGTGAATATTTGATAAATATTTGATCAACCAAGAAGATGATCCCAGGGCTATTATAATCTGATTTATTTTTCCATGGAAAGTAGCTTATATAAATTGGCCATGGCAAACTGCCTCTCCCTTGCCATCCCCCAACTTCCATCCAAGGCACCTCATTGCCCCATTGTCTCCTGCTTCTTATTTTTCAGAATCTCCCTTGGATCATGACTTCCAGAGATCTTGACCACCTATGATCCAGTGGTCAGCTTTCTGGCTGGACCTGAAGCAGTGCCAGGTGACCTGTGAGTTTTGCAGTCTCTGCATGGATGGAGGAGCCTGGTAGGCTGCAGTCCATGGGGTCGCTAAGGGTCGGACACGACTGAGCGACTTCACTTTCACTTTCACACATTGGAGAAGGAAATGGCAACCCACTCCAGTGTTCTTGCCTGGAGAATCCCAGGGACGGGGGAGCCGGGTGGGCTTTCGTCTATGGGGTCACACAGAGTCGGATACGACTGAAGTGACTCAGCAGCAGCAGCAGCAGCAGCTCTGTTCTGAAGGGTAGGGACCAGAAACTTTTCTGAGGACTTGGGATCATGGAGGACCTGTGCTCTAAACCTGGACCAACCACCAGTGACTTGACTTGGGGTCAGGGAGGACCTGTGCTCTAAACCTGGACCAACCACCAGTGACTTGACTTGGGGTCAGGCAGAACCTGTGCTCTAAACCTGGACCAACCACCAGTGACTTGTGAGTCTGGGCCACGCACTATCCCCCAGACCTGTTTCTTCATCCGTGAGGTCAATCTGACTTAGTCCTGTACTGGTTTCCTTTTGGGCAACCTCTCCTTCCCCCACCCCTGGCCAAGTCCACTCTTTGGACAGAGAGGAGGGGAAGATGAGCAGGGTCAGAGGCAGTGATAAGAAAAGAAACTAGATGGAATGACAAGAATCACAGGCCTCTTGGAAAAGAGCATAGAAACTCTCATATCTCCCTGGATGCCAGACTCAGGCTCAAATCAGAGGCATTTTGGGAACTTTTGTCCCCCAAGAGCATTTCGGCCCCTGAGCTGACTATGGAGGAGGAAGAAGGGGGACAGCAGGAGGGCTGGGTGAGGAAAGTTGGCCTGTGTTATGAGTAACATATGCAGCGTATCATTACCCAAAGTGGATGTAATTACACTGGATTAAGAAAGGCATGTGAACACACTGTGTTGCTTTAGAGCCTCCTGCAATTAACATCTATTCTTTTGGGTCTCAGAGGAAGGATTAATTTGGCTCCTCAATGTTCCTTTGCAGTGAATCCCTTGGTGATGGAACTGGCCTTCTTACCCTCTGCTGCTGCTGCTGCTGCTAACTTGCTTCAGTCGTGTCCGACTCTGTGCGACCCCATAGACGGCAGCCCACCAGGCTCCTCCATCCTTGGGATTCTCCAGGCAAGAACACTGGAGTGGGTTGCCATTTCCTTCTCCATCTTACCCTCTAGTAGTGAGTTATTCTGCTGTAAAATACAAATGGAAAAAAAGAAAAAAGCCTCACTACAAATAATTTGAAAACAAAGCAAAGGAAAACAGTCACCTATAATTCCAGTATTCAGATAAAACTGGTGTTAAGGTTTTGGTGATTATTTTTATCTTGCTCTTTTTTCTTTTCATTTATCCTTCCCTTTTATATAAACTCTCAGTTTGGGGTGCTGATTTGCCATGTGACTTTGTTGTCATGCGCATACCATCGTGTTCCTAAAACACCTCTGATCTGAGCCCGAGGCTGGCCCCCAGGGAGATGTGAGAGTTTCTATGCTCTATTCCACGGTCTCTTAACCACTAGTTTTAGTGGCTGTGTTCCACTGCCCATTCTGAGTCTTACCGCTTAGACCGTCCAGCTATCCTGGAACCTCTGAACCCTCGAGACCTCATTACTGAATTTTGTTGGGTCTTGGTTGTCTCCCTGGTGGGCTGGTGGGACTTTATGTGTAGGGTGGCTGCGCAGTCGCTGAGGAGCAGAAAGGTTTGCTGTGTGAGCACCACCCCCCCTTACTTCTCATCGCCCCTGACTCTCCTTGTGCAGGACCCAGTGCCTCAGTTCTCCTGGACTCTGTCTAGCTCCTCTGTATCGCTGTTTCCCTCCAGCGGTTTTCAACTCATCTCCTTCAACGTCATCTTCTCTTCACAGGCTTCTGGGTCATCATTCCCTTGGGAACATGTGATCTGAAACAATGTCTTTTAATGTGTGTGTGAGAGGATACGGGAGGGGAGGCCGTGGGGAGGGCTGAGGAGTATGCATTTGGGAAAAAAGTCACCAGTGTAGTGGGAGCTGAGCGCCTGAGGGGGCCAAGGGAGGCAGAGAAAAGAAGCAGCCGGAAAGTTCTTCTTGGAAGAGGTAAGTTTTGTGTTAGGATCGGAAAGTAGTGACAACTGTAGATAGGTTTCTCCAGATTTAGGCTTTGGGTCTCGTACTGCCTTCGTGTGTGTGTGTGTGTGATATGTGTGCATAAGTCTGTGTGTGTGCCTGTCTCCTCTCCCCGTGCCTGACTCTTTCTTGTAGAACCTGTTCCCTCTCTCCTTGGACAGGATTGTGGGCACTCCTTCTCGGCCCTGAGATTGCTCTCGACCCTCACTTGTTAACCAGCTCCCAGTGTCCGTGACAACAGTATTGTGTGTGTGGGACTGACCCACATCTTGCGTCACAACCTGTTTCTCTAGCCATGGCAGTGGATTTGCTCTATTATGTCATTCTTCTGCTCAAAATCTTCAGTGTCCCCACGTCAGGATGAAGCCTAGGTTTCTTAGTTCAAAGGGCCTTTTGTGGTTCAGTTTCTGCTCAACTCTGACTGTTCCCCTCATACTCACAACTCAGTCACTTCAGTCATGTCCGACTCTTTGCAACCCCATGGACTGTAGCCTTCCAGGCTCCTTGACCATGGGATTTTCCCCTGCAATAATACTGGAGTGGGTTGCCATGTCCTTTCAACATTCTATTACATATCGCTCCTCCAGGAAACCTTCCCCCGCACCCCAGTCTGATGGCGAGAGCACTTCGCCTTGCAGGAACAAGGCCCTGTCTCCCCCTGGACTGCGGGCTCCTTGAAGGGGGTACCAGATCTTGATCACTGTGCTGCACATCAAGCATTCAGCACAGTGTTTGGCACAGTCCACAGGGAATGCGTGTAGAAAGGACGGATGAATGAATGAACTACTCTTCACCTGCCCATCCTGGAACTGTCAGTGGCCTGGATAGTAGCTGTTTTAGCCTGGGTGGGGTGGATGTTAAGTCTTTGTCCTATTTTCACCTCTCCAACAGGATTGTTTGCTCCTGCAGGTCAGGGATGGCATTGTAGCTCTTAGTAAACCTGGAGCCTGTGGACACACTAGGCTCTGAGTCAGTGTTTATTGAAAAGATAAGAAAAAAAGAAAAAGCATGAGGTAGAGAATGGAGGAAAAGAGAGAGAGAAGGGACCACAGGATTGTTTCAGGACTTATAACAATGCTGGTTTGTATCTGATCTGAATGTCTTTCTCTCTCTATCCAAATTTGGGTTCTCTGATCTAATTCTGGCAACTCCAAGAAATTGCATAAGGCCCCTAAAGGGGGAGATAATTGAGATTAGATAGTTTTAGAAGTTTTAAAGTGAATGTCAGGATAGGCTTTTGAATTATTGATGTGATTTCATTATCAATATAGTTAATATATATTAACCTACAAGTATCATCCTTAGAGGTTAATATACTCCTGTGGATGTGAGATAAGTACGAATGTGAGAGTTGGTCTGTAAAGAAGGCTGAGCACTGAAGAATTGATGCTTTCAAACTGTGGTGTTGGAGAAGACTCTTGGAAGTCCCTTGGACTGCAAGGAAATCAAATCTTTAATCCTAAAAGAAAGAAATCAACCCTGAATATTTATTGGAAAGTCTGTTGCTGAAGCTGAAGTTCCAATACTTTGGCCACTTGATGTGAGGAACCGACTCACTGGAAAAGATCCTGATGCTGGGAAAGAGTGAAGGCAAAAGGAGAAGAGGGCAGCAGAGGATGAGATGGTTAGAGGGGGTCACTGACTCAGTGGACATGATTTTGCAAAAAGTCGGACACGACTTAGCGACTGAACAATAACACCACCACTCATCCTTTCTCTTAGAGATAAAATTCTTTCTCCTTCTCTTCCCTTCCTCTTTCCAAACAGGGTAGAGAGAATAATGAGCATCTGGTTGAAGTATGAGATGTTACTCAAGATTACAGAAGGCATTATGGGTGCAAGATAGACACCAGAAGAAAATCTTCTTTTTGTGGAAGAAAATAGTATTTTTCCTATGGGAAGAGGTGAGGTGGTAAGTAGGTGAGTCCTGGGGAAGGAGAGATAGACCAACAGGAAAGAGATTCTAACAGGACTGTGAGTCAAAGCAAGAATACTCAATATCTGTGCCATAAAATTTGCCAATAGAATTAAAAGAATAATTCAAGAATGTGAAAATACTTGCTTGATTTCTGCTTATATTGATGAAAAGATTAGCTTATTGTTGATCAACAGGATAAAATGTTGAGATTGGCTTGAACAACTAGCCTGACTGAAATCAGCTGAGAACAACTAGAAAAACTGGCGAAAATAGAAAAAGACTTGTGTTTGAAGGCACTGGAGAGCTTTCAAGGCAGTGAAGATTTTAGAGCTAAGATCATGGAGAGAAAGAAAGCAAAGTGAGTCCTGTATGCTGTGCCACTTTTCCACTGGGAAATCTAGAAATTAAAGCACCCGCTGAGAATATGATCAGAAAGTGGTGGCTAGGGGACTGAGAAGATGAACAGTCTTTAAGCTTTATCACAGAGCTTGAGGAACAAACATTGGACTTCACAAAGCCAGACACCAAAGTCTATTCTGTATGTTTTCATGGCAGGACTAAACTAAGATGTTGCAAGAAAAGTTTTTCTCTTTGATGAATATGGTGGAGATAGTGATATGGAAGCCTGAGAGCAGCTTTTATTATGTTGGTAATATTTTATTTTTTGATCTATAGGCTACATTACAAAAACATGTTCATGCTGTGATAATTCATTAAGTTTAATAGTTAAGATTTACATACTTTTATGTAAATACATTAACCTTGTACTGAGTGTATTAAAAATAAAATCAATGATATAAAATTTGATTGTCAAAATATTTATATATATTAACATCCGATTAAATTATTCATGTATTTACTTGCTCTCTATGATTCATTATGATGTTTTACTTCTCATAATCTCCACTGGCTCCTATGTGGATTACAGAAGAGTTACATACAGTGAGGTGTGCTTGCCACTGTTGAATCACGTGTTCTCCTTATTTTAGTAGCTGTGCACTATAGTTTTTTCCTCTTAGGAAAATACTGAAGTTTGTGCTAGACTGTGTGTCTGGATACTGAGTTCTTTTCTTACTAATTATGGAATTTGAGGTAAGTCACTTGACTTTACCTTAAAACAAGATATAAAATAATACCAACTTTACAATTATTGGATTAGCATATGAGAAAGCCAAATTCCAACCTTAGACCATGAATGAATTTTGTTTTTTAAACTTTTTATTGGAGTATAATTGACTTAGCCCTCTTCAGTGGCTCAGAATCTGCCTGCAATTCAGCAGACATAGAAGACATGGATTGGATCCCTGGGTCGGGAAGATCCTCTGGAGGAGGAAATGGCAACCTACTCCAGGATTCTGGCTTGGGAAAATCCCATGGACAGAGGAGACTGGCGGGCCACCGTTCATAGCGTTGTAAATTCAAACATGACTGAGAGCACACATACATACACTTAATTGATTTACAATGCTGTGTTAGTTTCAGCTTTACAGCAAAGTAAATCAGTTATACTTATACATATACATACATCCACTCTCTTTTAGTGGAGAAGGAAATAGCAACCAACTCCAGTATTCTTGCCTGGAAAAATCCCATGGACAAAGGTGTCTGGTGGGTTATAGTCCATGGGGTCACAAAGGTTGGACACGACTTGGTGACTAAACCATGTTTTTTTAGATGCTTTTCCCATGTAGGCCATTACAGAGTATTGAGTAGAATTCTGTGTGCATTTTTATTTTTTAAAATTATAAACATTTTTTCTTTAGATCTTTATATAATACCTAGTACCTTATGCAAGTCTACTGGAGATTTTTTCATTCACAGTTGGATGTTTACCTCCAGTTTCTGAATTTCAGAGTCCCTGAGGTGAATGATACATTTCCCTTGGAATTATCTTCCTCCAGGAAATATCAGAATGAACATTCTTAATTGGGAGGAACGATTAGGAAATGGAATCTGGGAATATAAACCACTCAACTGAGTGCTTGCAAAGGAAAAGCAAGAGAAGTACTTTCCCTCCCCGTCCCCATCCCTCCCTTGAAAAAATGACTTATGTTTGAAGATTGTGGGAAGAGGTAGGATATATTTACTATACAGGTATAACTATTTACTATATATTTACTATACAGGTGTAAATATATAACTGGGTGATAATTTGCAGAGAATGAAGAAAATGCTATTTAAATGTTATTTCTGACTTTCAAAAAGATCTTACTGAGCTTAATATTGTCACTTATTTGCTAATATGGATAGATTGTCAAACTAAAATTTTATTTTAATCATTTCTTCATGCCATGAATAGAATGCATAAACGTGATATTTTATAACACTTGATATATTTTCCAGAAATGTTTACAGCCATGTGCTACTTTTAATGTGTATTAGAACAAGCACTTCAGATTTATGACTTTTATGGATATTATTATGGATATCCATATAGTCAAAACTATGGCTTTTCCAGTAGTCATGTCTGGATGTGAGAGTTGGACTAAAAAGAAAACTGAGCACAAAGAATTGATGCTTTTGAACTCTGGTGTTGGGGAAGACTCTTGAGAGTCCATTGGACTGCAAGGAGATCCAACCAGTCCATTCTAAAGGAGATCAGTCCTGAATATTCATTGGAAGGACTGATGCTAAAGCTGAAACTCCAATACTTTGGCCACCTGATGTGAAGAACTGACTCATTGGAAAAGACCCTGATGCTGGGAAAGATTGAAGGCAGGAGGAGAAGGGGACGGCAGAGAATGAGATGGCTGGATGGCATCACCGATTTGATGGACATGAGTTTGAGTGAACTCTGGGAGTTGGTGATGGACAGGGAAGCCTGGCGTGCTGCAGTCCATGGAGTTTCAAAGAGTTGGACACAGCTGAGCAACTGAGCTGAACTGACAGGGAACTAGATCTCACATGCCACAAGAAAAGATTGAGAAGTAGGTGGTAAAGGATGAGATTGTTAGATAGCATCACTGACTCAATGGACATGAGTTTGAGCAAGCTCTGGGAGATGGTGAAGGACAGGGTAGCCTGGCGTGCTGCAGTCCACAGGGTCACAAGAAGTAAGACACAACCGAGCGACCGAACAACAGCAATGGATATCATTGCTTAGAATGAGGAAAGAGAAAGTAATATGCAGTCATATACCTTTTCAAATAAATTTGGCTAAATAAACACAGTGAGTCAGTCCAGAGAAAAGCGTTAATAATACAGATGATGCATGGATATGGGAAAACCTGTGAAGGAGGTACGCAAATTACTGAGGTTTCAGAAACCCTCGACGACTATGTGGACCCTACTGTCTCCATGTGGAGGGTTCCAGACATCCTCCTTGGTTACACAGACTGCGCTGTAGAAGTCCGGTCCCCATGTTTAGTTAAGGACAGAGGGAAGGGTCGGAAGTGTGAGGGCAAGCCCGCCTCCCTCTCTCCTCGACCTGAGGGAGGTGCGGATTCAGGAGGCAGGCCAGGGAAGACACACCTGCATTAGCCGCACCGTGAAGTAGGCTGCGTATCCTCCGGGACCCTGGGCCTACTGCTTGTGACTTGGCTTCTTCTCTTCTGCCTTCAGTTCATTCTCAAAAATGGGTTGTGATGAGACCCTGGGGACTGAATCAGTGTCAGGACATGTGAGGCAGCCTCCCGGTGTCATCACTAGCTGGTTGTGGGACCACACGTAATGTGACTGAATCTCTCCAAGTCTGTCTCCTCATGTGTAAAATGGTTTTGCTCTGCCTGTGTTTTGTGGATGTTGTGAGGATTAAAAAAGATCTATTATTCTGGAAAGCTATTAGAAAATAGTGTTTGATTAAATGTTTGTTGAATTCAAGAAAAGATTGTACAATTCATTTAAATCAAAGTATAGACATCTGATAGTAGTTCAAATGGGTCTTCATTGGGGCACACAGTTTATTAGGATCAGAATTACAGTGGAAAGGATGAAGCTTTTATAGTGAATGTCAGGAGTCCTTGAGAGGATGACAGTGGAAAAGAGATCAAGGGACATCTTTCTGGGCAGATTTTCTCCCTGGGTTTACCTTCCTTAGGGTTGGAGGTTTGACTAGCCAGCCCCTTTGTCCACTTCTCTCCCATGTCCTTCTCTGAGTCACTCATTTAGTACTGAATACTATTATTACCAATCATAGCAACTACTGTTTGTTGAACACATACTATGTGACAAACACCACGTTAAATACTCTAGTGTTTATTAATTTAAACCTCACCACACCCTGACAGACTATTACCCACATTCTACTGATGACAAAAGTGAGGTCTGAGCAGCAAAAAGGCCTTGCTCAAGGTCATACACTCTGAAGTAACTGAGCAGGATTATAGGCAGGTCTGTCTGACTCCAAAACTCAAGCTTTTCAAACTCTTCCATCCTGTGTGACACAATTCTATGTCAACATCTAGCATCAGTATTTTCTGAGAGCTGTCCAGTTGTCTTATACTGCTCTAAACAGGGACAAAATACACATACACAAATCTCCTTTCAGGCCAAGATGTCTGAGAATCCCACAAAACAAGTATCTTTAGAAGCTGGAATTCAGGCTGACTTATTAAGCTTCCATGATAAGATAAGGGAAACCACTGTAGCTCCCTCCAGTTGAGGATGTCCAGGGTTTCAGACCCCAAGTCAACCTGGCTTTGGGTTGGATGGAAAAGAGGTTTTTCAGCCAAGTCAGATATTCAGTTCAGTTCAGTTCAGTCGCTCAGTCGTGTCCGACTTTCCGCGACCCCATGAATCACAGCACGCCAGGCCTCCCTGTCCATCACCAACTCCCAGAGTTCACTCAAACTTATGTCCATCGAGTCGGTGATGCCATCCAGCCATCTCATTCTCTGTCGTCCCCTTCTCCTCCAGCCCCCAATCCTTCCCAGCATCAGAGTCTTTTCCAGTGAGTCAACTCGTCGCATGAGGTGGCCAAAGTATTGGAGTTTCAGCTTTAGCATCAGTCCTTCCAATGAACACCCAGGATTGATCTCCTTTAGGATGGACTGGTTGGATCTCCTTGCAGTCCAAGGGACTCTCAAGAGTCTTCTTCAGCACCACAGTTCAAAAGCATCAATTCTTTGGTGATCAGCTTTCTTCACAGTCAGCCTCTCCTAACACTGCTGCTGCTGCTAAGTCACTTAAGTCGTGTCCGACTCTGTGTGACCCCACAGACGGAAGCCCACCAGGCTCCCCCGTCCCTGGGATTCTCCAGGCAAGAACACTGGAGTGGGTTGCCATTTCCTTCTCCAATGTGTGAAAGTGAAAAAGTGAAGTCGCTCAGTCGTGTCCAACCCTTAGCGACCCCATGGACTGCAGCCTACCAGGCGCCTCCATCCATGGGATTTTCTAGGCAAGAGTACTGGAGTGGCTTGCCATTGCCTTCTCCGTCTCCTAACACTAGGTGCCCCTTTTCTGAACCCCTAGAATATTCTGAGCTTATGATTATTATTTAAAAAAGCATTTTCTATATTGTGTTTCAGTTCAGTTCAGTCATGTCTGTCTCTTTGTGACCCCATGAACCACAGCACCCCAGGCCTCCCTGTTCATCACCGTCTCCCGGAGTCCACCCAAACTCATGTCCATTGAGTCGGTGATGCCATTCAACCACCTCATCATCTGTTATCCCCTTCTCCTCCTGCCCTCAATCTTTCCCAGCATCAGGGTCTTTTCCAATGAGTCAGCTCTTTGCATCAGGTGGCCAAAGTATTGGAGTTTCAGCTTCAACATCAGTCCTTCCAATGAATACCCAGGACTGATCTCCTTTAGGATGGACTGGTTGGATCTCCTTGCAGTCCAAGGGACTCTCAAGAGTCTTCTTCAGCACCACAGTTCAAAAGCATCAATTCTTTGGTGATCAGCTTTCTTCACAGTCAGCCTCTCCTAACACTAGGTGCCCCTTTTCTGAACCCCTAGAATATTCTGAGCTTATGATTATTATTTAAAAAAGCATCTTCTATATTGTGTTTCAGTTCAGTTCAGTTCAGTCATGTCTGTCTCTTTGTGACCCCATGAACCACAGCACCCCAGGCCTCCCTGTTCATCACCGACTCCCGGAGTCCACCCAAACTCATGTCCATTGAGTCGGTGATGCCATTCAACCACCTCATCATCTGTTATCCCCTTCTCCTCCTGCCCTCAATCTTTCCCAGCATCAGGGTCTTTTCCAATGAGTCAGCTCTGTGCATCAGGTGGCCAAAGTATTGGAGTTTCAGCTTCAACATCAGTCCTTCCAATGAATACCCAGGACTGATCTCCTTTAGGATGGACTGGTTCGATCCTTGCAGTTCAAGGGACTCTCAAGAGTCTTCTCCAACACCACAGTTCAAAAGCATCAATTCTTCGGCGATCAGCTTTCTTTATAGTCCAACTCTCACATCCATACATGACTACTGGAGAAACCATAGCCTTGACTAGATGGACCTTTGTTGACAAAGTAATGTCTCTGCTTTTTAATATGCTGTCTAGGTTGGTCCTAACTTTCCTTCCAAGGAGTAAGCGTCTTTTAATTTCATGGCTGCAATCACCATCTGCAGTGATTTTGGAGCCCAGAAAAATAAAGTCAGCCACTGTTTCCACTGTTTCCCCATCTATTTGCCATGAAGTTTTTACACATTGTATTTACACTATATGTTAATATCTGTCTCCCCTGTTGGACTAAGATCTCCTTGAGGGTAGAACTGAAACTTGATCATTGAACCTCCAGTACCTAGCCCAATGTCTGTCATATAGTGGTGCCTTGTAGAGGTGGGTTAAATAAAATGAAGGAAACATCATAACCAAGGTGATTGAACCCAACAGGGAGCAGGTAATCAGTATAAAAGGGAAGAGCAATAATTTTAGGAGATTCTTGCAATTTGTGGCCTGAAGAGGATGCTATTTCATCAGAAGATGAGTTTGTCCTGGTGAGTAGGTCATCCAGTGCTGGTTGGGAGCCTGTAGGCACACCACTAACTTCAGCGTCATTATCAACACCACTTAAGATTTGGCTACAGAAAAACGTATGGAAGCCACACTTCATCCTGAGCCTTGCTTAAGCAAAAAGCCTGTGTGCCACAACTACTGAACCCGAGCTCTAGAGCTGCAGCTACTGAAACCTGCACGCCGAGAGACAGTGCTCTGCAACGAGAAGCCACCGCAATGAGAACCTTGCAAAGCAACCAAGAGTAGCATCCACTCCTGCAACTAGAGAAAGCCCGAGCAAAGCAACGAAGATCCAGTGCAGCCAAAAGTACAATAAATAAAAATTGTTAGGAAAAAAAATCCTGCTTTTCATTATGCCTAAACTCCCAATGACTCAAATGTGAGACAACAGAGATGCTTCTGATGGAATTAACTGGTTCAAGTTCAACGTAATTATTGTCTTGCTGGAATGAGTGTCAGAAATGCCAGTGAGTTCCAGAGATTCCATGGCTGTTGTGGTGGCTCTATTTAGATAGTCTGTTACAGGCACAGTGATTCGTTATTCTTTAAAATATATTGTTTCTGATTCCCAACCCTAATTGGGCACCTTGCTCTCTGTGGCAGAACAGGTTGAGTATCCCTCTGCAGGGCTCAGTGTCTGTGGGGGTGTTCAACAGGTGTGGCTACTGGGGCCTGGCTGCCATCACTGGAATGTGGCCTCACACTCCTACTTGTTGACCTCTCCAGGTAGGAAATGACAGCTAGCAGGACCAGGCTCTCACAGGTCTGGCCAAGGCTTGCCCAGATGGGCTAAGAGACTCTAAGAGCCTACCTTGGCAGACTTACCTTATTTTTCTTCCCATTCTTCTTTCTCTCAGAGGCACATGGGAAATTGTCATAGTGGACAAACCAGAAATAGAACAGACAAGGGAGGCTGAGCTCCAGAACAAACGACTGTGCCTGCGGAGGGATGAATAGAGTCCTATAGACCTGTCTGGGAAGTATCATCCTAGTTGCTGCCCTCATTTCAGTTCACATGCCCTACCCTCTGCTTGTTCTAACCCAAAGGCTGCAGCAAAAATAGGGAGGGATTTTGGTCTCATACACAGGTAATCAGCCCTAGATCTAGATTGATTTTTGCAATGTGCCTAGTTTTAACCTATCACCTCTGTTTTCATTATCTCCAGCCCCATTGCCACCATGTATATAGTGCCATTCTTTTCCATAGGACATCAAATGCCAAATACTATATGTTACCATCTGTTACAAAAGCATCATGTTGCTACATCCCCAGCACTGTGCTCATTCTCACCACCACCACTACTGCCTCCACTAGCTCAGTCACTTCTATCACCTTCACCACTTCTATAACCACCACAGTTACAAGCATGACCACCACCACCTCCACTAATCCTCACCATCACTAGCCTTTCCACCCACTCTGGCACCTTCCTCATCCCCACTGTCACTGCCTCCACTGCCACGGCCCAGACCATATTCAGCACCTTCAGCACTACCCACCCACAGTTCCACCACCGTCATTACCACAACCACTGCCCACCATCCATTCTCTTCTTGTCGCCACTGCCACTGCCATCAGCCTCACCACCACTTCAGCCAGTATGGAGAAGAGAAGACTTAAGGGTTGCTGAATAGCCATGTTCAAACAATTAAAAGAGAAGAATAGTTAAAGTTACTAAGTATGGGTAAATAAGCCAGAGTTAGAAAAATGGATGGAATTAAAAGGAATTATAATGACAGTTGGGTAAATGTCAGCAATTTTTTCATGGACCTAGGGGAGACAACAGAGAAGGCAATGGCAAGCCACTCCAGTACTCTTGCCTAGAAAATCCCATGGATGGAGGAGCCTGGTAGGCTGCGGTCCATGGGGTCGCTAAGGGTCGGACACGATTGAGCAGCAGCAGCAGCAGCAGCAGGGGAGACAAAGCCTTTGACTGTGCGGGTCACAATAAACTGTGGAAAATCTTTCAAGAGGTGGGAATACCAGACCACCTGACCTGCCTCTTGAGAAATCTGTATGCAGATCAGGAAGCAACAGTTAGAACTGGACATGGAACAACAGATTGGTTCCAAATCGAGAAAGGAGTTCGTCAAGGCTATATATTGTCACCTTGCTTATTTAACTTATAGGCAGAGTACATCATGAGAAATGCTGGGCAGGGATGAAGCACAAGCTAAGTCACTTCAGTCGTGTCCGACTCTGTGTGACCCCATAGACGGGAGCCCACCAGGCTCACCAGTCCCTGGGATTCTCCAAGAGTACTGGAGTGGGTTGCCTGAAGAATTGATGCTTTTGAACTGTGGTGTTGGAGAAGACTCTTGAGAGTCCCTTGGACTGCAAGGAGATCCAACCAGTCCATCCTTAAGGAGATCAGTCCTGGGTGTTCATTGGAAGGACTGATGTTGAAGCTGAAACTCCAATACTCTGGCCACCTCATGCGAAGAGTTGACTCATTGGAAAAGACTCTGATGCTGGGAGGGATTGGGGGCAGGAGGAGAAGGGGATGACAGAGGATGAGATAGTTGGATGGCATCACTGACTCAATGGACATGAGTTTGAGCGAACTCCGGGAGTTGGTGATGGACAGGGAGGCCTGGTGTGCTGCAGTCCATGTGGTCACAAAGAGTTGGACATGACTGAGCGACTGAACTGAACTGAGGGGAGACAAGGGGGCTTCCCAGGTGGCACTATTGGTAAAGAACCAGTCTGCCAATGCAAGAGACATAAGGAACTTGGGTTTGATCCCTGGGTTGGGAAGATCCTCTGGAAGAAGGCATGGCAATCCACTCCAGTATTCTTGCCTGGAGAATCCCCATGGACAGAGAAACCTGGTGATATTTCGTAGGGTCACAAAGAGCTGGCCACAACTGAAGAGACTTAGTATGCATGCACACAGGGGTGACATACGGGTGAGAAGCTTTATAATAAAATCTGGAGTTTGATGAGTAATGTGGAGCCCATTGAGTTTGCTTGCCTAAAGTGACAATGAATACTCACTGATAATTGAATCCCTGCTGTAGAATCCCTTAAGAGTTGCAAAGTAAGGTATATATCTTCAATCCTTACAGTATTTGGGGACGCACTTAATCCTGAAACATCTGGTTCCTTCTGACTATTTTTATAAGTTTCTGATCACTCTGCAATACTGAAATAGGTTATCTTTTAAAAATTTAGGACATTTTAGATCAGGATGATATTCTTCCTGGTCATCCTTCCCAGTCCTTGTTCCTAAATCTTTGTTGCCTTTGCACAGACAACCAGAGTTATAATTTGGTATGATTTTTTTGGTAGGTCATTTTCTTGCCATTATATACATATTTAGAAATAATATAAGATTGCATGTACATTTTGCATGAATAGCATGCTTTATGTGTCTTTCTGCCTCTTGCTTTTTTTTTTCACTCAACAATAAATTAGTGGACTAAGAGGATGAACTCTGGTGCCAGACTGCCTGGATTCACATCATAGCTTTGCCACTTGCTATGTGCACTCTCTAAATTATTGCACTCCCTTAGTCTCCAGTTTCCTCCTTTGTTAATTGGGATTATAGCATACCAATACCCATAGAGTTCTTATGAGGATTAAATGAGTTAATTTAATGTAAGCAGTTATTATGTAAGCACAGTCTATTTAACCATTTCTAAGTGGATGGACATAGAAATTGCTCCAATTTTCATTAATGCAAACAAGGCTTTCATGTATATTTTTATATATGCCACTTATACACATGAATGATAGTTTTTCAAAGGGAGAGAAGTAAATTTGCTGTATTTATAATTTTAAAGGCTTCATTAAAAAAACATAATTATAATGAGTAGATAACTGCCTCTTGTTCCTCCCACCTGTTGGTTTTTAGTTCTACTTTCTTGAGCAGCCTGAGCCACACAGCAATTCTGAAGTAGTAGACTTCAGTGGTTAGAACTAATAATCTCAGTTAATCTCAGTTAATCTGAAATTTGGGGTTAGGGTGGCAGCACATTTTGGGGAGGCTTACTAAGTATTTATGTATAATAACTCATTTAATCATTATGATATAAGTATGCTGACCTTTGGGACTTCCCTGGTGGCTCAGAGTAAAGAATCTGCCTGCCAATGCAGGAGAGAAGGGTTCGATCCCTGGGTTAAGGAAGATCTCCTACTGAAGGAAATGGTAACCCGCTCCAGTATTCTTGTCTGGGAAATACTATGGACAGAGGAGTCTGGAAGACTCCAGCCCACGGGGTCGAAAAAGAGTTGGACATGACTTAGTGATTAGAAAACAACAATAACACTGACTCTCCATTTCACTCCTGCAGAAATGGAGTCAAAGAGAAGTGTGACCCCATTATTCTGGGTTGCACTACTACAAGTGGTAGATCCTTTATACCGTTACGAATTCTGAGTCCTCAGTCCACTTCTTAGTATTCTGCTCAGCATAGAGAAAACACTCCACAAGTGTTAGCATTATTCTAGGGTTGACTGGTTTATTATTAAGGCTCAGAATTATTGTTCTCACCATTAACTTCACTGTCCTCAGACTGTGATTGCACTCATCTCTGGAGACTCTTCTTTCATTTGTCTTAACAAAATGATATGAAATTGGGGTTTCAAGCTTTGGCTGACCAGTCTTGCTGATTCTACTCTATAGTCACAGACCACATTATTAACCTTTGAAAGCACTTGCTGAAATTAACCACCACCATGCCCCCACACACTGTGTTTGACCAAAAAGAAGATACTTGCAAATATAGTTAGATGCAAATGTGGGTGCATATAAATATTAATTTGAAATGAAGCAGAAGCTGGTGGATGCGGAGGTGAGTGATGCTAGATGCCCAGGGAAGAAGTGAATGAGAGAAACCCTGTACCTGGGACTTAAGGTCAGCTGGTTTGAAATGTTGGAGGGAGGTGGACTAGAAAAGAAATTTCCTTCTGATCCAGAAGATTGTGCCAGAGCAAGAAGAAATGACATTCACTCACTCACTGAACACTTATTCTGGGGTAGAAGCTGGAGATACAGAAATTAAGAAAGCAGCAGACCCTCCAAGAGCTCACCTGAAGGCACGGAAGGCAGACACGTGGGTGAGTGATTACACTACATGGTGACACACGGGCACACTTTCTAGGGGCGCACGGGGTGCTGGCGTTCAGAGCTCTGATCCTTCAGAATATGTCAGAGGGACGAAAGGGCAGGGGAGGATTCAAGACAGAGGGAAGGACATGTGCGAACGTCTGGGTCTAACACAGCGGAGCACAAGCAAGCCGTCACGGATTTGGGAGGACGACGTGGATGGCGCATGCGCGGATTGGAGGGCGAAGCACCACGGGGTTGCCTCACCGTGGCACCTGAAAGCCTTGTTGAGGACTATTGACTTTTATCTTAAAGGATATGCTGCTGCTGCAGCTGCAAAGTCGCTTCAGTCGTGTCCGACTCTGTGTGATCCCAAAGACGGCAGCCCACCAGGCTCCCCCATCCCTGGCGAGCACCAAAGGATTTTTAGAAAGGAAAGCCGTTTGATTGTATCTTAATTTTATTAGCAAAGTTGTTTCTTCAAATATTGGCACCGAGAGGAAAAGCTGAGCTACGTGGAGGTGGGAGAGGACTTGGAGAAAAACACCGTGCGCAAAGTTCCAGGCAGGGGCTTGGCAGTGGCCCCAGAAAATGTTAGAAGGTGGACCTCGCAATGATGATTGCTTTGACTGACTTCCTTGTTATGTGGAACAAACAAATCAGCAAATACCTTTGCCTTGATCAGTTGTCACAGAGTTGTTTCTTTTAATATTTAACTTGTGATTTTGGCATTGTTATTACTCCCATGGGGCAGCTGAGTAAATGAAGACGCAGGGAGGCTGAGGGAGTTCCTTCAAACCACACAGTGTGTGAGTGCTAGAGTATTCGTTTGGAGCCCTGCACCGGCCAGGAGAAGTGAGTGCAGAGTCTATTGTGCATGAATGCTGATGGATCATAACTGTGTGTTGTTGCAGAAGGCAGTTATGCCCAGGGACGACTGGTTCTGTGGTAAAGCAGTCCCATGGGGCTCCGTTTGGGGTCGGAGGTGATGACCGGATGTTCCGCTAAGGTGGGGCGTGGGGAGGCTCAGAGCGCCCGCGTGTCCTCTGGGCGGCTCCCCTCCCTCCAGGGCAGGGGCAGCAGGGGAGAGACCTCCAGGGTTTGCAAGGAAGGAGGGGCCTGTTTCTTTCATCACAAGGGAAGGGCTAGATCAGCGTCAGTCGTGGCCCCTCAGGTGCCGCCTTTCTTCAGCAAAATTTTGGCGACAAAGAAAAAAAGGATTTCTTAACTGCTCAGCTGTCATAATGAGTGGGTGGAGGGGCAGTGGTGAACTGGGGTATAGCCCTGCCCCACCCTGCAAGATTTCCTGCACATCAAGACCCTGTTTCTGTAACTTGACAGGCAGCCACACCTCTGAGTTGAGAAAAGGGGGAATGGCTTCCACACTGTAATTCTTCAGTTCTTCAGATACTTTCAAGTACTTCACACAGCATGGCAGCCATCTGGACAAGGGTTTCACAAGTAAGACCTGATTTGATCTCCGCAATAACCCTGTGAAGTGGATTCTGATACCTCTCTCAAACAAATAAGAACATGGGATGCACATGATCGTTAATGTCCATTTGATGCCGTCTCCATTGCTGTTCACTGCACACAGAACAGGAGCTGTTCCAGTTGCTGGGGAGACAGCAGAGGACATGGCCACAAGGACCTGGTCACAGTGGTACGGTGCAGGCTGCTTCTAGGAGGGAAAGAGATAGTAGGCTTGAATTTGTTTGAGAAACCGCAAAGTGCTGCCAGCCTCCAGGGACATCCTGGCAGGAATAAAGGCCCAGCACACTGTTAAATTTAGATAACCCTGCGGATTAGAACGGAGAAGGCAATGGCAAGCCACTCCAGTACTCTTGCCTAGAAAATCCCATGGACGGAGGAGCCTGGTAGGCTGCAGTCCGTGGGATCGCTAACGGTCGGACACGACTGAGCGACTTCACTTTCACTTTTCATTTTCACACATTGGAGAAGGAAATGGCAACCCACTCCAGTGTTCTTGCCTGGAGAATCCCAGGGACGGAGGAGCCTGGAGGGCTTCCGTCTAAGGGGTCACACAGAGTCGGACACGACTGAAGTGACTCAGCAGCAGCAGCAGCAGCAGTGGATTAGAAACGGAGAAGGCAATGGCAAACCACTCCAGTACTCTTGCCTGGAAAATCCCATGGACGGAGAAGCCTGGTGGGCTGCAGTCCATGGGGTCGTCACGAGTCAGACATGACTGAGCGACTTCACTTTCACTTTTCACTTTCACACACTGGAGAAGGAAATGGCAACCCACTCCAGGGTTCTTGCCTGGAGAATCCCAGGGACGGGGGAGCCTGGTGGGCTGCTGTCTATGGGGTTGCACAGAGTCGGACACGACTGAAGTGGCTTAGCAGCAGCAGCAGCAGCAGCAGCGGATTAGAAAACCTCAGAGACCCATCACTCACGACTGCCGCACCACAGCACTTCAGCCAGGCTGACGACCATCTTGGCCTGCAAGCTTCTAGGGGTCAGGCAGAGCACTGTTACTGCTTGCCCAGTTTCCACAGGCCGTGAGGGGAAGCCCTGTCGGCCATATTCCAGCTCCCCCACCGTGCCTGCTGGGGCTGGGAGGAGCTCAGCAAAGGCCTGGCGCTCATCCTGGTGTGGCTCTGGGGCCTGCTCCCGACTGCTCTGCCCTGCATGCCTGCTCCCTGGACTTGTGCTCGAAGACCTGAGAAGTACAAGCACTTGGAGCAGCTGGAGGGGCCTCAGGAGCGAACTTCACGGATTGTGATGACCTGTCATCTCCTGTTCCCTCCATGTCTCAGTCACGAGTTGTTTGCTGAATCGTATTTTGTTCATTTGTTTGTTAACACATTGTTCTCCAACCCAGAGCAAGGGGGTACCTTCCTTACACGCTTTGAGACGTAGAAACAGAAATCAGATTTAAGGAAAGGAACACGCGTCAAAGATGAAAATCAAAAAGGATAGGTTTTCTTTATCATTTTAAAGCAAGGAACAGAGTATGCAGCTTGCTGTTACAAAAGCAATGCATGTTTACTCAAAGCATTTGTAAAACGCAGAAAACATCAATAATAAAAGCAATCTATAGGCCTAAATAACATTGTCATGACTTTAGAGTCTATAATTGCAAATTTGTTATTTTTAAGCCTACTTTTTCCCACCTAACAATCATACGCCATTATTTTTCCAGAGCACTTTAATGACTAAATAATAAATATCCTATTGTATATTAATAGGTAAGACTCTAACTGGCCCTCTGTTGCTGATGACTCATATTATTGCCTTTTCCCTTTATAAAAGTAAGATTGTTGCCGTAAGCGTCCTTGCACATCTAAGTTTGGAAATACTGCCAGCTATTTCCCTAGGATGAATTCCTAGAAGCAGAATCCCTCATCCCTCACAGGTAAGGATACAGGCTTGGATGTTAGCCCCCTTGGGACTCACTCTCAGTTCTGCCACCTGCTAACTGAATGAGCTTAGATGATCTCACAGAAAATGGTTTCCTTCCTGATGAATGTGGATAATAACAGTACTTCCTTTATTGAGTTGCTAGGAGATACATGTGTCTCAATACGCATGTAAGGGTCAGCCCTTAGATCATGGCCTAGCCCACGGTGAGCACAGAACTCCTGGCTCTTATTACTGTTATTATTGCTGTTATCATTGCCAATGTGTCCTCTTAAAAATGTCCCAGTTTTAACGCCCACGAGCACTGTATGGGAATGTTCATTTCCACACACCTTTGTCAACACTGGATATTCTCATTTTTCTTTTTATTTTGTTTGCCAGCCTGGTAGGCAAAATGGTTGCTTTAATTTTATTTTTTTGTTTACTAGTGTTGAGAATTTTTTTCATGTCTTTATCGGCATTTGTTTATTCACGAGTGAATTTCCTATTCATGATTTTATTCCTGTTTTGGGTAGTTTGTTCATCTTTTTCTTATGGATTTCTTTAATATATTAAGGATATTAATCTTTTGATGGTCATGTATGTTATAAATGTATCTTTTCCAAATTTTTCTTGTGTTATTTAATTTTGTTTCTATTTGTGGGCACAGAAGTTGTATTTTCCCTCATTGCTTTTGCCTGTACTTTTAGACCGAAAAGACCACCATGATTTATATTACCTATATTTTCCCAATTTAAAATTTTTTATGATGTTTTTACTTTTAACTTTTGAATTCAAATGAAATTAATTTGTAATTTTAATAGTTAACTTTCCCACTTTTTAAAAATTATTTATCAATTAATTATTATAAAACAAATTATACATTCTTGGTCGGTGTTTTGGCTGTCTCCTCTATTCCAATAATCTGCCTTTCTTATGCTTGTTTTTCATTTTTTTGTAGTTTTATTAAATTGTTTAGTATCCGTTAATACAACTCCACTTTCACTAATTTTTAAGGAATATTTTCTTGGCTATTATTATCTGATTATTTCTATAAGCAAACTCTGGAATAATTTTGTCATTTCTAAGGATAATAACAGACTGGTTCCAAATAGGAAAAGGAGTACGTCAAGGCTGTATATTGTCACCTTGCTTATTTAACTTATATGCAGAGTACATCATGAGGAACGCTGGGCTGGAAGAAGCACAAGCTGGAATCAAGATTGCTGGGAGAAATATCAATAACCTCAGATATGCAGATGACACTACCCTTATGGCAGAAAGTGAAGAGGAACTCAAAAGCCTCTTGATGAAAGTGAAAGAGGAGAGTGAAAAGGTTGGCTTGAAGCTCAACATTCAGAAAACAAAGATCATGGCATCTGGTCCCATCACTTCATGGGAAATAGATGGAAAAGCAGTGGAAACAGTGTCAGACTTTGTTTTTTTGGGCTCCAAAATCACTGCAGATGCTGATTGCAGCCATGAAATTAAAAGACGCTTGCTCCTTGGAAGGAAAGTTATGACCAACCTTGATAGTATATTAAAAAGCAGAGACATTACTTTGCCGACCAAGGTCCGTCTAGTCAAGGCAATGGTTTTTCCCGTGGTCATGTATGGATGTGAGAGTTGGACTGTGAAGAAAGCTGATCGCCGAAGAATCGATGCTTTTGAACTGTGGTGTTGGAGAAGACTCTTGAGAGTCCCTTATACTGCAAGGAGATCCAACCAGTCCATTCTAAAGGAGATCAATCCTGGATGTTCATCGGAGGGACTGATGCTAAAGCTGAAACTCCAATACTTTGGCCACCTCATGAGACGAGTTGACTCACTGGAAAAGACTCTGATGCTGGGAAAGGTTGGGGGCGGGAGGAGAAGGGGACGACGGAGAATGAGATGACTGGATGGCATCACCGACTCTGTGGACATGAGTTTGAGTGTACTCCGGGAGTTGGTGATGGACAGGGAGGCCTGGCGTGCTGTGATTCATGGGGTCGCGGAGAGTCGGACATGACTGAGCGACTGAACTGAACTGAACTGAAGGATAATATCAATTTTGATTAGAATTGCACTCATTTTATAAATTTATCTGGGGAGAATTGATATTTTTACTGCTTTGCACTTTCTTACCTAGAAACATAGAAGTTGTTTCTGATTAAACAAGATATTGTAAAAATGAAATTAATTTTAGAATAGTTTTATAGTTACAGAACGTGTAAAATAGGCTACAAGAGTGTATTGTACAAAACAGCACAGGGAATATAGCCAATATTTTACAATAACAATAAACAGAGTATAACTTTTTAAAAAGAAATTCAAACATGTTCTACTACTGTATTTGGGCTTCCCTGGTGGCTCAGCAGTAAAGAGTTTGCTTGCAATGCAAGAGACCAAATGCATTGCAGGAGACACTGGGTTCTGTCCCTGGGTCAGGAAAGATCTCTGGAAGAGGAAATGGCAACCCACTCCAGTATTCTTGACTGGTAATCCCATGGACGGAGTGGCCTGGCAGGCTAAGTCCTTGGAATCCCAAAAGTCAGACACTACTTAGCGACTAAACCACCAACACCCACTGCTGTATTTATTTTATTAGGCCATGCCCACAGCTTGCAGGATCTTTTTTCCCTGACCAGGGATTGAAGTTGGGTCCCCTGCATTAGGTGCCTGGAATCTTAACCACTGGACCTCCAGGGAAATCCCTGACTGTAACTTTTAAAAATTGTATATATATAAAAAATAGAGTTACAGGAAAACTGCAAAGATGGTATAACTTTCTTGTGCACCCAGTTTTTCCTGTTAACATCCTACTTTATCATAGTACATTTGTCATATCTAATGTTACTAATATCAATATGTTATTATTAACTAACATCTATCCTTTATTTGAATTTCATTAGTTTCCTCCCAGTGTACTTTTTCTGTCCTGACATCCCATTCAGGACACCACATTAGTTGTCATATCTCCTTAGGCTACTTTAAATTGTTACAGTATCTCAAACTTTGCTTGCTTTTGAGGATTTCGATAGTTTGAAGAGTCAGGTACTTTCTAGAACATTCCTCAATTTAGTTTTGTCTGATTTTTTCCATGATCACATTAAATATTGTTTTCTAGATCATGGTAGTTAGAGCAGAAAGTCAGATAGTTACGGAGCTCTTGTCTGCCTCAAAGGAGACTTTTTTAAAAAAAGAAATGTCTCTCAGTGGGACCTCATAGAAAAGGCATTGGGTAAATTGAAGCACTCAGTCTTTATCCAGAGGGTGGACACAAACAGAAATAGTTTCTCATGGCCTCCATTCATTAAGATCTGCATAAAATCCCAGGTCAGCACACGAAATTTCATTCCAAGGAAGGTCAATTTTTTTTTAACGCATTGGACTATTTAGCCTTAGGAGAAGGAAATGGCAACCCACTCCAGTATTCTTGCCTGGAAAATTCCATGGACAGATGAGCCTGGTGGATTACAGTCCATGGTATTGCAAAGAGTTGGACACGACTGAGTACGCACGCATTTAGCCTTATATTTGTCTAACTTGTGCCCCAGATAGAACCTAGAGGGGAGGAGTGGTTAGGTAGCAACTTCCTCAGACTACCTTTGCAGGGTTTAGGTGTAAGGACTCAAAGTCGGGCTCACTGGGTGCCAGTGCTGGCTCCACCTCCTCCCTAGAGTGCTGATGCGACTTCTTCGGGGAGTCCTGATCTCACAGGGAAGAAATGCCAGATCGCACAGTGGGGAGCTGTGGGATGGGTCAGATGGGATGACAGTCCTCACAAACGGGCACCAGTGCTGGTTATGGCCATCGTGACTGTTCTCTCCAGGTGAGCTTTCCGATGGGTTCTGGACCCCTGAGCTTAGAAGATACACATTCAGACACACATCTGAGATGCTGGTGACTGTACTTCTGGATTTAGAAACTGGAAGAGTAGGGAGCAAGCTTGATCATCTCTTATGAAAACTGAGAAGTCCAACCAGAGCGGGAAGCTAAGTGGAAGGGTGCCTGCTTCTGTGTGGAGCCAGGCTTTGGGGCCACCTACAGGTGAGATTTTGTCTAGGAAGCAGCTTGGGTCAGCTCTTAACCTTCCAGAGGTCCTTGACTGAGTCTCAGGTCTTCTGTCTCACAGTTCAAGCAGAATTATTTGTCCTGAAAACAGAAAGTTTGATTACAGAAATACCTTAGCAAGGTATTGAGCTGATTCTAAGCTGACTGGTTTCTCTCAAGATCCCTTTGTTTTGAATTAGCTGCAAAATGGTCTCCCATCAACATCTTCACTGCCAGCCCTTTGAGGACAATGTAAAAACTGGTTTCAAGGAATTGTTGAGTCAACTGAAAGAGGACCATTTTCAGTAATGTTCAATTAATCTTGATCTATATTCTCTGGTGGGCTTCCCAGGGGACACAGTGGTAAAGAATCTGCTTGCCAATGCAGGAGACATAAGAGCTGCAGGTTCGATCTTTGGGTTGGGAAGATCCCCTGGAGTAGGAAATGGCAACTCGCTTCAATATTCTTGCCTGGAAAACTCATGGACAGAGGTGCCTGGCAGGTGACAGTCCATAGGATTGCAGAGTTAGACACTGCTGAGTGACTGAGCACGCACACATGCATATTCTCCGGCAACAGCTGGATTCGAGGACCTAGGGTCTTCTGGCTTTACCTGAACCATGATGTAGAACTACATAATCCATCTTCCAGTTTTGTGTGGCCTGACGGCCCAGGTTCATTACATCCAAAAGTGTTATTACACTATTAGTGTAGTTTGAAGGGGGTGCAAAAACATGGCCATATTTACTAATATTTGGATGTGTCATACACCTAAAAATTGTACTCATATTGAGATTTGAGTGCTACCAAACATTAAGTACTGAGCATTTACTTTAATTGGAGAAGGAAATGGCAACCCATTCCAGTATTCTTGTCTGGAGAATCCCATGGACAGAGGAACCTGGAAGGCTACAGTCCATGGGGTTGCAAGAATTGGACACAACTTAGTGACTAAACCACCACTGCCACCACTTACTTTAAACTTATTTGGTATCTGAGCTTATGGCTGATTTTAACCTGTAGAACCCGAATCATATTTGGGTTTCTGGGTCCACTCCTGCGCTTGGAGTCATTGTCTTGATTCACTGATATTCAGACTGTATCAGCTGACAGAAGCTTCGTGGGCACGTACTTCAGTACCTTCATTTTATAAACCGAGGCGCTGAGAGCACAAGTGACTTCCACGTAGGTAAGAAGGACCAGGAGTTAAGAGATCAAGCTGAAGCTAGGGTCTCAGGCCCAGTTTTTTAAAAATGTTATATCTCTACTTTTGTGATTGAACTTCCTCACCCACCTGGGCTGGGTTGCTCCCTCCCACCCATGGCCGTATTTTAAGCCAGGTGTTTTTCTAACATTGAACTTCTTTCGTCCTATTTCAGCTTTTTCTGTTTTTGTGTTTGCCTTACCCAGTAGACTTTGAGCCTTTGGAGGTATCAACTATGTCGTATTTTTAAAATAAATTCCTAGGGCCTGGCTCATCACCATCACAGAAGGCTCCCATGAGATGCCTACTGAACAATGCCCACTGTTTACTGGAACAGATGAATGGGCACGCCATGTCAATGTCATATGAGTTACCTTTGTACTCACAGTTGGCTGCCAAGCATTCTTTATACCAGGGATATACCACTAGTCTGCAGTGTGTGGAGTTGGAGATTGGACCCTTTCTCTTGGGATCTTGTGCTCTTTAGCACAAGAAGGCAAAGGGGGATTTAAAAAGTTTTTTTAAACTTTTTATTTTATATTAGAGTATAGCCAGTTAGCAATGTTGTGATAGTTTCAGGTGGACAGCAAAGGACTTAGCCTCACATATGTATGCATCCAATTTCCCTCAGGCTACCCTTCAATTCAGGCTGCCACATAACATTGAGCAGAGTCCCCAGTGCTATACAGTAGATGGGACTTGTGCTCTGGGGAATTAGGTATTCTGGATTCTCACATTGTTTCTTATAAGCATGTGTGATTTCCCTCTCCAGGGTTCCCCCTGACTCCTACTTAGAACTGCTGAATGTCCAGGGTAGAAAGGACCTGAAAAGACTTCAGGTAAGGGGGCTAGACAGGCTTTATATCCCTGGCTCTTGTAGCAACCTGCCCCAGAGCTAAACCAGAGGGCAAGTAGATGGGACTGATGATCTGATTTTGGATAAAATTGAAACAGAGTGATTCCTTTATACTATTTGAAGATGTGGGTGGAATAGTCAATGAGACCCACCTGCTTTAAGCTTTAGCAATCTGTGGGGTTGTGGACACCAAGGTGGATTTGTCATCTGGAGATTCTAGTAGGAGCAGTGATAATTATCATCTGGTCCTTCTTGCTGCCTCACATCCGGCCCCTCCTCAGAGTCTGTCAAAACACACCTTGCACAATTGTCCTCTTCTTTCAAATTCACTTGGGGTGACTCATTCTGAGTCAGCTCCACTGAGTAGCCTCATCACTCGAGTGGCTGTGGCCTCAAGAGGGTCACCTGGAGTCTAGAGAGCTGAGGCAGGGTGGAGAATAGAAGCATGGTGGCCCTGATGAAGACTTTGCTGGGATGCGTGACCACAGGCCCCCATTCTGGGCTGCTTGGCACCATCCTTGGTTCTTGACCACCGCTCCATCTTTGATACAAAAATTCTTGCATTTAAAGTTGGGTCAGATTTAAAATATGGGTGATGGTGTTGATGATAGACTTATTAAACTGCAGTGAAATAAGGCTACGAGTGTCAGAATCAATGTTTCAACCACAGACTGGCCTCGAACACAGTGGAATGGATATGTTAATACATGGATGGGAAAGCATTAGCCATGTTTTGAACAGGGATCTTTAAATATGAAAAGAGTTTTTTTTTTTTTTCATTTATTTTTTTATACCATATCTTCTAACGACCAAAGTTTGGAAAGTGTGAAGATAAAGGTGTGTGAGATGAGTCTTCGCAAACATTGTAGAACATGAGCACACGGGGGTCTTCTGAGGCCAGGGACTTTTCCTTTCCCCTCAAACTGGGTGTGGCCTGAAGGCCAAGATTATGTCTCTCCAATTATTAGGGAGGGTCCAGAGGGAAAGGCTGGAGGGTTGTCCCCAAGATTCAGCTCAGTTCAGTTCAGTTGCTCAGTTGTGTCTGACTTTTTGTGACCCCATGAACTGCAGCACATCAGGCTTCCCTGTCTATCACCAACTC
Organism: Moschus berezovskii; assembly: GCF_049115385.1. Taxonomy (NCBI): domain Eukaryota; kingdom Metazoa; phylum Chordata; class Mammalia; order Artiodactyla; family Moschidae; genus Moschus; species Moschus berezovskii. The sequence continues at coordinate 107,835,323 of NC_142463.1, read as the reverse complement.
CCGGAGCCTGCTCAAACTCATGGCCATTGAGTTGGTGATGCCATCCAACCATCTCGTCCTCTGTCATCCCCTTCTCCTCCCACCTTCAATCTTTCCCAGCTTCAGGGTCTTTTCCAGTGAGTCAGTTCTTTGCATCAGGTGCCCCAAGTATTGGAGCTTCAGCTTCAGCTTCAGCATCAGTCCTTCCAATAAATATTCAGGACTGATTTCCTCTAGGATTGACTGGTTGGATCTTGTTGCAGTCCAAGGGACTCTCAAGAGTCTTCTCCAACACCACAGTTCAAAAGCATTAAATCTTTTGAAATGATTCTTAAAAGCTCAGTTTTCTTTCTAGTCTAACTCTCACATCCATACGTGACTACTGAAAAAAACATAGCTTTGACTAGATGGACCTTTGTTGGCAACGTAATGTCTCTGCTTTTTAATATGCTGTCTAGGGTGGTCACTGTTTCCATTGTTTCCCCATCTATTTACCATGAAGTGATGTGACCGGATGCCATGATCTTAATCTTCTGAATGTTGAGTTTTAAGGCAGATTTTTCACTCTCCTTTTTCACTTTCATCAAGAGGCTCCTCAGTTCCTTTTCTCTTTCTGCCATAAGGGTGGTGTCATCTGCACATCTGAGGTTATTGATATTTCTCCTGGCATTCTTGATTCCAGCTTGTGCTTCATCCAGCCCAGCATTTCTCATGATTTATTCTGCATATAAGTTAAATAAGCAGGGTGACAATATACAGCCTTGACATACTCCTTTCCTGATTTGGAACCAGTCGGTTGTTCCATGTCTGGTTCTAAGTGTTCCTTCCTGATCTCCATATATTTTTCAGGAGGCAGGTAATGTGGTCTGGTATTCCCATCTCTTGAAGAATTTTCTACAGTTTGTTGTGATCCACACAGTTGAAGGCTTTGGCATAGTCAATTAAGCAGAAGTAGATGCTTTTCTGGAATCTTGCTTTTTCTATGATCCAACAGATGTTGGCAATTTGATCTCTGGTTCCTCTGCCTTTTCTAAATCCAGCTTGAACATCTGGAAGTTCTTGGTTCATGTACTGTTGAAGCCGCACTTGGAGAATTTCAAGCATTGGTTTGCTAGCATGTGCTGCTGCTGCTGCTGCTGAGTCACTTCAGTCGTGTCCGACTCTGTGTGACCCCATAGACGGCAGCCCACC